>NW_027273859.1:27257500-27595000 GCF_046630095.1 Trachinotus anak | reverse complement strand
CAAACTTACTTTTCCAACCTCTACTCACTTTCACTTTTTCAAACACATCATCCATAACTTATGATTCTGCCTGCAGCTCAGGATCTCTGTTCCACATCTTCATTTTACTGACATCACTTCATGTCAACAGCGAATCAGCGTCTCGCTCTGGCAGGATTTCAACGTCTGCAGTCAGGAGCAGGAAGCTGATGTTTCTGAGTCAAACAGAGAAGATCAGATTGTTCTGATTGTTGAAACAAAGGAAAAGAAAATTTCACCGGCTGACACTTATTTTTTTCCTTTCTTTTTGTTTTACTCCGGCAGACAACGGCCTGACCTTTAGAGGAATATTACACGGCGCAGAAGAGAGAGTCACGGCGGCTGTGATTGAGCGTGTCTCAGGACGCTGGGGCGAGGAAAATGAGAAGTGGGGGACGAGACAGAGGGAGAATATCGTCATGTCTCTCCTCATCCGCTCGCAAGCTCAGCGGGACATTTTGGTTATGACATTTTAGTTTCAGACATCTCATCCATCTTTTGCAAGGTTTGTTATCTGTTCACTGCAACTGTGTGGTTTTTTGTTTTTTCACAACGAAATAGGTTAAATGTCCAAATCACTGTAGAACAACAAAGGGACAGTAGATGCAAGTTCATCAAGAAAGAAGAGAATCAGAGGATTAAGAGGAGTAATAAAAGTTAGTGGAAGTGTTAACAAAAAATATGACAAATACATTTTATTAATTCTAAATATTAAGTAGCAGATCATGTTAAAAATAGAGTTTTAAACACACTGGTTACAAAAAAGAGAGGTGGAGGGAAGGTCACTGTGTCGCCACAATCAATTGGTTTCTGTCTCTTGGGAACATGAACGTGTTCTTAGTCTTTCAATATCAGTTGGTCACAGACAAACAAACAACCAACAGAAAGGTGAAAACATACCGTAGATCTTTTTTTGTATTGTTTTTTGTCATTATTGGGATTATTTACCTTGTGTGTATTTACTGTATGTCTAATGTTTGGTAAAGAGCAGCGGCTGATGAGAACAGATGCAGTGTAATGACCATGAACAGCATTAAAATTATAGGAGTGTTTGGATGGATTGAACATATGTCATATTATACATATGTCAAAGAAAAAGGCCACCACATGACCTGAGTTTATGTGCTGTATTAATAAAAGCTTTATACAGTTACATAATATTTTCTGTCTGGTTTCAATATATTTAACCACACTAACAGAAAACAAACACATTTAATCCACGTCAGCTGTTTCTCTGGGAGCCAACAGTAAATTAAATTAACGTCAGTCCCCTTGCCCCTGCAGATGAACCAGTTAAGTGGGTCCCACACTCATGTGTTTGCCCCCTGTGGAAGGTCAGAGGCAGGTATGTATGTGTGTGTGTGTGTGTGTGTGTGTGTGTGTGTGTGTGTGTGTGTGTGTGTGTGTGTGTGTGTGTGTGTGTGTGTGTTACAGAAAGAGTGAGAGTGTGAGTATGTGTGTATAATGGTCACATGGGACTTCAGTGCATCGATGGTCCAATGGTAATTAAGTATGAGGTGTCGGCGGGGTCACGGTGGTCCTGGTGAGGGGTGGGGGTTGGGTCAAGGTCCTCACAGGTCAAGGTCAACTCCGTGACCTTTTAACAGTGTTGGCGAGCAGCATTAACATCGGCGCTGATGTGCTTCAGCCACATGGATTTACTGGCACAATTAGACAGAGTGGATAAGTCAGAGCCTGCAGTGATAATACGACCATGGTAATGTTCAGCAGGTATAATACTGATCATAGTTACTGCAGCAGATTAGCATGTTACCAAATCTGATAATAGAACAAAACACAGAATACAGCTGAGGCTGATGGGAACATTTTTAGTTTTGCAGGTATTTGTTCGGTCCATCCAAACACTCCTGACAGCATTTGCTTAAAACCTGAAGCTGGTGCATCAGATCATCAATGCTGCGCGGCTAAAAATCACAATAAGTGTTTGTTTGGGAAAGGCATCATTTCACAGGGTACAGAAAAAATGATTATCACTACACCCGATTGGACGGCTGAGCCACACGCAGTGTCAGATGAGAGAAAATAGACAGAAAAACACACAAACTGTTCTGGAAATGTTTTTTTCTGCAGCACTTTAAATATTTTTTTTCTTGCAGGAAAGTTGATTGAGATCCATGCTTCAAACCAGCACTTGTTAGGACAAATAAACATCAACTGTAGTCTGAGCTTCTGAATGTCCACAGGTACGAGTGTTATGAGCTGTTACAGCTGGTTGCAGAATGTTTTCAGCCTGGTCACAAGAAAATCTGAGCTGTTTTGAACGACACCTCAGCCTTTAAAACATTCAGTTAGTGCAAACATTCTGCTTTTCTGCACCGAGACTCGAGCTGCTATTAACATGCACATACTGACGAGAGACCCACCCACTCCAGAAATGTATGTGTGTGTATGTATGCAGTAATAGTTTCTGCAGCTGATTGTTTGTGTGTGTGTGTGTGAGAGAGACAGCCAAAGGACCTGTGTGCATGAGACACTTGTGTGCATATGAATAGCAGGGGGTATCCTCTTCCTGAATGCAGAGTGCATCCAGAATATCTCATTGCTATTCATGTGAATGAGTCTCCTGGAATCAAACAGCAGCAAAAAGCATATTTGCACAGAGTTAAAATTCATGCTGTGGTGCAACAGAAATCTACCAGAGTTTCCTCCAAAATCAGATCTGCCTCACTCCATCACATCGCCTGATGTTTACAGTGTAACTGCTGAAAAATGCAGAGATGTTCTCATCATCTTCACATGGCACTTTTTTTAGCTTGTAGCTCTCCGTCTGTCTGGCTTGTTCATTCCACCAATTTTACTTTTCTCTTTTAAACTTGAGCAGCAGAATTGATTTTTCTTTTTTTTTAATCAAAGACTAAAACTCAGTAAAAATTCTTGCTTTGATGTACTTGTTTAAGTTATGTTGATTTATTGATGCTGACAGCCTGAATCTTTGAGCTGAAGTCGAACAAACATTATTTAAGGCCCCTTGTTGTATAAAGTTTTCTGATTATAAAGCAGGTCTAGGTTCTATATTAACACTGTGAAAGTATCAAAGCCTCAGTCCACAGAGAAATGCACACAGCCTGTATTCAGACACTGAGCCTTAAAACCAGCCGTCAGGACTTCTGGAACTTTGTGATGTCACAACAAAGTAGTCACCGCCCTCAGCCATGCCCCAACCCACCTGGACCCACCTCGCTTTGTGAGACGTTTCACTGAGTGATTACCTGAAATATTTTTATTCAATCACTCAAAGAACACCCAGAGCCTCTCTTCTGATTGGCTCACCTGAGAGAGGAGATGTAAAACTACATATGACTTATGGATGTCAACACTTCAGATGAAACCCCTGCAAAAGTGTAAAATATTGGACCTTTAACACAGTTAATCAAGGATTTTATGAAAATCTGTTCATATGTTCGTCCTGACAGATGGTTAAACAAGCTCCCTGACATGTGATGTAGCTGCATTTAGATCAGCTGATGTAAGAGATTTCATGACGACACATGCAAGTACTGTAGTGTTGCACCTGTCAGAGATTAGCAATAGATTTATGAACTTCCCTAAAAATGTGCTCATTGCTATGATTATTACGTCCAGGTTTAGTCAAGAAATGTAAAGAGCGCATTCAAAAACAACAAATGCTCTTTACAGAGATTAGATTATTTGATATTTACAATAGGGCACAGACATAATTAAGTGGACACAAATAAATTAATGTTAATCTTAACCATCCCAGCCAGTCTTACCTCAACTCTTAACCTAAATCATTCTGCTATCATTATATAGGTCACAGTTAAGATGCAAACAGGAAACATGGGAGACAGGGGTGTGACATGTTCTAAAAGTCCCACGCCGGAATCAGACTATGGACATAGTGATTACATGGTACATGTCATAAACACCAGGATGATAAACCTAAATCAAATCCAGACCTAAAGTCTTAAACCAAGTCTCTCAGGACCAGATGAAATACCTTGACTTTCCAAAGACTCGACGTCTAAAACAGACTCTAAATCAAATCCAAAAGGTTAAGTGAATTCAACAATCTGCTCTCGTGGGGCCATTGAGCAGGGCACTGAACCTTCAGCTGCCCGGTGACCAGCCGCACTGACAGACTGCTTACACAATGACTGGCAGATGGTGATGCCCCAAACTGCCGTGTGAAACTCTTTATCACTGCGTTCCCTGCAGATCCCCACGACGCCTGACTCCCTCCCTCTGCCCTTCCCTTCCTTTCCTCCTCTCCTTATCCCCTCCCTGTCCTGTTCACAGCAGTATGATGAGGAGGGAACTGTTTTCCGCAACATTTGACTTGACTAAGGACGAGATTTCTGACAGGATCATAAGCTCTGTTATTCACAGCATGAGGTTTGAGGCAGCGATTCAAACACCTCTTTGCTCAGGAGGTGACGTGTTTCACTGAACGCATCTTCAGTCACTTCACTTAACATTTTTGATAATAAAACACTCAACATATACAATACACCACCATCAATGGTTTGCAAGTGCAGTAAAGGTTATTAATGTATTTTAACATGGTTGCACAACATTGTCTTTTCATTGATACACAGTGGATGACTACCAGAAAATACACATTTGATAATTAGCACATACAGTATGTCATGTACCGATAAAGAAAAAGAAGGAGATGCTGGTAAATTGTCTTATATTAGAATCTAATATGCATCCACCTAATCTTAATATGTGTCACATGTGTAATATAATATGTAAATATCCAGTTGCCATAATAAATACAAATAAGTGCCAAGAGGCTCATTAATTCCTCCCCATTGACAAAGTAATATAGAGGCTTAATGTGCTGTGTATGAGCACAGAGCAGGCGTCCAGTGTCCTCAGTGTTGTGCCTGCAGCTGATGCTTCACATTAAATTAATAATTCACCGTCTGTCTTCAGAGTCAAGTTGCTTTTGTCGTTTCCTTCACAGGATCAACAATAAGGCAGTAAGGTCATGTTTTAATGTCCGTTCCCTCTGTGAGTGGGGGGGGGGGGGGGGGGGGGGGATCACGGTCCATCACCCCCTCAACTCTCTGGACCACATGCAGTGAAGCAGTGAGTTGCACATGGTTACATGTTGAACACTGTCCCCTTGTGGTTAAAATGGTAAACACACAAAAAGTTACTAACATAAAGTAAGGAGTCCATCCAGGGGAAGCTCCTTTTCTGTGGCTATTAACCATGAAAACGATTTGGTTTATTTATTTACTCCACCATGGTAGAACAGAGCCTCCATTCATGTTACCGGCAGGTTTCTGAAGGAACATTTATTCTAAAGCTGGATTTGGACGTGTTTGTCACTTTCTTCAGACAGGAAATCCAGATCTGGAAAAGATGGTGAATCCTGGCTGACACAGAAGAGGATGAGGCGTGAGAGACCTGTCAATCAAGGCAATTATATCCCAAAATGTCTCCATCTTTAAGCCTTTAATATCCCCTTCATTCAAAACTTCATATAAAAAAAAAAACCATCAAATTAGCCTTTGAAAGCCGTGTTCTTGGAGAAAATTAATTTCTTCCAGGAAAAAGATTTGATTTGACGACAGTTTTCTTGGAGCTGGTTTCTAGCAGCCATTAGAGGACTTGTATCTTCAGGGACTTCATGATGTGTTTCATCATTCAGTCATGGTGGTCAGTGCTTGAACACAAATAGCCTCGGATAATGGGCAAGCTGGTCACTCTTGTGTTTGGCACATTTGGAGGAAGCACAGCTGTTTGTCATGAAGGGGAAGGAGGCTCTGATAACAGTGTTCATCAACAAACTCATTCCTCTGCCAGGCAGGAAAAAACCTCCCTGATTAGCAGTTAGCTTTGACTGACACCTCGCTCTAAAGGGACCTTCCACTGAATAAGTCTCCTCTGCACCTGGCATGGGTCGGACCAGGCGCAGACCATTATTATAGTAACCATGACAACGAAGGTCCAGTGTGCCCTCCGCCATGGGGGCACTGTTTCAGGAGACACTGCTATGGGTCGTATCAGAGGGTTGAAAAAAAATGACCTGTGTGTCAGGTTGGAGGAGTTGTTGACGCAAACACAATAACACCACCATCTTGTATTCTTCTTCGTCTTCTTCTTCTTCTTCGTCTTCTTCTTCTATCTTTTTTTGGTTGTTGTTTGTTAGGTTTTTTTGCCCACCTAGGAGGAGGATGTGAGGTGAGCAAGACAGAGCAACCAGATCCCAGTCAGATTTCAATGAGGACACTGGAGGCATTATTAATAATTAATAATGAATTAATTCATTTTCATGCCAGGTGTAAATGATGTCAGTCATGTCCAGTTTCATGGCGTCAAATTTTTCTCAAATTTTCTGTCCAGGTTTATATTTTGTCAAGAGTAACCCAACTTCAAGTGCATCCAGGTTCTGCTGGATCCAGGTTCTTGGGAGAATGACTTTTCAGTCCCGTTTGCCTTTTTGAATCCTCCAGTTATTTACTTGGCAGCCTGGCCTTAATACAACAACATAAAGTACAATTTAAAGTTATCTAATTCAAAAAAAAAGGGGCCTGAAAGATATTCTATACACTGCAGCTCCACTGCCAACAAAAACCTGGACAAGTCTCCAACCTAACGAGTCAAAAACAGCTGATTGATTATCTAGTTTGTTATTATATTTGAATTCCAGCAAGGAAATAATCAACAGGACAATCAGGGTCTTAGAAGTTTCGTACATGTGCTCCTTAACAAGGAAGAAATAATGTTAATCCAACATGTTTAATTAAAGGACAAAGCAAATATTAGTGGGTAAGTATAATATTTTAACTGTAGCAGACTGTGTGTTCGTGTGTGTGTGGATGTCTGTATATATCATTACACGGTGGATCTTACTCTCTTTGACACATTTCATGGAGGGTGTGACAGCTGCAGCTATAAAATACACAAGAGACACCTTACACACACACACACACACACACTTTTACTTATATTCCCATGAAAGAAACACACGGTAGCAGCTCCTCCTCCAGCTGTGGCAGCTGATACAATAACTGCACCATGCAGGAACTCTTTCAGGGTTGTTTCCTGTTGCTGCCTGTGTGTTGAATATAAATGTCCTTTTCATTGACCACATACACACCAGAAGTCTCCATGCAGACCCACTTTCCTGAGGACTAAAGACCCGACCACTATCGGTCTCACGTCAACAATTTTCTTGATTTTGTGCTTTTCCACACTGTAGTAATTTAACATTATGACAGTAGCTTGATGTAATTAAAAAAAGAAAAGAAAGGTGATGTAAGCGTCTTTTCAGAACCCCAGGTACAAGAAAAGTGCAAGTACGTGTGCTCATCTTTAGCTTCTTTGCAGCCCATGTAGTTGGTAACGTAACTGTCTGGACGAGAGAGTCATGCTGTACAAAAACAAGCCCAAGGGTCATAGGACGTTTTGTTGTTGGGCGACATCTAGTGGCCGTAGTCATTATGACAGGAGCAAAGGACAGAGTCAGGTGATGTAGTATAAAGAGCGACTAAGTCTGATGGATGGGTCACGAGTTGTTTCTTTTTTCCATGACCATTTGACAACCTTAACCAAGTTACTATGTAACCATGACAACAAAGATCATCCTACCCCTTTGGGAGTGCTTATTTTATCCTGAAGCACCACTTTTTAGTAGTTTTTGTGCCTAAATCCAACCAAGCCATGATGGCCATGTTTATTACTGTAACCATTGGCAACAGAGGTAAGTATGCTGCTGTTGGTGCACACCATGTTGTATTAGAGGGTTGAAAAAACAGCCTGTACTGTTGTTCAGGTCGAGGACTTGCTGGTCTGGACACATGAACACACTCTTGATTTCAGGACTATTTTAATGAGACGTTTTTTTTGGTGTTGGCTCTGCAGTCTCCTCTCCGTCGATAGAATTACCACTTATCTACTTTCTGACTCGTCATCACTCCTTCGTTCTCTGTGCTCGTCAGTCTTTATTAATATTGAGTGTGATGGATTGTCTTCCTGGCATGGTCTCTCTTCTCAGTAGCATGGCTCTACAGTAAAACATGATCCCAGCCTCAGCCTCACGCTGAGAGTTTGTCTGTGTTGATGATTAATGGCAGAGAAGCTCAAGTCTTTTCACTGGAAACCAAACGAACACAACACGTATTACCCCTGCTTCTCGCTTTAAGTCACTTTTGCAACCCAGCACCTCCGTATCTGTCTGCTTTACTCCATATCTGCACACCAGCCCATACTCTTCAATCTTCCCCTTTCATTATATATCACTGTACATCCTGCCCGTCTTACTGGGGTTTAGAGCCTTAAGTCGCGTTGCCACTCGACTCTTCTACAAAACGTCCATAACTTTGATTCTCTTCCTATTTTCAAATCCCACTTCAAAACACACCTCTTCAAACCTGCATTCTCTGTTTAACTCCAACACAGGCAATTAACCATATTTATTTGATCACATTTACAATTACACTTGGAAAGTAATTGGATGTTATCTTTTACTGTTTGGTGTAAGGTGTCCTTGAGTGCCTTGAGAGGCGCCTATAAATAAAATGTATTATTTTGATGTTTGTCTGTTCCTTTTAGTTTTAAAATAATGATAATGATGATGTGCACTGTCAGAGTATATGACTGTATTACAATGATCTAAAAAGTGTATTCCCCTGTAAATGTCCTCTCAATGACATTTACAGGATGTGAGATTTTTATTGGACCAAAAAATAAAACCTGATGAAAGATGATCTGAGCCAAGCAGTAAAACCTGACAGGCACTCACAGGTTTACTTTCCTCTTTCTGTCTCACTGTCCCTGGGATCTGTATTTCACAGACGGCGACATTCAGCAGGAGGCAAAGTTCAAACTGAACCCAAACCAGTGCGACTTTCCCACAAATGCGATATTATGGCACAGGAAGGAGGATCTAATAAAACAGAAGTGGAATCTGTTCTGGACCGATGCCAGAGAGGCTACGTTTAGGCAGCTAAAAAAAAATCTGGATAAAGTTTGCTTTATTCTGAGATGCTGACGCCCAAACTTGTTTTCAGCTGGACATTCATCAGAGTGAACCCACTGAGGAGAAAAGCGTTTGAGCTGAACAGTGAAAATGTGAGATGTTTAAATGAAAAACCAGTCGGATGCTGAGGAAACAACAACAACTCAGTATCAGCCACTGTTGCAGAGTTAAAGCCTGGTGGAAGCTGTGCAGCATCTCCGCTTCATCCAGCCCTTTCAATGGTTGTCATAGTGATGGAGGCTTTTTACATCCTTACACTTAGGATTACCTTGGCTCTCTATTCTCTCTGTTGGCTTTCTCTTCTGCCTTCCAAACACTGTCTCTCTCCGTCTATTGTTCCTCCTCCTCCTCCTCCTCCTCCTCCTCCTCCTCCTCCTCTTTCTCTCACACAAAAAAACGACACAAACATACACTTGAATGCCCTCTAACATTTGCTCCTTCTAACATCCTCCTCAAACACATTTAACAGAAAACAGCAGTCGACACTCATCTGAATGCTGCCTCTAAGCAGAACGTGCACACACACACACACACACACACACACAGACACACACCTGTATGAAGATGTATCCTCACATCTCATCATGAAAGCATATAGTGTACTATCTCTAATTCTTACACAGTCTTATACACAGGCAGCAAACACAAAACGTATGTTTATGTCTCTTACAAACACAGATCTTTAGAAACACTTTAAATACAAATCCAGGTTTCAAATACCAAAGCACCAACAGGAAGCAGAATAAAGCTGCAGCATCATGGGACGTATTGTTTTCACCTTAACGTGGGTCACACCAAACACCTTTTGCTTCAGTGAGATATTTCTGGCTTTAAATACATGCTGCTTTGAAAACAAACATCACATCATTATTATTTCTGTTTTCATCATTTTCTCAGTGATAAATATTTTGTGTCTCGCAGTCTATGATTGTTTATATTAAGCTTTTTGTGCCGTTTGTGTACTTTAAACTTTGTGTTTTCTCCTGCAAAAACTGTTAACTGCTGTTTGCAGTAAACAAGGTGGTCAGAAATTATTTCAAAAATGGTGAAATTACTGTGATTTCAGTCTGTAGATGATATTGTTAATCATCCAGTTTTCAATTTGATTTTTAACTTCAAAATAAGCTGTATCTCTATAAAGCAATGTCAAGGCTTTTTTTAAAAGATAATGCGTCATCTGGTACAAGGACTAATAAAAAACAGCAAACAAGACTTGATGTAAAAAGGCTGTGACTGTGCTCCCATTTTCTACCCATAACCACTTGATTCATATTCAACAACATGTTTTCATTACCTTAACTTGTCACAAATAATTACAAACCATATTTATTGGCAGAAACATTTAAAAAAAAATCCACACAAATTAATCTCAACAGATGAAGCATTAGAATTTAATTATAGGGAACACGATGCCCTGTTGCCCTGAGCATCCTGTCCTTTTGAATACATTAACTAACACAGAGAGAGAGAGAGAGAGAGAGAGAGAGAGAGAGAGAGAGAGAGAGAGAGAGAGAGAGAGAGAGAGAGAGAGAGAGAGAGAGAGAGAGAGAGAGAGAGAGATGTATTTCTATTACTTCCAATTGAAATGAGACTTAGGGTAAGACTCATTTCCTGGAGACTTACTATAACCACTACTTGTCTAACCCTTAGACACAGTCTAAAGGTAGATGTCCATGTGTTGTTTGATTATAAAGCAGGTCTAGGTTCTATATTAATACTGTGAAAGTATCAAAGCCTCAGTCCACAGAGAAATGCACAGCCTGTATTCAGAAACTGAGCCTTAAAACCAGCCGTCAGGACTTCTGCAACTTTGTGATGTCACAACAAAGCAGTCACCGCTCTCAGTCATGATCCAAGCCCCGCCCACCGGACCATCCTTGCAGGATTTGGTTTCTCTAAATGTTTACCTGTTTATCTGCTATATTTTTATTCAATCACTCCGAAAACAGTCAGCCAATCAGATGAGAGGCTCTGAGCGTCTCTTCTGATTGGCTCACTGACCTGTTGTCACTGGAGCTCCAGAGAGAAGCCTGAGAGAGGAGATGTAAAACTACACCGAGATGGTTTTTGGTTCTTAAAACCACAAATCTAGAAAACAGAGGAGAAGTGTAAAATATGAGACCTTTAAACTGGAGTCTTCACCCTAAAATGCAGTGATTTACATCATGGGGACTTGCCTTTTGTCCTCATAAGGAAGTCTAGTCCCCACAATGTGACTCTAAACAGTTGTGTCCCCACAACATGAGTAACATAAGCCCAGATACACACAGAAAAAATGTTTACAATGTGAGATTATACACACACTTTACCATGGCAACAGACTAAGCATATAATACAAACTGTATGTGCATCATATACTAAACTTATTCTCTGAGGTCACAATTCAGCTTCTAAGTTTCAATGTGTTTTTCTCAAACTTTCCTCTTCTTGAAACCACTTCTTTGGATTTCTCTGAATTTGCGCAGGCATCGTCTGAAACCCACAGACAGGTTTTGAGAGTACAGTGATGTTAATCTTTCTCTTTGCCCTGAGAAAACCGAACAGTGCTTCAAAAAAACAAGCTCCCTCCCATGAATAAAGCCTAACTTAAAGGCTGCAGAATAAAGAGAAGAAAGCAGAGAGTAGGAGGCCTGGCAGCAGGAACAGACGGTATATGAGTGAATGACGAGTTTGTCGAAGAGCCTGAGAAAAGAAACGTGGCAAAGTGCAAGGAAGACAGTCAGCACAAGACAAATAAAGCAGAGGAGGAGAGACTCAGGGTGAAGAGTCTGGAGAAAAAGGAATTAAAGAAGAACCGCTTGATGGAATCAAAAGCAACAGTTTTGAAAACTACAAGTCGCTGTATGCTTTTAAAGGAAAAGCTTTCACTTGAGTTTTGTCATATGAACAATAATTTATCAACCTCAGTTTGAGTGTTTCGACTTGGAAATGATTAAGGGGAAAGAAAATGAGGCCAATAAACTTTGTCACTGAGATTTTTTTTTTTTTCCCTTAAAAGCTTCTGATTTCTCTGCAGTTCACAAAGGTTCACTAATGCTAATGAAAGCCAAGCGAAAGAAATGTCACATTAAATGCAGCTGGATAGAGTGAATGGTGCTACTCCTTAGACTCAATAACAAATCTGCCTTGTCATTCAATACCAAATTCGAAACCTAAGGAGTAAATGAGTAAATCTCATCAGCGTCTGTGAGCCAATAAACGTGCAGCATGTTTTGACCAAGATGTAATAATGCTTGGGATTGGCTGTTTATTTACACAAACGCGTCTGAGTGTGTACAGAGACGAGTTAAAAAATAAAACTAAAAATTGTCCCATAATGTGTCTTGTAATTTCCTTTTTTGTTGAAATAGATTTGATAAAGTTGTAGAGTATCCCAAGCAGTATTGTTCAGAATTAAAGTCAGGGTATTGGTATCAGTACCAATATTGAATCTTTTAACCAGCCCTACTTGTGTGCACATTATGCACATGACAGTCTACCTTTATTTTGAAAGTATCACCATTATTTGCAACACTGGGGTTAGAATTACGCAGTTTAGAGCTATAATTCCTGAATTAAGGACGTTATTGATTCAGAAATGTAACATTATGAAATTTCACATTGGGCTGGTGGAAATCAAAAAGATGAAGTTAAAGGGCCACCTCTTACAGGCACTCACAAGGGACAAATTTAAAGAATGAATGGTCAAACTTGCTTGATCAAAACGGCTGTGTGATCACAGAGTTGGTTGTGTACTGACAATATATTAAACCAAATTCATTACATTTGGGTTTAACTACATTAAGGATCTTTAGCTGATGTGAGGTGCACATCTGTATTATTGATTACCAAGTCTGATATATCAGAGCTCGCAGAGGTGGTAAGAAAGAACTGGTTGTTGACATAGAAGCTAAAGTCAAGTGATCCTTGAAATCCTCACCACTGCTGTGGAGTCTGAGCTCTGTCTTCTCTCTTTCAGACAGATATTCATTTGCATCACCAGCTTCAATCACACAGTAAACTTCCTAATGTTTGTATTTTGAAGAGGTGCAGTTTGAATGAGCTTGTTGTTGCTCATTCAGCCCATTCTCTACCCTCTGTGCCTTTTCCCGCCCGGAGATGGTGCTTCTGGAGAAAAACAGAAGCCTCAGCTCCTGAAGCTGACACTGAAGGCTCAAATTAAGAGTTTTATTTATACTGAAGTCTCTGAAAGGCCAAAAGGCAACGGTGCGGTTAAACCTTGTTGAGCACAACAACATTAATTTGAAATGGAAAAGGCAAAGGGTCAAGAGAGAGAAGGCAAATATTATGAGAGGTACAGCCCTCTGAAAACTGCACGTAATTTAGTGTTGGAGTTTTTTATTCTTTCCAATCTCTCTAATTATCTAATGACCCCGGATTTATTATCTCACAACCTTTTTGGGTTCATGTCCTCTGAAAGCACTGCATCACAGAAAGACCATAACTAAGAGGCTACTCTGGTTTATTAACAGACTGGGATATTTCATGTATTTCTAAGTAAACTATCTAACCAAATAACACGTTATGTATATTTAATGATGTACTGTAGGTTAGCTAGCTGGCCCTCAATCATCATAACCCAGTGATCATGAACACAAATGTTTTTCTTTAATCTATTGTGACAAAATTTTAGCTCTGGCTCAGAGAAATATTGTATGACAGAGACTGTCTGTTCGCTCTGTGCAGTCAGCAGTGCAAATATTCAATATATTCATGGTTTAAGGTCGAATTGGAAATAAGGTTTTATATAACAGCCTGTGAATCTAATCTTTGTCCCCGGTAAAGCCGAGCAGAGCAGGTCATCATTTCATTTTCCCAGAAGTTACTACGATGATCCTCTCTGACACATTTCTGAGATGATTTTAATACTTGACTCACACACAGTGTGTGTTAGGCAGATTGAGATGATGCCTGCTGGATTAACAATCCCGTGCTGCTGCTGGTGGATTACAGCTGGTGTGTGTTGTGAAATGAGAACAAATCTAAAACTGGTTTTCATTTGGAGCTGGAGTTATGCAATAACTGTCAGGCCTCCATATTTAACACGGACAGAATCACAGAAACTAAAATGAATTGTGTTTCATTTTGAGGAACATGTTCATCATGTCACATTATTACACATCATGCAACAGACCGGATCGGTTTATTTTCTCTGTTATCCCCAGTCATCTATGCAACTTTACTTAATACTGAAAACAATCTGTGACTCTAACCTGCACCTTTATCAAACAAACACATAAATCAATATCTTTCTTGACTCAACAGAGACGTGTTGACCTAGAAATGCATAGAAAATAATGTTAAATGTCATTTTAGTGCCCGAACACATCATAATATTTGCTCACATAGAGCATACTGCTGTTCTCTGTCCCAGTGGTTCTCAAAGTGGGGAGGGGGTTCCTGAGGCTCCCCAGAAAAAAGGGGAATTATTTATTTTCACTATAATTCTATTCATAGGCATCACAATGACAGAATCTGTGACTATCTCTGTCATGGGTTTCAAACACTTTCTGTAATAAAACATCTAAAAGCAAAAACCTCATCTGAGGGGTCTGTGATGTGAAAAAGTTTAGGAACCACTGATGCAAACCTAAGCAGCAGGCTCAGGCCGATAATACTGATATCTTATAACACTGAATAATGTTGAATCTGCATCTGTTTTACTGTCTCACTGATGCCGTTCCTCAATTCAGAAAACTGTAGGTGTCAGTGTTTCCAGCACTTTGACATCAGCTACACACAGGAGTCTGTCTGATGTGGTTTTTGATATAATACGGCAGTTGGAGGATTCAGGTTTACCCAGACCATCAAACCAACTCACTGTGGTCACCTTCACTCCTCCCAATATTTAAAACTTTCACAATATCAAGCAGTGTAGACTAACAAACCACCCACCTTTCACAACAATAAAAGCAAAGGTTTCAGAAAAGTCAGAAAATAATCCTAATTTTGGGGAGAAGTAATATGTTTTCTCCTTTCCTTACTATTTTTATCATCTCAGGACCCTCCAGGGAGACCTGATCCTCAGGTTGGAAACAAATGTCTCCCTATCACAGTCTCTGAGATGCCACTGAGTCAGGGCGTCACCACAGTCAGTAGGAGAGGAGTCATCCTCAGGGGACAGTAACCATCTGTACAAAATATCATGATAATTCTGTCTGAAGAAAAATGACAAATGTCTGACCATCACTAAAAAAAAAAACATATTTTCAGCCATTTAACTAATCAATTAATCAATACTTTCAGTAGTTGTTCAGTGCAGCATCTGAGAGGGACAAAACAAGTTCTGTGTTTTCTGTAAAAACCAGTTATTTCCCAACAGCAGATTTATCCATCAACCCATGTGCAGCAGAAAGTAAGTGAAGAGGCACGGAAGTAGAGAACAGGTGCAGAGTGTGTGTGTGTGTGTGTGTGTGTGTGTGTGTGTGTGTGGCACAGTGTGTGGCACACTGACCCATATACCAGCAGCCTTTGAGTCTCAGCCATTCCTTGCGAGACACCGCTTGCTGGCAGCAAATGCAGCACGACTTACTGCGAGAATCACCACAGTGTCCATGATCATCCTGAAATGATTTCTGGCAGGATTCTAGTCCGCGAATATCACGGAGAGAAAAATCCCCGCTATGGCAACAACACGGTGACAGGAGAGGAGATAGGAAAACCCACAGAGCAAGCCAAGGTCACTACAAACTCATTATGAGCTCCAGAGATAAAGCATAAGCTGACATTTTAGGAATATTACAGTGATGTGATTTTCCGGGAGCGTAAAGACGCAAATAATGCGCATTAATCCGCAGCCAGCGGAAGTTTGCTGGATAAACATCTTGTCGCTGAATGAAACAGGGCGTGCAGAGAGCCGGGCTCTGTAGCAGCAGGGACCACTGTTAATGAAGTGTTTTACAGCATAGCAACTGTCAATCACACTGATGAGCAAAGCCTCAGCCTCCTGTTGCCATAGAGAATTCATGGAGTGAATATTCAGCCCGGATCTGTATCTATGAGTGTTGGCAACAGATCTGGAGGTTTGTGTGTAGTGTAGAGCATCTTACCTCGAACAAAGGTGGAGTGCCCTTGTCTGGAAGTGTGCATCCCAGTAATTCAGCCAGGAACTTTGCCATATAGAGGTGAGAAGTGGGAAATATTCCTGAAATGTGCGGGGTGAGCAGGGGAGCTGAATCAACAGGAGAGTCCTCTTTCTGTCAGCCCCGTGAACTTCTGTGTGGCGTTCAAGGACCGTGCGCTCATCCCTCTCTGCTCCTCCTGCAGCTGCCGAACAAACCCCGGAGAGGAGGCGCTGACCTGCCGCTGGAGAAGGTGCCAGATGCCGCTCTCCTGGAGCTCTGTCAGCGAGCGGTCTGCCCATCAGGCAGCAGGTGGGGCCGGGCAGAGGGGGTGTGGGCGGGACAACGTGCTGTCAGCTGGTTTTCATCGACGGGGTTTCCCCCCATTCAGAGACATGAAAGGTAAACCTGCACCTGGAATCACTTTAGCTTGATTAAACATCAAATTCATAAGATATTACAGCCTTAAAGACTGAAACCGTTTTTAGACACAGCTTTTTAAAGTTTGACCACAAAATAGCCAAATATAAATATATTTTCGTGAAATGTATTTCCTGGCAGTCTGAAGAAAGGTAGAAACACCATAAAGTAGGAAAACTGGGAGCAAAGCTGTGCTGCCTTCAAAGCAATAATGTCATTTCCAAAAGCAGCCAATGCTGGGAGCTGAGAACAAAACAGCTTCCCAAACAGCTTTTCTTTCTCGCTGTTTTTTTTTTCTTCACACTTTTGTCTCAGGATTGTTCATCACTGATGTGTTTCTTGGGATTGTGCATCATATCATTCAGTAAAAAGAGGAGGGAAAAAACTCTACGAGCCAGCTTGCTAATTGGCAGGTAGTAGGCTCATTAGCTCAGTCACTGATGGAACAGGAAGTTGACATAAGCTGGATTTCAAAATGTAACCAAGTTTCCAGAAATTTGCCAAAGAGAAAACACATTAATGCCTGTTTCCATTCAATAACTAGTGATATGAAAATAGTAGGAGATGGTTCGTTAACTCTCCAAACCAATGCACCAAAAGAGTGAAAAATAATGTAGCAAATGTGAAGGAAATATGGCATTTTTGCTTGTGTCCATTGCACTTTGTCACTTCTTGCTTTTAGTGATACACAAACTTTTCCACCTCAACCAAGTGTAAAAATATTTTTGCTATATTTCAATTTTTTTTTCAAATTTGTGGAATTTCTACACAGTTCTTTATGCAACAAATTGAAAATCCACTTAAAACAGGCGGGTGATTTGGATTAAGATCATTCAGAAGATGTGTTTGTACCATCAGCTCAGCAAACCATACTCAGAAAGAGTCAATAAATATATAAACAGTAACATGTTTTGTCTGTTTTGCACTCTCAAGTTCACCATAGTTGTAATAAAAGATTTTTGTGGGTTTATCTTAACAAATACTGCAAGGTACCACATTAAAGCCCATCCTTTCAAATAACCTGTTCAGTTTGGAGTTCACATCGTCCTGATGTCTACATATATTTGGCCATAATGTTTATGTGGTAGGCTGACAGTGCTGACACCAGCAAAATATCTTTCGATGTAAAATTACATCACAGCCATTTCCATTTGGGTTTAACAAGTACTCTATCCATGCATTACTTATAATGCTAGAAGGAGTCCGTGCAGCATTGACTATGAGCACATTAAACTGTCAGCAGAGATTTTGTGGGAGAGTTGAATATTCATGGGCTCACAGGAAACCTGGCTGGATTCTACGATGGCAGGAACATGAGGAGAGCACAAAGGCAGGTTTTAATCTGCTCTCTGCATCTTATTAGCCTGTTATTTTCATAAGGTGACTGTTATCATGTCAGACAGTGATGCATGGGTTTGTCTCATTTCGTTAAATTAGTCATTTCCGTAATATTCATCAGAACCTCATAATTCATTTACAGCTTTTTGTTTCTGCCGTGGTATCAGGACGCATCAGGAGGTGAAAGAATAATTCAATTTGTTTAAAAGCACAAACATCCTTTTTGGAATTAATTATTCTGTGATTCTTGCAACAGTTAATCTAAAAACTTGTAAATCATTTGGATTAGATTTGATGAATTTTCACATTCAGGCATTCAGCAAGAGGTTGGGCGGATTACAGCACTGGATACAACTTCAAAACGAGATTTGTTTACTGTTGGTAATATTGTTGCTTTTTTATGTAAATTTTTATATATTTTTTAATAATAGAGTCAAATAAATACAGTTACCACACTGCCTACATCCTGTCTTGTCAACCATTTTTTCCTCATTCCTAATTTCAATTTTATTTTTTAATTATTTTTGGTTAATTTTGTCTTATTTATAAAAGCATTAGAAACTGGATTAAAATGTTACATCATAATGCAGCATCATTAAGGGAACAGTACAGAGCAACTGTGTATGGAGCCCGTTAGTTTCATAAAATGAATATAGATCTTATTTTTAAATCACCATGAATTCTCCTCCTCTCCTTTTACAATTTACTCCTGCTCTTCCAGCAAGTAGCACTACTCTGAAATGTCGCTCCCTTGATATGCTCTTATTCTGTCAAACATCTTTCCTTTATTCCCTCTCAACCCCCACCTCTCTCTCCCTCTCTCTCCCATATCTGTCAAGTTTTTTTTTTCAGTTTTTCTCCACTGCAATGTAGGATTCATATGTGTTTTGTGTCAAAGTGAGAGAGGTCAAAGGTCAGGCTGCATGATACTGTCAAACTGAATACATGTAAGTGAATAAGATGCTGGCACCTCGCGTCTCTTCCGGTGCCACAGAGAACAGTGAGTGAAACTGTTGTGACAGGGACAGAGGGGGAAGACGATGGATGACAAAGTCTGAACAGGGGAAGTGTGAGGGCTTCAACAAGCTCTAATCTTAGTGAAATGAACACTATATATTGTGTTGAGGTCCTGATCACCTTGTACCACGTCTGTCACATGTCAAAACATCCCTGCCAAGACAAATTACAGCACAATTAGTGGAACCATTTCCTCAGATTAAATTGACTGTGATGAAGATTTTTGTCTCACCTCATGCCCTCGGCACTGTGTTACCGTTCCCGTCTCCATAACCCTGCAGTAATTTGTGGACCTGTAATGGCCTCCATTTATCACATCTATCTAGAGGGAATCTCTTCCACCCATTAAAGGATTGTGGACACCGAGCCAAATGACTCCAACAGACTTTCAGCATAGATTAACAACCATCCACACATACATGCTGTACACATGCAGGATCACAATTAGCCTTGTTATGGCCAACGCTGGCGGCTAATGATATTGACTTTTTCACATTTTAAATTTACTTTTTTTTTTTTACAATTTGTGGTCTTCTGACAATACCCTAGAGACCAGAAGGGGGGGGGGGTCTGCGTCATTGGATTGTCAGACAAGGTTGTTTAATCTGTGTTAATCTGACCTTCTTTTTGTCAGTGTGTGTTGGGAGGTAACGTTATTGATGAATTTGCTTTGGGTTTTTTGTTATCTTAATCAAAGCCTTGTAATGGCCAAAGGAAAAAAATAACACATTAAGGAAAAAGGAGCTGGGGGACAAAGTAAGGAGACTAGCAGAGCTGACAGTCGAGCTCCCACACTGACAAGAAAATGACAAATCCGAGCAACAGACAGTGTTGGGCAGTGTTGAACACCCTCTTTTTTTGGTGAACAGTGAACTGCACGTATCTGTTCGCAACTGATGATCATGAACGTGAGCGTTGTTCTCTCTGACACTATAAGGTGATGGTGATGCATCAAAAACCGCCAAAAAAACATCAGAAGAACTGTGTTCACTGTGTAAATGTTATATTCAAAACTGTGCCTCAGTTTTGAAGTAAACCAGTTGAAGGTGTGACCAATAAACGCATCAAAGACAAGGACTTAATCAAGGACACCGACCTCAACTCGGACATTGTTCGTATGGGACTGTCCTCCGGTAGAAAAACCCACAGGTCGTCTGCCAGCAGGTTACTATAACCCATAGTTAGGTTCTGTTGCTAGGCGACATCTAGTGGTCGTAGTAATGATGACAGGAGCAAAGGGAAAAGTGCAGTGACGTAGTTTATAGAGCGACAAAGTCCACGTCAGGAGGAGGTTGGGGTGGATGGATGAATATGACACAGGAGAGCGGTGTTCGATTCCCATGTGACAGTAGCAGTTTATGTTGTTTCTATTATCCATGACTGTTCATTGTTGTTATTGTAACCATGACAACAAAGATTGTCTAAAAACCCAAATCACTTTACCAAATAGTTTTTGTACCTAAACCAAACCAAGACATGACCGTTATTAGAGTAAACACGGTGACGAAGGGAGGTACATTGCTCTCGGCTGCTTACTGTTCAGATAATTATTTGTCAGTTTGCTGTATTTAAAGCCCTTCAGGATTTTTGCAAGACTCATGAACGATAAACATATTCAGATGAATTCCTGAAGAAGCTCCCACTGCAACCATCTGCCAAAGACATATCCCACTGTAAGGTCCTGCTTTCAAAGACTTTTCTCCCTCATCTTATTAAACTAAGATACACAAAGAAGATTAGACTGTTGTTTGTCCTGCATATTTATGTTTGACACTGACCATTTGTTTTGAATGTGACAAGGAGACAATAGTAGGCTTTTGATGTGTAAAGAAGGACTTGAAGAGAGAAGACATCCAATATGAGAAAGTGGCAAAATGAGTTTGATTACAGCACCTTGTATTTTCAAATTGATTTGATTTATGTGGGTTTTGCTAGAGAACTTTATCCTAGTAGCAAATTCATTGCTACAAAAAAAGCATGGATAGGTTAAGTAGCTTCTTTGCAACTTTTCAGTTCAGCATTAATGTCTCAAACCATTAGAGCATTATGGCGTGTTTGCATTAGTGTGACACAAACGACTTTGATGTGACTACCTGCTGTTCCACCTGCTGCCCGTGACTAAACCACGTTACAGTACACAAACACACGCATACGAACCTCCCACATCCCAAAACATAATTAGTCAATTTTGGAACGAATAAACTGTATTCATCATCTAACTTCCAACACAAAAACGCCAAACTGACAGCATGCACTTCCCATGAACAAATTGTTCGACAAAAAACATAATTAATGAAGCAATCAGCGTGCGCCAGCCAAGCCTCTCATTGACACCCCGCTGTTGTATGTGATTTTAATAATGCTGTTTAATGACATGCTCCACGCTGGCTGGCAAACACAGCTCCATATGCTGCTACAGCTGTGGGGAGCAGGGTATCTACATGATCCTACACAGCTTCAGAGCACGGCCCCCTGCTGGGATATAAAGCTTTGCATGTTTGTGTGTGTGTGTGTGTTAGTGTTGGCAGGCAATACGCTTGACTTCCCTCCAGTGTATTCTCTTTGACTGTTTTCCTCCTTTACTTGCTCCTGTACGGTTCTGTGTCAAAGTAAAAAAATATAAAATGTAAAATATATAAAATATAAAATATAAATGCTTCAGACATGTTGAGTCCACTTCAAAGAAAGTGCTTCTCTACCACATATGATAATTTCAGGGTCTGTTGCATAAAATTTCAAGTGGTAAAGTGTGTCTTTTTTTTTTTTCTTTTACCCATCTGTGGTGGACTCATATAAGACCTAGAAGCACTGTTTATAAGATGAAATAATAAAATGTTTATATATACGTACATTAAAAATATCTATGATGAATTTTCATATGGTATAACATGTTGCGAATGTTTTTATATTTTAGTTTAGATATATATTTTCACATTTCACACACATTTCACAAAACGTAACAATTCAGAAAACCAAACAACAATTCAGAAAACAAGGGAAACTTAACTTACTCAGCTGAGCAACTGATCCTCTGTTTATTGCAGCTCTTACTGTTATGAAGTGTTTTGTAGACATTTAAAATAAACCTGTAACGCTGTCTGAGAGGAGCATCATGGAAAGAACTCGCTGCTGCTAAATGGTTTATCTCAAATGTCTACAACACATGTTCATAACAGTAAGTTAAGTTTCCCTTAACTTTCCCCTTAACTGCGGAATCAGAAGCTGTGAATCGGAAGCTAACTTCAGCGTCTTAAAGCATATCAAGAATTACATCATCAGTTAAACTATAGGGGAATATTTTAACTAAGGACATACCTCAGTTAAAATATTCCCCTATAAATTCACTCTCCTTTCTTTCAGAAACACTGACACTGAAATGTCATTTTGCTTTGTGCATTGTTGCTGTGTTTTCTGAATTGTTGTTTTGTTTTGTGAAATGTTGTTGTGTTTTGACCCTCTGGGCCACCGTAGCAATGAGCAACAATAAGCCAACATGTTCAATGGTTTGACAACTTCCTCTATTAAAAATGCTGCTGTTCATCAGATGACTATTTCTTCACAGTTACACGTTTACCAGCCACTCTTGTCTGTAAATCATGCTTTTCTTTTTTGTTAAGCAGTTTACATTCTGCCTGAGAAGGGCTGTATAAAAAGTTCCCTCCACTTTGGTCACAACGCTTCTCCATCACCTAAAAGGCCATTTTCATCTACATGCATCTGCTCAGCAGTGTAAAAGTCATGTGTTGAAGTTCACCATAAGTTGAACTTTACTCAAGCGATTCCACTGGTTGTAGCAATTCCATTTAAAACTGATTTTGGCCTGAAATTTCATCCAGCAATTTCATCCAGCAAAACCTCACAGAGCCACTAGCTCTGATTCAGAGTTATATTCTTGTTTAAATTCAGTGAGATAAATCGTGGATTTGAATCTAGCTCAGCTCACTCCTCAGGAGGTAATAACCACAGCTGTTTCAGAATCAGATTTGGTTTGTTAACACAAATGATGAGATCATATTGTTACAGGAAGCTGCTTTAATGGCCTGACTGAGGAGCTGCATTTTTCACTGGCGAGTCGCCTGCTGAGCCGAGCAGCTGGGGGTATATCCTACTGTATGTATGAGACGTGTTTTAATATGTATGTGTGTTAATTACACTCATGTTGATACTGCATCGCCTGTAGTTTTATAGCCCACACTGTGCAAATAAGTAGAAACACAGAGGCTTCTTCACAATAATCTGACGTTACTGTCCAGATAAAGCAAACAGAAGCTATTATTGTCTCTTCATTGTACATTAAATAACCCTCCCAAACCCCCAAACCAATTTTCCTGCTCATTCTTACATTAATGCTGATGTGTCATTACATTTTTCCTTTTATTAGTGTCAGTGCATATTGCTTATTTTACTCACTGCTACAAAACAAATATACTTATTATGACAGCAATGTATCACATATGAATACCAGTATGGTTGGGTGATATCCAGAGTTTAATAACTTGATACAGCTCAAATATGCAATTTACAATATTATCTGGATTTTGATTATATTATTGTATTTTATGTTTCAGGTATAAGCAATGCTGCCACTAAAGAGTAGTTCAAGTTTATTTGTGACATGCAAGGGTACAATGTACAATAATCAAAGATGTGAATATTAGGGTCAGTCTTGACAGCAGGGTGGACTGTACAAAACAAAACAAAAGAAAGAAAGAAAGAAAGAAAAGAAAAATATTGCATATGGCAGGAAATATCAAATATAGACCCAAATACCAAAGTTAATTTTCAAAATCGCTATTTTTGTAAAAGCCGGTTGCACTGTTGTGCCAATATTGGATGTCTTTAAACTAATTTATTTTACACAGAGTGCCTAAAATCAGCCACAGACATGATAAATTAAGCTACAAAATAAAACTGAAGTTCACTGCAGATTTGACAGATTATCAGCTCTGTTAACTGTAAAGGTCTGTACATTCAGTTTTAAATGCAGCAGACAATTTCATTTTTGTTCGAAATGCTTTTCAGTTATAAAACAATTAACTACTTATCATACAAAAAAAGGAGCAGACAATTAAAATAGACAGGTTTGGCACAGTCATCTTTGTTTTCATTTAAAAAGAAGTGGTTTAGATAATTAGGATGTACCGTACTTTTTTTTCCTGACTGGCTGATTGTTTTCTGTTGGAGCAGCTGATGTGTAAAATAGTAATGATGGCTGAGCCAGGTTGTAAACCAATTTGCTTCTTTAATGAAAATCCAATATAGATCCAATATACATACCAAAAACCCACATGCTCACACATCTACACACCCTGACCCCCCCGTTCACTGCAGTAGCTGCCCAATGTTGCTGTTCACAGGGAGGCCAGTGATGGAGTTTTTTTTCCACCCTCTCCATGTTTCTTATGGATCTTCACTGTGTTAATGCCATGTGCCACACTGCTGCTCCACCATCGACCCTGCGAGCTCCTCCACAGCTCCTGAGAGGGGGTGAGGGGAGGAAAGCCAGAGACACAGAGAGCAGGAAATAAAAGAGAGGAAATGAAGAAGGAGACAGAAGAGAGAGAAGACCAGCCACCATGACCGGCTGTGCTCTCTCTGCACTGCAGCACAACAGAGGGTGTGATTTATCCATCAGCTGGCTGGGGGGGGGGGGACTGGGTTTCACCATTAGCAAATGAGTCCTAATTCACCCAGACAGCAGAGAACACACTTCCTCTACTCTTTTAGTTCTTGACTCACAGCCCAAGGCCAAGTGCCAACGCTGCTCAGGAAGCTGCTTCTCTCGCAGGCTGAGTTCACCACTGTGGTTCTGTTCCCTCGAGACTGTCCTCCCAAGAAAAACACAATCGGTCGTGTCAGCAGGTTCCCTAAAACAACATATGTTAACATACATGATGGTTCCCTCCATCTGAGCTCAGAAAATGGTGCGCTGTTACATTTTAGGTCTTATCTGTTAACTCTCAGGTTCACCTTAAGTATTTACAGGTAGGTCACCCTCCTTGTCTGGTGGTAACAAGACACATAAGAGACAAGAATTCCTGCCTCGCTGCTGTATGCCTCTTCCAACCAGTCCAGCCGTAGGATATATGGTCACAATCTCCCCTTCTATTCCTGAGTTCTAGCTGAATAATGGCTAGAAGTGTTTTTGTGCACATTGAGGTCACAGTGGCTTGACCTTTGACCATGAAACTCAAATCAGTTCATCCCTCAGTCCAAGTGAACGTTTGTACCAAATTCAAAGAAATTACCTCAAGGAAGGGAAGTAAATTCTGATGATAGCATCTTTTTGGATATGTTCACCGTATTTTGTATTGTTCTGCCTTCAAGTAAGAGAACTGTTAGCTATTAAGCTAACTCAGACTGACCAAAATACCCGAAACAACAAATAACTTCCTTCTGCAACTCTATTGATTGACCGTGTAAAATAAACACAAATCAGTCAAATCATGACAGCATCCTGTACATCATGTCACACATCAGCAGGAGAAAATGTGATGGATTAGCTTCTTTTACTTGAAAATTTTGAAAAAAATAAAAATAAAAATCGAGAAACATGGTCAAAGTTGAAGCAGCAGAAACTGTTAAGTCCTAGTTTAGGTCAGTCTCCAAAATTAGATCCTTCATTCACAGTAAAGAATCTCAGTGGCATATTTTCATTAGACCCTAAATGTCCATGTCTTTCAAAATCCCAAACTTTCTTGACTGTCCCTTCATTATTCAAACACATGATGCCCCAGATGATTCCTCACAGAAATCACTCAACAATTCTGATGATGACAATTTTGAGAGTCTATGATATGTTTTTCTAATGAGGCAGCTACTCTCTGACCCCGAGGTTCTTATTGGCACCTTTTTATTGGTAGAAAAACCCTCAAGAACCTGAACAAACCAAAACCATCAACACCTATAACATGACAGGCATTAACCTGGCAGCGATTGTGCACGATATTCAGGAACATTAACAAATTTTATCACCTGAGCACAGTGTAAGAGAACTGCAGTAGGAAAACAACATCAGTATTCATTAAACCCAAAACACACACACCTATCTACATGTAACAGTTAAACTATGCAACTATAAAAGGTCTCTGTTGTATTTAGAAAAAAAAAGAGGTTTATTACAAGTACTGCAGGCCCACAGTTAAAAGAAACACACCCAGAGCTTAAATTATTTACCTTTAACTTCAACCAAGAAAAACATAACCACTAAACTGCTGTTATGTTTTTTTTCCATCCAACTGCAGCAATACGCCTCTCTTAGGTGAATTATTTATGAGGAAGGATCTGTGGCGGGTGCTGGAAGCTCCTCACTATTAATAATGTACTCAAGACAGAAGACAGGTAAGAGAAATACAAAGAGTTTCCCCAAAATCCAAAGATGTACCATCTTAGTTTATTTTCTTAAGAGGATTTTGATTGTTTGGGGGAAAAATAAATAATGTTCTTTGCTAGCTTAAATGGATTTTATGCTAGTTTGTGCACTTTTCAGATATTAACATCCCTCAAAATATGTTTCAGAATTCCTTTTATAATATTAAATACATCTGTTCCATTTACCTGCAATACTCATCGCACTCTGTATGGAAAGGTCGGCTGGTCCTCTCTCACTATGAGACGAGATCAACACTGGTATATATTCATTTATAAAGTACTATTAAATTAATCACCAAACAATCTTACATCATTAAGAGATAGTTGGAAGTCAAACCCCCACAGGACTGGATCACACTGCACGATCCTTGGGTCAACCCTGACCTTGGAAAGACGGCTTTTAGATTGTGTGCTCCAGATTCATGAAAGACTCTACAATGTACTTTAAATATTGATTCCCTGAAAACACTGGGACAGTTCAGAAATATGCTTCTAAATCTTTTAAATCCTAACGTTTTTGAATGTAACTGTTTTATTTGAAACTGATTTGTATTGTGATTGTTTGCTTTGTTTCTGCTTTTGTGAGCTCTTGAGGAACGATGTAAAATTCCAGTGTGAACCAACTTATGCCTTCCAAAAGCCAGAATGATAAATACTGAAGAAGAAAGGTTGCCGGTAACAGCTGGAAAAACGTACCCAGAGCCCATACCTCCTTATAAACCCTTAGGGCCCGGCATGATTAGATTTATTGAACAAAAGCACTTTGGTGAAGGGAAATGTAAAAGTTTTATTAAATGTAAACAAATGTAATACATCTGGTCTCTTCATTTAGGCTGTACATGCCTAAACAGAGTTGCTACTGTTGGATATCTTTTTGCAAGTGTGGATACTGTAGGAAAACAAATGAACATTATGTGGACATTCTTTTAATAACGAGGTACAGTCATTAAAAACATAATTCAGGAAGCATTGGGTTTCACTCAAATGGTGTTTTGGTGCATAACAATTAACATAGTTAGAAAAAAATATAAAGAAAATTGAAGCAAATCAAGTACTGCAGGCCAGATAGCTTGGATATAAATAAGAAAATTCTACAATAAAATATTTACAATTAAATATGAAAAAAAAAAAAAATTTATATTGCTCAAATGAAATATGAAAGGGGGAATGTCCGGTGGTTACAGTATGAAAAACAGAAAACCTAACCCAGATCTAACAGTAAATCCAGCCCATACCTGGGCCACATGTTTGTTTTCTTCTGGCCCAGTATTCACCTAATTTCACGGCCCAAATCTGGCCCGTACACAGCTTGATTGTCAGAGGCTACTTCCACATCTGGACAAATCCTGGTGCACACACAGAAGATTTTCTGGTCAATACTGGAGGATAACAGCCAGAATCTGCCCATGTGTGGAAGTACATGGGCCACAACTTTCATTCTGTTATTTTATGTTTACACTGGTTTTAATTAAGAAGGGAGGTCAAAAGAAACAAGCTTTAAATGAGCTTATAGGCATCAAATATGCTTGAAAATGTATGAGACTTTAAGGTTCCAGTGCTGGAGGGAATCAATTCTCAATGTTTGTCATGTACAATGTGACTTCTTTTGATATCTGCGTGTTACAAAGGAGCAGAAAAAACAAGGAGGCTGATCAAGACCACAGATGTTGTGTTGTGGGAGGTGAAATCATTCCCAACATCAAACACACAGCTGAGCCGACAAACTGTAACACACACACACACACACGATTCCCTTTCCATGAAATTTTCATTGAGGGGAGCGCGAGTCCTGAGACCAGATGCATCCTCCTCTGCATCCTATTCCCCACCGGTCTGATGAGTGACAGCATGCACACACACACACACACACACACCAAAATATGTCCAACCAAATGTTATCAGAATTTGATGGATGCAAGAGGACTATTATTATACACACACACACACACACCCTAAGATTTAACAACCAACACACACATCTGATGTGAGCCTTGTGCTTCCAGCTCTCTCATGTCAGGAAGGTAATCTCCATGGAAATGAAAATGTCACATAGAGGCAGGCGCTGAATTCCTCTTTTGTTTTTCATCAGGTTTCACTGTATCTGTCGACTCTTCACAGTCAACACAAATTTGTGAACTGTAACACAAACACACAAATCCCCCTCAGCCAATAAGTCACTCAGTCATTCTGAGTACTCTCTGAGGCTGGAAAATCAATGAAAGCAATAAACTACAAAAATCAATCAATCAATAGATACATGTTATAATAAATAAGCACACAACATAGACAGAAATCAGTACAAACATTTCTTTGTTTTGTTGTAGACGCAGATATACCAAAATTAAGTCCTTATAAACCCTATAAATAGGGAAATTAATACAGTTCATTCATTCATGTGCCAGTTCTGCTCAAAGAAACCATGATTCTGACAGAGACATGGTACATGGACTGTTTGTGTAGAGCTTCTCTTATTGACCACTCAAAGCATTTTACAGTGTGAGCCACATTAACCCATTCACACACAGGGTGTTTCTACCATTCACACACACAGACACTGATGGAACAGCCATCAGTTCGACATGGACCGAGGAGGAGCCAGGGATCGAACCACTGACCTTCTGACTAGTGCACGTCCCGCTGTACCTCCTGAGCAACAGCCGCCCACAGAGAATAATGGAAGACTTCATACAGTAGATACAGCTCCTTGCAAAAGCACAGAAGCAAGTTGGTTGATAAAGAAGTACAACACAAAATCAATTGTTAAAGCTTAGATTAAAACAAGGCAACACAACAATGTAAGCAGAATCATGAGAGCGAGGTCAAAAATAATAATAATAAAAGTTCACAAACTAAAGCAATAGAAAGTTATGATACAAAGTCTGACTGCCAAACTTTCAACTTTAACTTCTGATCATTATTACTTTCCTGGAAATCAATATTATTATAGATACTGTCTAGATTGGTTTGGACATTTGTAGCATGTCAAGACAGTAGCTACCACTGTGGAATATACAAATACACTAATAAACCATGTGAAAAAAATGAGTGCTATCAAATTGATTCCTACAGCATCGGGTGGTCATTTAGTTCCTCATTTATTAATTGTTAAAATCAATACATTCTCAAGTTTTAGATCTACTTCATCATCGTAACTGACAACTTCTCTCTTACAAACACATCTTTCTGTAGATGTTTGTCCGTCTCTCTGCAGGGCCATTCAAAATCTTAATTTGCATCCGTCATGATTTTCCCAGGATCACTCTAGTATTTAGACTTTGATTGATTTCATTTGATTAGAAGCATTTCTTATTCAGTAATCACACATAATACAGCAAATATAAACAATATAGAACAAACTAAATCAGTGGTCTGTGTATTAAGTAGTGAGTGAACAGGCTCAGGCACAAGCAAAATTCTTATAAACATCTGCTTACATTCTTATCAATTTATCAAATAACTTAAAATCTCATCAGCATTTTGTTTAATTTCTTTTCTCTCTCTCTGTTTCATTCTTCTTATTCTTAAATAAGAAGTTATAAAGTAAAGTAAACACCAGATATGGAAGATAATTATTCCTTATCTGATCTATCAACACTGTAACTGGGGAAGTTCTCTCTTTTCCTTCCATTCCAATTTGTTACATTTCATCTCCCTCCAAGCCTCATTACCTTCATCTTCCCTTCAGCAATCACCAGTTTACACACACACACACACACACACACAAAGGTGAATGAATGAGAGAGAGCAAGAGAAAGAGACAAAAATTCAATTTAAAGGTGCAAATAAAGATGTAGTGAGCTGTCTTGTGCATAATTACTTCCCATCATGGCTTCATCTTGTCCCTCCCTCCCCTTTCTCCCTCGAAGGTTTTTTTTTTCTTTAGAAACGACAGGAGGGTCAATTGCGTTTGATCATGCTGCAAGATGAGGCGTGACATATGTAATTTTTCAAACCACAGATAAAACTCTAAGGACACCAGTCAGTTACGGGCAGTGACTCTCAGTCTGGGGCTGTAGAGAGCTTTTATTTCTGATAAAAATAATATCTCACTGTAATAAATTTTTGTTATGAGAATGCACACAAGGCAAACAGCAGCATTACATGACTATCAAAGTAAAAGCATGTTCCAAATCTATAAAAGTCTCCACTGGTTGATTGGTGACTTCATTGTGATTAAAATATCCCAAACTGTCTGAGAAGAAAATTTCACTACGCAACTCCGCTTTCATTATTGCATTTCTGTTCACAGGTATGTTACAGCTTTCCTCCTCTACTTCCTATATGCAAAGGTAAGGTAATCACATTATGGTCTAGCCTCTGCTCCAAATGTCAGACAGTTTCTTTAATTCTGATTGTTTGTGAACAGTCAATATTATCAATACCCAAGTCATAAATATGAACAGAAAATTATTTCTGACCTACCTCACATGGTGCACAATAATACAGTTATAATATGCATTATAATATGCTTATAAAAAAGCAGCACCTTTTGGTTTGAATCAGCTCTTCCTAAGGGCCCAAATATCTAAGAATCATTTAATCCAAATTTTGGGCCACAAAGGGTACCACAAACAATCTCTACGGTAAGGGAATATTTTCATCCTATGCTGATCTTTCTAACCGATTTGGCCCACCTAGCTCACATTTATTCTGTTTCTTCCAGATCAAACATTTTCTTCATTTTCCCTAATCGCCCCCCTGAGTCTCAGAGGACGACCTCCTGGAGCTCGATCAGCATCAAAGGCGCATCATCACACGCGACTCACTTAACTCAGTCAACCCAACTCTCTTTAATCCATGTCGAGAACATGTGGGAGGGGCGCTGATGCTAAAATGTAAATTACTTGGTACATTCAGTCTCCAGCTGCACTGAGAGTGGGCTACTCCAATGCAACGTTCTACTTAGAACCGAAAAATGTTCTCTGACCACAAGGATGACTGTAACAGGTGATCTTTTACACATTCTCTGACAATGAGTTTATGACGTAACAATTACTCCCAATCCATGTACAGCCATCACTACCTCGCTCCCTTTCGTTGTCGCAGTAATGGACGGACTGGTTCAAGGAGGTACAGAAGTGTATCAAGCTGGAGGAAGTGAGGTACTCAGCTAAGGGCTCCTTAAAAACCTCTTACATTCAGGAACACTTCCCTGATCATATTAAAGCTGGGGTAGGCAGTAAACTAGACATCTGCACCTCCTCTTTGCTCTGTTTTCAAGTTTTTGGGAGAATTTGGCCAATGAGAGGTCTTTTCTAAGAGTTAGCGTTCCTACTGGCTGTGATTAGCAGCTCACTCTGTCTCCCCTGCATCTGCGTCTGTTTGTGTGTGTGTGCTCTGTAACTGCATGTGGTGACACTGTGTATGTCCTCTCCAGCAAACTCAGCTGGCAGTGTCAGAGGAGTCAATTGCTTTTTTATGCAGGTTTACCCATGTTTAAAAACACGTATACTTGACTTATACCCACTAGTAAGGCATTTCAGAGATGGCAACAACCTGCTGTTCTTCTCCAGGACAGCTAACAGGCTGCTATCTTCATTTCCCTGTAATATCTGAATGTGTTGTAGTGGTAGGCTGTGTAGGTACATTTACCACGAAAGCAGGTGATGCTTATTATTATGTTGAATGTTGCTAATAGTTCTGCTAACTGTAGCTAAAATCTCACGGCTGCGGCTGTGCATATGCCCGAGAGGGGAGAGCTGCAGAGGGGCAGCTGTCTTTTGAAATTGTGGCAACCCCAGCTTTAAATCCTCGACACTGGCACCTGATGCTAATGGCTGCTGATATTAATGTCTTTGCCCCTTCTATTGTCTTGTCTTATCACTTCCTTCTATCACACAACAACTGAACACATATATTCCCAAACATTTCTGACTATCTTACATCAAGGTGATATGATTTTATTTACGCATTGCTGTAGAGTTTCACTCAGTGATAATGATGCCAATTGTCTCCACATGATCTAATTTGTTTCCAGTAATTACACCCAGACACCATAAAAAATCATTTTGTTTAATCTGCTGTTGTTCTCCAAAAATAATTTTAAAAATCTGATCATTTCTTTGGTTTTGCACAGGCTGTTGCTCTCTGTGCCCATCACCTATTACATTCACTCATCTCAGCGTGTTGATATTCGCTCAGTCTCCAGTGAATGCCCGCCAATATCGGTCCATCCTCTCATCACTTTTATCTCTTTGTCATTCACTCTGCCAGTTCTACTTTGAAAACAGCCAACTAATTAACTCCAGCACTGTTATTAAATGCTCAACCTCGCTCTCGCCGTTATCTCAGTGTTCCTGTTGATAATAAATCACCCGGCTGTTTCAGTCGTGAACAAGGTGGAAGTTTATTTCCTACAGGAGCCCCTCGCTTTGAAACCAAGTGTCACATCAATGTCAAGAAATCCGACAAGTTTAAGACTCAAGAGTCATTTATTCAGCACCGCTTACAATCTTCCTAAAAGCTGCATAGGCAGTTTTATAAGTCCCAGAGGGAAGAGGTGACTGTGAAAAAAACCCAGACTGTATGTGGCATAAATTGACGCAAAGGTCCTAAATTTTATCTTCGTCACGTCTGGGGAAGTGGAGCTGATGGAGACTTTCAGAAAGATTGAGCAAGTCCACCTTTTAAAGACATATTGCTCACCCACTGCTGTGTAGGATTTTGTTTCCCTCTAATGTCTTGATTTGTTGTGTCCTGTGAGGCAGCTTCACACGGCTCCATGTTCAAACCTGTCACTTAAAATTGACTTGGGTGAATTGTTCATTCTGCTGTGTCCCAAGACAATTTCCGATCATCTAATACAGTAGAAAGGATGTTTGTTTACTATCACCGGCTTTCTAACATCAAATTCCCACAGTGCATACAGGTAACAGGGACTGAAAGATATCGCAAACCTCAATTCAGAGAATCAGCTGTAGTTCACTTTAATACCAATTTTAAAAATAACACAGTTGTGCCTTACACAGCAACTATCTTTTTGGTAATGCAGTTAGCTAAAAGTCGAGACTGGAACTGTCTGCTGTTCTCACAGTTCTCTTTCCTGTGCCGAACATCTCAGGCCCCAAGATGATGATTTTTAAATGTCAAATTTTCTCTGCATGTGAGCTTGGCAGCTACCGATAAGTACTGATGCTGTGGGAGTCTCACTGGGTGTTGTGTCAGTTGTTTCTCAAGGCCTTCTCCTCATAGTCTGTTTCCATCACCAGGCCTCAGCAAGAGATACTAAGGAGTAGGGAACAATAACTGATACCAACTGGACCTTTTCATAATAATTTTGTGCCCCATCAAGAAACACCTGCACTTCTATACTCTATCAAAAATCCTAAAGTAGAAGTACAATAAAAATACTCCTCTACAAGTAAAACTCCAGCATCCAAATCCTTCTTAACTAAAAGTACAACAGTATTATCAAAAAGGGTCAAAGTAAAGTAAAGTTACTGGTTCCAGTGGGTAATAAAAAATTATACAGTATATGATTATCTATTATTAGATTGTTGACATTGATGCATCAAGGATTAGTATTTTACTACTGTAACTGTTCGAGATCAAACCAGTTTTAACTACCTTACATACAGTTCAGTAGTTTAGACCAGTGTTTCCCTACGCAGGTGTTGGGCCCCCTGCAAACTCTGAGGGTTTGTGAGATTTGACCAGTTTGTCACTTCAGGCCTTAAACAGTTATTTAAATGTTTAGGTGGAGACTCTCTCTTTGGTGGAAGTGATAAAAATTCATTAATCATATGGCAAGGAGTCCCAACTGGACACAGTACAGTACAGGTATGTAGTTACTTTCCACCACTGCATTAAGAAACTTGTTTTTATGTTTTATGATGATGTCCTCCTACCCCTTTTATGTCTGTGCTCCCTGTAAAGCAGTTTGTAAAGAGCATGTTTGTGAAAAGTGCTGCTTAGTGTTGTCGGGCTTGCAGATAATGTTGGTATCCACTGACCAGTGGAAAAGTTCAATTTTCAGCAAAGTTTCCTGCCTGTCTCCACGTACAGAGACGTATTCGCAGCAGTAATCATATCTAAACCCAGACATCAGACATAGGCCGATCCTCTTAGTGCAGAGTTTCCGCCTTTTGCACTTCAAGAGTGCCACAGACAGTCACTCTGCACGGCGCTAAAACCCTTCCACTGATGCTCTTTAATGATAACATCCTCCGTGCTGATCCTGTCTTACCCCACTGTCTGCTCTTTCCACAGCCTGTTCACCGGCTGGCCCTCGCCCTCCAGATGATCACATCTTATCTATCAGAGGAGAGCGAAAGGCCTAGATATTGGGGGCGGGGCATAGGTTTACCTTCCATAAATGGTGTCTCACATTGCTTGGCCTTTACATACAACACACACACACACACACACACACACACACATACTTGTACTTCTATCTTTGTGAGGACACTCATTGACATAATGCATTCCCTAGCCCCTTACCCTAACCTTAACCATCACAACTGAGTGCCTAACCCTAACCCTGACCCTGATCCTGACCCTGACCCTAACCTTAACCTAACCCTAATTCTAACCAAGACCCTAAAACCAAGTCTTAACCCTCAAAATGTGATTTGAAGGTGTCTCAAAAAGTGAGGACCGGCCAAAATGTCCTCACTTTCCCAAAATGTCCTCACTCTGTTATTAAAATACTTTTTTTGGTCCTTACTATGTAGCAAGTACAAGTACACACACACACACACACACACACACACAGCTGCTTTTCAACCAACTACTCCAGTGGTGTCAAGATTAAAGAGCAATTACAAGCTACTACTCCACCAGTGACAGATTTGAAGTGGAATCAATGTGATGGTGACCCACTTCTGGGAGAGAAAACGAAACAGCTAGAGAAGAGGAGAGGAAAAGAGAAGGGATGAGAGGAAACGAGGAAAGGAGACGAAAAGACATCAAGAAGGGGAAAGGTAACAGAGAAAACAAGAATCAGAATGAAGAGAATGTTATTTATCACATGGAAATGGAAATTTGTCTTTGAATTGGCACAGAAAGGTACACAAAGAATAAAAAAACATACTTAAAGTAGAAATATACATATAAGAGTAGATGGTGAAAAGAAGCAGAGAAGTGGGAGCAGAGAAAGCTTTAGTGGCTGAAGCAGTAAAATGTTAAATGTTAAAAGTTAAAAACAAGATCGCGGATTAGTGAAGGTCAAGAAGTTGATGTGTGTGTACATAAATATTTAAACACGTCTCCAAGCTTTTAACTGGTGCTGAATATAAAGATAACTGAAGTCGTAAAGCTACATTTATTTGCACTGAACTGGAAATTATGATGATATTCTAGAAAAATACATTATGAGTAACAGACTAAAGCTATAACTATCTGTATCTCCAGTATAACAGGTTGTGGACTAAAGTGAGCTGGTCTGAGGCCTGAAAATGAGTCCCACTCCGGCCCTGATCTACAATATACTTATCATTGCTCAAATTAACGTAATCACTTCAATACAATGTTCATTTTGTTTTTAAGATTTGTGGAGACACTTTCTAATTTTAGTGTTGATTGGCTGAAATGTGAAGTCCTGAACAGGAGCTCTAACATGATCTCAGGATCCTATACCGAGTGCGTGCACATCAGTAGAAAGCATTTTCAGGGAAATATGAGTCGATGGTTTCTGAATTAAAACCATGTTTATTACAGGGATTATGGACACTTCACTTTATGTCACAAATCAGATTTAATCTCTGTACATCCCAACTGTATTTATTCAACAAATCATGATTGAGGAGAGCTGACGGTCCCGGTCTACTTAAAACACACACAAGTGCGCACTCTCTCACAGACACACACACAAATTTTTACCAATAACGTTTCACAACCAGCACAGGTCAATCTTCCTGCAGCTCACAGTCATCTATGAGATAACACATAGGAACAGTCCGTCCATGAGCCTATAGACGTGAGCTGTATTCTGCAGGGGAAGTGCTGCTGGTGAAATCCAGGGACCCCTCCTCTGTTCCTGCTATCCCTAAGGTTTCTCTAATTATTTCTTTTCCTGGTAGAAGTTATCTGTGGAGATTTTTATGAACAGTCTATGAGTAGAGATCACTGATTGTATATCAAATTGGACGTAGCCCCTGTGATGTCACCTATAGGTTTCTGAAGAGCGGTTTTGCCTGACTCACATGCCTCACATTTAGCACAGCTGGCCGTTTTCTGACGTTACTGAAGACAGACCTTATTTCAGGTGAGGCAGCCCACCTAAGTTATAACCTGCTGCAGGAAACCCTGCATATCATACTGTATAATATAAAAAATGCAGTGTTTATGAGTGTTTATGAAGTAAGACAACAGTCTTTAACTCTGCTTTTTTGCTATTTTGTATATTGGTGTTTAGGAAGGAATTAGTTAGATGGAGTTAACTTCCCATGGTTTGTAGACGCCTCAAAGAAAATTAAAGGCTTTGACTGTAACGCTGAATGTAGAACTGTCTGCAGGATCATCTGCACTGGCCACCTCTGGATAAACACAGACTATGTAGGGCACACAAAGCTTTATCGCCAATCACATAAAAACAGCCAGTAAGCCAGTGTACTGGCACTTGACATCAGGAAACAGTAGCAGTGCTAACATCAAGTGTGTGTGCATCACCATCTGGCAATGACAGAGTTTACAGATGTAAGATAATAGCAAGATATGGCTGAGTTTCAGCAGAGTCATCACAGAGAATATGTAAATTCTACTGTATTTTAGGCTGGAGAATGAAGAGAAATTGTTAAAACACATATTTTATATTTCTAATAATAAAACACTGTATTTGCCAACATCACCAGTTATATTACTGATATTCATATTTTGTTCTCTGTCCCTCTCTGTTTCGCTCACACATCACAGAACACAGTCATTAAATCCGCCCTATACAGATCATAAAATAGGCTCTTCAGAATACTGAACATTTTATCTCATTAACTTCATTTTCATGCCAAATTAGTGATTTCCATCTCCCCAGAGCAGTTGTTTTAACCGTCAAATGAGGGGAATAGCTCATCTCTCATTCTCCATTTGACCAAACTGTACGCCAGCCAAGCACGGCTGGGTTGGGTCACAGCAAAGACTCCTGGGTAATCGGGTTTAAAGTAAAGGCTCATTACCTCCTCTATTTCCTCCTGACCCACACCGCAGGCCTTCAGGGTAATTCTGAGACACAGACTGGGTCCAGATGTGTGGGTTCAGATGAGCCGACGTCCAATTTCATGCTTTTATTCTGCAGAAAAGAGAAGAGATTCGTGTATTTGACTTTATCAAAGGAAAATTTTAAACATAGCATTGCTCTAACATGCAGGATTTGTTGAGGTGAACTGACTTTTAAAGAAAATGTAAACCGGCACAAAAACACTGAACAGAAAGCAAATATGGTTCAAATTCAGATCCTGGCTTTAAGTCCTGTGATGTAAAAACATGGCCGAACAGAGGACAACCTAGATGTGACTACATGGACTGCTTGGATGTAAAGTAGGATGGCGATGACAAACACTGTCCTTTACAAGCTCAAGAGTCACTGAAGTCCGACCTAATATCTGAGCTGTGTCCACTCTTCCATGAAGCTGGATGCGGGTCGGAGCGATGAGCTCAATCTCTCTGCAGGCCGGCGAGTTCTGATCAAAAGAACAAGCCTTTCTCATCTCAACGCCAAACAATCTCTCAGAGTGTGTGCCTCAGGCTGAGGCATGTTGACACTACACAAGCCAGGTGTAATGGAATTGACCTCCACCGCCAATCCTCCACTGCTGCTTCGCAGATTGACACATCAATAATATCTTCTGCACCGGGCGAACTGTAAACTCAGCAGATTGTAAATACAGGTTGGACAGCTGCCGCAGCAGGGACAAGGCTCCCTCTCTCTAGATGTCTTTTTAGTTGCAGGATGAGCAGAAAAAAAACTGTAAAATAACTTTTACATTCATATACAAATAGACTGTAAACATTGTAGTTACATTTGTTGTTGGAATAGTTAGTGTAGTTGTTGTTGCTGCTGTTATATTCTGGACTGTGAGGGAGATGTTAGTCTCTCATTTAAATATTACATTACTTCTTCATTTAAAGGCAGTAATATATTCCCAAATTCTATCTTATCATTGAGCGGGTGAGTGGAGTCACTTCAAAAAGATGCTCAACCTTGTTATGTTATTGACAATTTACGGTTTCTTTATGGTCTTAAAGGAATAGTTAGGGTTAGGGTTATAGGGAGCTAGGCACTGACCTTGGTCCTAAGATTTAGATGAGAAGGTTGATGCTACTCTCATGTCTGTGTGGCCTTTGTAAGAAAACTCCTCATCAGGACTGTTCTGATGGTTTAATTACTGGTCCTTATTCTCTCTCTGATAAAGTTTTTCATTCAGTTTCTCACTTCCAGAGTCTCTGATTAATGCTGGGGATTTATAATTACAAATCGACAGCTCTGACGTTTCATATTACAAAGTGACACGATATGGAATTAAAGGTTCGCCCCGTGTCAGACCACTGCTGGGTACCGACACATGACCAGAGCACAAATGAGGAGATTAAAGAGCAGACAGAAATACAGAGGAGCAGTTTAGACAGACGTGAGTTTGTGAGTGACATATAGGAGGAAACGATCAATTAATATTAGTCATATTTGCATAATGGAGTGAATTTTTATATTTTCTGTGCCCATTTACTGAGCATAACATTTCTTTTTTTGACAGTGCTGTTTCAAATTCAAAGCAGATTTCCCAAAAGCGACTCCATCATTTTTCAGATCAGAAGTGGTTGTCGAGGAAGAGGAGCACGTTTTCTCATTTGTTCCAAATTGTATGCAAATGAACAAGCTTTAGTTTTTTTAGTCAGAGATCTTCAATTAGTAATTTCAGTGAGAGGCATCAATGAAAATGACCATTTATAGCACATGGAGATACAGTTAGATTTGGCTCTGCAAGAAACTCAGAGGATTCTGCTGGGTGAGCTAATGCTAATGCTAATGCTAATGCTTTTCTCTCTATTGTAAAACCCAAATATAAGTAGGTTTATTTCAGTGCATAAACATTTATATGCACACATCCACATGCTGTGCCAATTTTCTACCTGACTATATTCACTTTTTTTTGCTTTGATTAAAGAAAATAATCAAATACAATCATAATTAAAGGAGCCATTTGTAAGTTTTGCGATTGCTACATAGCAAAAAAGAGCTAAAGAGGAAAAATTATACAAATAACAGGTTGTTTCCCACAGCCAAGTTTTAATGCTAAACTTAATTATGTACTTGATTAGCCAGCACAGTACGTTACTGGTTGATGTCCCCATACCTTACAACAACAGATGAGTCGGATTGATCTTGTTTGTTGAATCTGTTTTCCGGACAACCTTGCATTCTTTAAATGTCAGCCCTCTCACTGAAATGAATCATGACCACTCTTTTTTAACTTTCCCTAAGTTTTGCATTGCAGTGTTGACATTATATAGTAAGACTCAACATTTACCACATATCCTAAAGCTTTTTCCAATAAACTGAATACGCTGCCAAATGAAAGTGCTGCCCAGAAGGATCATCATCTCAGTTTTCTCATTCAAACCAATTTTGAAAAGTTATTTTCACAACAGACAAACAAACATTGCAATCTAAGGTAGTAGTTAATTTCATTCTTTCTGCAGGGTGATATACAGGATTCATATTGCTGGCTTGTAATTACCAACACCGGGTGCTGGGAGGGAAAAAGGCCTGAGTGCTGGTGATAAAAACGGTTTCACGGTTCATATCAGAGATTGCCTTCGTCCAAACTGCTCGAAGATTGTGTGTCAGAAAGTAAAACTGTACCACCAAAGTGAAATGTTGCTTTAGTTTCCCAAGGTAACACCTCAGATCATCACTTCAGTCACTAATGGTGCTAATGATGACAGTACCCTGAGTAATATATCTGTATTAGTACATGTCACCTCTCATCTCATCACCTCTCAGCAGAACTGCTGCAACTGAAAAATCACCTTGAGCTCTTCTACTCCTCAAGCGACCTTTGCAAGTAGAGATGGGCTTTCTGTTTTTCGGTTGCAGTTCCCCAATATATCTTTTAATGATCAAGTATTCATCCCCTCTGAGACGTGATCTGATAAAGCTACTGACTGAAGAGAAGCTGAATAGTTTGTATTATTTTTGAGTGACACTAATAGGTTAGCACTGTTGCATCACAGCAAGATGTTTAAACTTAGTCTGTCAGGACTTTCTTTGACCTTCTCAGTTTCTTTTTTTTTTCCCACAAAGTCCTGCCTGTTTGACAGCTGGGTTGTCAAGTATGCATTTCTAGACCAAATACATCATGGCAAAGGCTTCTCCGGATGCTAGTGGATCATTCTGCCCTACTTTCCAAATTAGATGCAATAAGTCACAAGTAGATTTATAATGTAAACGAGACCAATAAAAAAGCATCTGCATGGTGTCTTTTTCCATTGCTACGCAGCATCTAGCTAAACAGGAAGGGGCTCACAAGGTTTGTCCAGGGCTTTTACAATCCTGACTCCACATTATTTAATTTTCAGTTTGGTTTGGCATTTTGTCTCCAGACCTCCCTCCTTTCCCCTGCAGCTGTCCCTTGGACTCAGGCTACCATCTTCACCGTGGGAAACGTTATTTAGCTCCTCCATTTCCATTTCCTGCTGTTAGTTGATTAGGACTTACAGATTTACAAAAATATGACACACATTTAAATTAATCTAAATTATTTATCTCTAAGGTCCACCAGCTCATTCTCATCTTCATCCAATCACAACTTGACACGCTGTCCTTTAGCCAACCACTAGTAAGCTGACAAACTCTAAAAGTGTTTTCTCTCTCTGCTGTCATTCAGCTGTAAACATTTTGTGACCCACCTCCACCCCTTCACCACCTCGACCGTGGATGCCTGACCATCTCCAATCAAATCATTCGGTCAGAAGTTTCCCTCTCATGAAGCCATCACATCCTCGAGCTCTATTCCTCATCACCACCACCAGTGTCTAGACTCTGGAGGAAGGTTCCTCTAATTGGAAGGACCTCAAACCTATGGACTGCTGTCCATGGTGATTCACTTCCTGCTGAGTCTAAGTGCCAAAGTCTATTCCTCAAAATTTCTCATACTGTTTTGTTCCTCTTATTAGTCTCTCCTGATTGAAATAACAACTTGTTGTGGGTTTATCCAGGACCAGTTATAGAGTGGCAATCTGCACTGGGTGTATCCCATCTATCACCTAATGCATGCTGGGATACAATGGATTAATGACTGATGATATAGTTTCAGAGTTTGTATCGACCACAGCCTCTTACCCTGGAAACTGGTGTGGATAGAAAAACTTTTACTCAAAGCCATTTTTAAATGTTTTCACATCAGTGTGAACATGTCCCAAGTTAACCCTGTTTCCCAGTGTATGTAATGAACTATGGTCATAACGGGGTCTTTGAAGGGAGGTGGCACCGTCAGCAGGCCTCTTACATCTGACAGACTTTATTAAGTCAGGGTGATGAGCTGCAAATCCAGACAGCAGGGGTTGTGATGGCAGCCACTTCTCCTGTCAAAACTGATTAAGGTATCAGGGCTCATGTCTGGGGAAGGGAGCGTTGGGTTGTGGGAGGGAGGGGAGTCCACAGTCTGGCAACAACAATATCCCAGACTCAGTAATGTCTCAATAATGGGATGTGAACGCTCAGATGGGGATGGCACGAGGAGGACAGGAAAGGAGGGAAAGAGGGGTCAGGAGGATGGGATGAGGAGGGGGAAATGAGAGACTAAGAGTGATGTGTTATCACAGAGATGGCTCCTCGACAGATGGGCTTCCACCTGGGTGTCTCTCCAGGGTAATAGCTTTTGATGTGATGTCAAAAACCACTGAAAGGGCAGTGGGCAAGGAAATCCCGTCTACTACTTTTCCTGAGGTAGTTTGGTGGTTTCTGATCTTTTTTGGGAGGTTTTCTTTATATCCGTCATCCTGTAAAGTACAAGTCTGTTTTTTTTCAGTGGCCTGCATTGATGCTGATGATGTGGCCTGTGATTTTTGTGGGAATGATACTGTGGCAGTAGATGCTATTTGTTTTGTAAAGCTTCCTCTGGAGCTCTAAGCTTGGTGGTTTATAACAATTTTCGGATGCGCTATTGTGGAGCCCTCTGGTCACTTTTTGGGACCCTCCACTGGTGTATTTGGTAGTGTTAATTGGTGGTTTATTGTGTTTTGTAGTATCTGATGTGTTAGGACTGGTGGTTTTGTGGTCAGTGATAGAAAATTTGGGTAGTATGTGATATTACTGGTGGTTATTTGATATATTGGTCCTTGGTAATTTTGTGGTATTGTTTGGTAATTTAAACAGTTTTAGTGATTTTGATTATCAAAGAGTGGCATTAAAGTCATCTCCAATAGTGAGGCTTTCATGGCTTAACTCCTACCTCCAGACTGCAGCTTAATTCAATCTTATTTCCCAGACATATGGTGGCTCCACACATCTGGACAAGCTAAAAAAAAAAAACAAAAAACAAATATGTAATATCACACTTTCTTTGTGTCCCTGCTCTTGTGTGCAAAGCAACCACAGCAAAAAACAAGAGTGTGATTTGAACATCACAAAGGAGCACTTAAAAACCATGCTGTTCTCCTGTCTGCCACTACCACTATATGTTGAATGAGTTGGGGATTATTTTTGCTCCCTGCCAGCTGCCATGTAAAACTGGAGGTAAACATGCAGCACAGCCTCTCAACACAGTTAAGCTCCTTTTGCCATGAAAGGGTATTTTCAGGGCAAACTGCTACAATCAATGAGAGAGCTGTGTGAACACGGAATCAAAAGATCCTGTAGTCTGAATGATAATTTCTGGTGGTGCAGGCTCTCCTTTATTCCTTTCAATATTTACTTATGGGATGTTTTGTTCATTGATCATCTTACACATCTTACAACATTTGATGAGAGGATCAGCACACAACCACGTCTTATCTCTCTAAATAATGCCAATAGTTATTTTCCAACTTTACTAAAACCATTAATTTACTCAACACATTCACACTTGAGACACTTGAGAACCAGTGGAACATTATTGGTATGGATGCCTTGCTCAATGGCAACTTGACATCAGTTGCTGAGAGGACAGGAAATAATTGTCTCATTCACATTTCCTGCATTTAATTCTGGTGATGCTTGAAATTTCCAGCCACAGTCACATTACAGTTTGAGCACACTGTAAAAAGTTGTGGTAAATGGAGACTGGTCTTCTGTAAGAAACAGGCCCATAGGTCGTCTGTACAGCAGGTCACTTTGACCCAGGTACATTGTGTTGTTAAGTGACATCTAGTGGTTGTAGTTATGATGACAGGAGCAAAGGGAAAAGTGCAGCGATGTAGTTTATAGTGCAACAAAGTCCTCGTCAGGAGGAGGTTGGGGTGGATGGATAGGTCAATAAAACACAGGAATATGACACAGGGGAGCGGTGTTCGATTCCCATGTGAAAGTAGCAGTTTATGTCGTTTCTGTTATCAGACCACTGCATGTCATTAACTTTGTATTTTTTCTCTTTGTCAAGGTAAGCATATTTTTCAATGTATGTTTCCGATTGAATAATAAATGAATATTTACTTGCAAGGAAATCATCAACTTTTAAACTCAACACAACTAACTTAATTCTGACTAAAATGACTTTTGAAGAAACCTTTTTTTTTTTAACTTGTACCAAATTAAATGATGTCTTAAATCATGTATAGAAAAGAGATACTTATACTCACAGCTAAGCCGTTGAAATCAGCCTGATTACATTCTAAAAATATCGGAAACTTTATCAGTCTTTCTAAGTTTTTCTATGTTGAGTTTCAGTTTTTATTAATTTTGAGGACTCTTCAGGTATTTCCTCCAAGAAAACAAAAAATATATTTCAGAATTAAGCACTAAAGCATTTCACTCATTTACACTGAGGATGCTGTAAAACGGCACCTTTTGAAAGTTCTGTATGTGAGTTTTCTGTGCGAGTGGTGATTTGACTCGCCTGTCCTTTGTTCACAAACACCTCTGTGAGGTTATTGGCAGCTCTTAGTTGCTAGGCTACGTTTGCACACAGTGAATGCCATCTAGCTTATTAAATATGTCTTTTGGAAAGACTAAAAGGAGGCTTTTATGTCAGCCACTGGCTTCAACTAGCCAGCTTTGTGCTGCCCTGATTGGTTTGCTTGATTGTAATGTGACTAACAAGGGACAAAATAAAAGCTGGAATGAAAAGCCTGCAAGGACAAATTATCTCCTTGCTAGAAAACAGTGTAAAATATAAACCCTACAGTCCAGGGCAGAACTGGGGCATCATAGACTTGATAGAGTGAGAATTTCAATCTCGGTTGAGTTTTAGGTTAGAGGGTTTATTAAATAGTGTTAAAAACATCATTCACCGAATTCATTCAACATGCCTTAAACTTAAAGCTGCTCCTTTAAACATATCTATACTGTGAATGAATCAAATGATGATGTGTTAATTGAAAGGGGTTGCTCATAGTGACAAACCTACAGACATTTATTACCCAACTCTGCAGTCTACCGCTAGTCTTCACATCATCTTTTCGTGGCCCTTATATCACTAATTTGGATTTTCAGCCCTCAAACTACATAACCGAGTTTCCAGCAACATCAGGCAATTGTTATTAGCTACGCAGCTCTGACTAACTCACTGTACACTATCTGCCCAGTGACGCGTTTAAGAGCCAGGGGCCAGTTACAAAAAACACCTTAAGTTTTCTACTTAAGTATAACACTTAAGGTTAATGAAGATTTAGCTGAGGGAGTTACTTAAGGGTGTTGCACAAAACAATTTACATTTAATTTAAAAAGTAATTTACAGCAGCGATGGAGATTCTACAGTGGTACAATTAAAAACTGTTGCCATGGAGACTGTTTGATGGCATTTACTTGTAATACCTGTTATCAATTTTGGGAAGCCGCCAACATTAAAGGACTGCACTGCTATCTCTCCTGTTGTTTTGACAGGAACTTCATTGTTCAGCAGACGGCAGCTAAGAGTGTTTAAACTCTGTGATTGACTTGGCGTTCTGCTGATCTGTGGACATGAAACACCTCGACTATAACTGACAAGGCAAGATCCATGGCGTGAAACACTAGATCAGCCATTAATAATGAAGGAGCTGGAAGAGCACAGCTGCAGAAAACAGAGTGATCCAACTCAGATGGTCGGACAAATCATAAATCAACTGAAGGTCAAATCTGTAAAGTAGAATCAATTCCTCATAGTTAAGGGCATTCATCGGCTTCTCCCTCTCTTCTTGGGATGTATTCATTTTCTTCATTTATCACCATAAACTTGGTCATGTTGCAGTTAAGACAGAGTCAGAAGTACCTTTAGTTTTTTTTCCTTGGTTTGGTTGCTACGGTCTTTTGTGCAATAGTATAACTAACTTTAAGTGATTCCTTAAGTGTAAAACCAAGATAAGGAGAAAACCTTAAAAACTTAAAACCCTAAGGGTGTTTTGTGGAACCATTTTTATTTTAGGGGAACCTTAATTTTTCAGGAGTATCTTTACTGAAGGTGTTTTGTGCAAATGCAGTTTTTTCTGGATCACTATTAGCAGTGATCAGCTCCCAGCAGCTTTGTGGGGTCACTGTTTTCTGCTAAAGTCCTACTCATTGCCCTTTCAAGTGGTTTTCTGATTAACCAGTGGGACCTTGTGCACCAGTGGAGAGATCTGGCACTCAGATCAGGGAGGAGGACCGCAGTACAAGCAGAGACGTCATTAAGAGAATAATCCAAGGTGCTGCCTCAGGCACTGGCTGCCTGCAACCTAAGGCTGGTGGAGAAAGACCGAGAAGCAGACTCAAGACCCCTGACTCGCCCCAGGCTTTGCCCCTCTCTCTCTCACCCCCATCTCACTGCTTTACAGGGGGGCTAACTGAGCCAGCAGCAGAGTGTCAGCAGAAGCAGGGATGTTACAGGAGAGTCATGCAGGATGGAGGAAGAATCTGGTGATAGGTATTAAGAGGTTCTCTGTACTCATCCCTCACTGTCTGTCAGAATATTTTACTTCTAATTAGGGAGATATATTGATATTTCCCCTCATTTTGCTTGCTTTAAAATTGTACACTAGCTGGATGAGGGGTTGAGTTCTCACACAGAAAAGAACTGAAACTCCTTCAAAGCCAGATACAGTATTCGGTTATTTCCTCTCTAAATTTTTTAAATGGTTTCACATTGATAACTGTTCAAATATCCAATATTTCACAAATTTAAAAATAATATATTAAAGGACAGTTTGAAATATAAAAACTTTTGTGATTTGTGCATCAGAATTTTTTTTCCTCCCCCAATAATCAACTTAAAACCCCTCAGAATTATCTTGTGGGCCCTTGGAGGGCCCCAAACCCTAGGTTGGAGATGCGCCACTATGAGCACCTGCAGCCATAAAGCTGCTTACACACTGATGCATCAGCAACAATAATCTTATAATATAATATATGACAATATCAGTCACAGGACACGCACTCACTGAGGCTACATGATACTTAATACTTTTACTGAAGGATTGTTTACCTTCTGTTGTAAAATGTAGTACATACTTATATAATCATTTGTGTTGTAGCTCATGCTGCTGTCTGAGCGCACTGAATGTGACAGTGATGGTCTGAACTAAACATTAAACCAGCTGAGGGTGACGCATGACTGCTGATAGAAGAAAACACGAAGACTTCCTGTCAGCTGGAGAAGTACAGACATGCTGTGGCATTTGTGTGCCTGAATGTAAGTCCGGTGTCAGATGTAACACAGATGTTCTTACTCTTTAAAAGTACATTTGTTAAATGAATGTGTTCATGTCCAGCCTGCTGTTGAGTATGGATTCAGTTCACACAGCGCTACTGTCCCCTAGGGGGGAGGTAGAGGTATCACTACACTTTGCACTATTTCAGGTAGCACTTATTGCTCATCACAGGGTTTTTCATGGCTCAAAATGACGTGTTGGTGGCACCATCCTGATCACATACCTGCATGTGTACCGTGCCTTAAACTGCCTCAAGCAAACACTTTTTACTAACATCATATTTTAGGAATTCTAGTGAGTCCTGACAAATTTCCTGAAGGACAATAATAAACTATAATAGAATAATAAACTACAGCAATTTAGGAGATGTCACTGTGTGCATTTTTCACAATATCATGACGTTTTAAAGACTTAAAATGATTTATTGAAAAAAATTAAAATTAAATAATAAACAGATCAATCAAGACTAAAAATATTTTCTTTCTTTCAGCCTTATAAACCCTTGCTGCCTTTGTGTCATATTTACAAATTCACTGTTAGTATGTTCAGATTTCTTTTATCTTAATATTTTTCCATTTGAAACATGGCACTGCCATGGGCTCCCCAGTATCTCCCATTGCGTTAAACCTCTACATTGACTGCATAAAAAGCAGAGCCCTGAACTCTGTCAGAGAAAAAATAGCAACAAGCCACTGGTTGAGATATGTGAAAAACACAAGGGTCAAAATTGAAACCCAAGAAGTGCAAGCCTTTACAGAACACATCGACTCAGTGGACAGAAACAGCAAGTTTACACAAGAGGATGTCAGAAAAAACAGTTTGCCTTTTCTTAAACTGCATATTCAAATATACAGGAAATCCACTCACAGAGACCAGTACCTGCTCTTTGACTCTCACCACCCACTGGAACACAAGCTAGGAGTTAGAGGGAACACAGAGACCTGAAGGATGCACTTTAGGCTTGTGGTTACCCTAACTGAGGTCACTGTGACCTTGACCTTTGACCTTTAGACACCATTTTGTCCTTGAGTCCACGTGAATGTTTTTACCTACTGTGAGGAAAATTCCTATAGAATGCACATCACTGAGTCCAGGTGAATGTTGTCTAATTTGAAGAAATTCCCTATAGGCATTACGAAGAAATTGCATTAACAAGGCCTAGCTAGCATTAGCGTGGGGGGTGGGGAGGGCTTTACTCCCAAACTTACTTCAGATGTATTTTAATGAAAGCAGCAACACTACAAACAGCTGAATCTAAGTTGCTGCCACTTCAGTCATTATCATTAAAATAAAAAGTGCTGTGGGAAGGCATTATTTGGCCTTCCAGTTGTTATGAGGTCGGATGAGTGCCGCCAGCTTTTGAGATTTTCAAGTCGGCCTTGAGTTGGAAAAGGTTGAGAACCACTGCTCTAACACAAATGCAGAGATGCAACAGTCAATTCCTATAACACTTTCCCAGGCTCTTCTGATTTCATTACTTGTCAGTGGATCCTTGTTTTGAGCACTTAACAGATCAAGTGAATTATGTTGATTATGTCATAACAACGGCACACGTCACAGTCTGGGATGTATACGATGGTAAGTGAAGAGTCGGTTCTCACAGTCAACACAGTGAATGCAGGAGAAAAGGGAAGGTGTAAAGACCCAGGAGACACTGACAAGGGTCAGATCCGGCTGGACGACTGGGTCGGAGAATCTCTAGAACAACAAGGTTTAAAGGGCTTTCCCACTCAGTCTGGTCTTACTGCTACTGATTCATGGTGCCCAACTGGAAACTGGCCTTGCTGACCTGTTGCAGATTCGTTTTTCAACATCCAATACATAAAGTTGGAAAATGTCCAAAAATCATTCTGTCCGTTCTGCACACACTGCAGCGATCAATGCAAGGACGACAGCTTGTAACATGCTACGGTTATTTTAAACATCTTCTGTAGCAACTACAAAGGTTTAATTTGGATTAACTGCAGATTTGAACTTGTGTCAGACAAACATTTCTCTGAGTGTTTTTGGTTTCTCCTCTCTTACCTCCTGCATCTGCCACAGATTCACTGATTCACCCTACAGACTCCTGACGTTGCTGCTGACTCGTCACATCCACCATGGTCTGTTGCTCAGCATCCACTTCCGGTTATGATGGCCTCCTTAATGGACAGACACATAAATATATCTCTATAATCTATTCCTGACCCGCTCAGATGTTGTCTGAATGTGAAAAACCTTTTTCCATTTTCACAAATAGAATAAAAGTTTCACAAATCTGAAACTGTGTTTTAAGAAGCCTTGAGCTGCTCTGGGTTTATCTAGTCCAGATTGGACCAGTTTAAGTGCAGTGGGTTTTGATCTGAACTTGGTCCAATGTGGTCTGGAGGTCAAAAACCAGTGAAGCTGCCCTTTCGTGCTTTCATAAAACAAAGTTTTCACAAATGTGAAGGTGGGTTTCAAACTGGCTTTAACTACAGTGTCTTACACCCTTTCACAACAGTGAGTGCTGCAGAAAAAATTAAAGAAAAAAAGTATTAACTGGCTAATCTGAAACTGATTCAGCAGCTTGTGAGGTAGATTATTAATACAGGAGTTTATGAAAAGAGAACACATTGGATATCACTGGAGATTTGTTCATCATTTGTCCACCAGAGGGCTCTGCTGCAACATGAGACTGTAGCCAGTGGGAAGTTAGGTACGCAGATGGAGAAATGTGGCTGGTGTGTGTGTTCAGCCTTTCACCTCCAGGTTTTCTGCTCTTCCGTCCCCCTCTTTGTTGAGATAGTCCTGCTGACCTCGCTTTTCTTTCATTTCCTGTTTCTCATTACCTTCAGGCTAAGTGACTGTTGAAAGCAAAGCAAAAAAAAAGGGTTACTTACTTTGCTCAAAATGTTAACACTTATGTTGGAAGAATGTGCAAATGAAAAACACTTGGAGTATAAAAGTGTAAAATGAAGATGGGTTTTTATGGGTAAACATTGTCATTATTGGAGTTATTGACATTTGGTAACAGTAAAGTACGGAAATGCTCCAAATCCAAAACCCCAGATTTAGAGAATTTGACCAGCTCTTATCATGGCTGCCACTTAAATACTTCCAGGTCATTTCACTCATTTAGGAACCTTCCTAAGCAAAAAAGACTTTCTGACCACAGGCCAGGTTAGAGTGAAAGTCAGAGGGTTTTGAACATGATATTCCAACAGATTTGCTGCAGAGACTTTTCTTTACTTTAAAGGAGGCCCAGTTAGTTTGGACTGAGTCTGTGGTTAACCTGGAAAAAAAGGAAATCACACACATCTTAATATTTTGAAAAATCGTATTAAAACTGATAGTAGTTACCATGATCTGGGCACAAATTTACTCATCTTTAACCGCAACAATCTGCAAACACACACACACCTAACAAATCTATTCAAATTCTATGGTTTAACATTTAAGTACATGGTCTCCAAGAAAATGCATGTTTAAATGGTAAAGTTAAATGATGAGCTGACTTAGTGTTGAGGACGCTTCCGATACAGAGCAGTACTTCAGTCCTGTCACTAGAGGTCCCCACAGACCTGCAGGTCAGGGAGGAGCCTGACTCCTGTGGGCTCACTGTGTGGACGTGGTCTTAAACTTTATCAGTCAAACAACTGTCAACACAGTGACTGTTGAACAAGTTTGCTGTATGTGCAGTCACCATTAGAAGTGATCAAACACACATCTACCTTATATTGTTTCACACGTTTTAGTATTTGAAATAGATTTCAGATCTAAAGATCTTGCTGAGTGAGACCAAGAGTGCATTTAGGTCAGGGATCAAGGAGGAGCTGCAGAGGGAGCTGACTGAGCTGTATGTTGTTATGTGCTTTTCTGTATTTTGTTTGTTCAAATTCACATCCAATAATATAGACATAGAAAAATGAAGACAACAGGTCTGACAGCAAAGAAAAACACATAAGCATCATAAGCATAAGTTAGCATAGCTTTAGCATTAGCATTAGCATTAGCATTAGCATTAGCATTAGCATTAGCATTAGCATTAGCATTAGCATGGGGGGGCATGGCTCTGGCTGTCACCGGTTCAGGGCCAAAAGGAAACAATAGGGGTTAGCTAGCAGCATGAGTTAGCATAGCTTTAGCATTAGCATGTGGGAGCGAGGCTCTGGCTGTCGCAGGCATGGAGGCAAAAGGAAACAATAGGGGTTAGCTAGAAGAATAAGTTAGCATTAGCATTAGCATTAGCATTAGCATTAGCATTAGCATTAGCATTAGCATAGCATTAGCATAGCATTAGCATTGGGGGCGAGGCTGGACAGCCCGACCCCCAGGCGGCCCTGTGCACTCCCCGACACCATATAGGCTCAAATTAGGATCAAAATGATTTGAGCTTGTAAAGTATGTTTACAAATAATTTCAATGTTTTTAGTTGTAAATCAACCTTTGCAAACCTGTAAAATAAATCCGCAAGAGAAATTCAAGTTTATACATGTGAAAAAAGTTGCTTGTGGCAACAGTACACAGATGTTGACAAAACCAGTTCTTCCTTCACAGCGTCTTTGTTTCACCTCAACACTGATCACTTGTTCATAGTTTTGAATCACATGGCTGTTCTTTAACAAATACAAATCTCTGACACAAGCACAATTTTTCCACCTGCAGAAACTTGAATTTCTCATGTAGTTTTATTTTACATGTTTATAAAGGTTGAGTTAGAACTACAAACTTTGGAATTATTTGTAAACATCACTTCACAAGCTCAAATCATTTCGACACTAATTTGAGCCCGTATACGTGTGGGGCGGAGTCGTGCGCATGACTTACCATTTCTTGCTGGTTGTGAGGGGCCATGAGGCCTGAGGTGGGCTCTGCCATACCTATGAAAACACATCATGGTAACTGTATTAAATGAAATGATTTTCCATTTCAGGGCAAGCAAGGACGTCTTAAGGAGCTCTTCTTCTATAAGCATTCTAAGGACGTAACATAAAACAAGTAGCAATCATCCATTTAAACCTCATTTAGCAGATACTTTAAGTACAAAATTATGGAAAATATCTGTTGTAAATTTACTAGTTCAAGCACAACCAGCAAAGGTGACATGAAATAGTAGCTACAGCTAATAGAGTTTGTTTTTAAAAATGTCTGCTGCTAAACTAACATATGTTCACACCACATTTCTCAGCATAAAACAGCTGTGTTACACCTTAAACTGCTCAGTTGTTAAGTGGTATTTTACAGTTTGTAGAGCTTTTGTTAGTAAAGTGATAAATCACCCCCACTGTTGCCTGGATGTTGTCCACAGACCTGTGGAGGTTGTGGGTAGTGATGGTTTCTACTCCCATCCATCACAAGCAATAGGCCATGGAAGCTGCCAGGACACTGCATCTTTATTTCCCACTGTTAGACTCTTATTAGACACTAATTAGACTTATTAGACTCTTAGAGGATAATTTGTGACACATTACAACAAAATTGTCTCATAAACTAAAGTGAAAGTCCATCATCATATTCTGGTTGTTTTAACTGATGGATTTCACTTTAATTTACCAGACAGTTCTGTTGTAATGTCTCACAAATTAAGATCTAGGAAAGTCTAACAAGAGTCTCATTAGTGTCTATAAGAGTCTAACAGTGGGAAATAAAGATGCAATGTTGTGGAAACTTCAAGAGCCTAATGTTTGTGACATATGGGAGTAGAAACTATCACTACTTACATCAATATATATCAGTTAAAGTACATCTTATATTCGGTTTCTAATTAGAACATAATTTAGTCTGTGGTGTCTATTTGGTGTAAAACTATGTTTACTTGCTGTCTAATAAAGAACATGTTTTTTCTAGTTTTGTCTCATTTCATACAAAGTGCAGCTTTTTATGTCTCATTAGCGAACAATAGAAAAGTGCAATGAGATTTGTGTTTGTAAAAAGAAAAACAAGACTGTGTTAATAAAACTGAACAAATGACATTAGTGGTGAAGTAACACAAAGACACTGAAAGACTTCTGTCAAAAATCTAAACAGATACAGAGCAGAAAACTGTAAACCTGGGCGCCCAAAGTTCCCACACAGTGTGTAACCCTGAAGTAACAAGTAGCATTTTGACCCTATTTTTATACAACAATCTGATTGGACAGTGACGGTCCAGTGACAAAGCAGGGTCCAATCAGATTCAAATGTAAAAATAATGTCAAAATTGTACTTGTAACTTCAGGGTTCCACACTGTGTGGGAAATTTGAGCTCCAAGTTTCTCAAACAGTTTTCTGCTCTGCATCTGTTCACAGACGTTAACAAAAGCTCGTCTTTCACAGCGTCTCTGTGGGAACTCACCTCCAGTGTCGTTTGTTCAGATGTTAAATCAGTTTTTTAGACAAACACTAATCTCTTCTACACAAGCACAGTTTCTTCACACGTACAAACTTACATTTCTCCTGCAGATTTATTCACAAGTTTACAAAAGGTTGATTCACAAACACATTTGGAATTATTTGTGAACATCACGTTGCTAGTTCAAAATGCTTTTGACGCTAATTTGAGTCTGTACAGGTGTGGGGTGTTGTCCTGCCAACCACTTACTGTTTCCTGCTGGTTGTCAGGGACCATGAGGTGTGGTCCTGGGCTGAGGTGGACTCTGGCGTCCCTATGAAAACATGCAATTATAAATAAAATACACTTTCCAGGGTGTTTGAAGCAGCTCTTCACAAAACAATTAGTGAGTAAAGTCTTACTTAAATTAATTTCTCTGACCATTATTAACTCAGTCAGGTGCAAGTTCAGCAGGAAGCTCCCATCTGCTCCACAGAAGGAGGCTGCACACAGCGACACTGCAGCTACTGTTGACAGGAGTCCTGGAAAGATTGGAAAGTTTCCCTTTCAGTGAAAGAATGACTCCACAGTAGATCGATCATCCTTTTAAACCTCTTTTAATACTGTGAGTATAAAAGTATGAAAACTGACCAATATAAAAACAGCCAGTAAAAGTGACATTTAATCGTAGCTGCAGCAAACAGTTTACGACTCATCACAACAGTTCATTCAGCATCAAGCTCCACCCTCTACCTGAGCGGAACCGGAACCGGAACCGGAACCACCGGGACGAGCGGCGGAGAGGAGGGCGGAGCTCCTGTGATTGGTTGGGACAGTTTGTAAACAGGAAGCAGGACTGTGGCGGGAAACATGTATGTATTATAAGACCAAGTTCTTATAATATAAGACCAAGTTCTTATAATACATCCATGCGAGCAAACAAACAACCGGAAGAAGCGTTAAAGCGGTGGAGGGATATGAAACACAATTTCCGGTCAGTAATTTCAGAATAAAACCAGATCGGAAACAGGATGCAGAACGTTATTAAGATCTAAACTGCGATTCCAGCCAAAGTTTATAAGTCTATGAAATAAACCTTCATGGGAAATTAAAGTTTGATTAGATCTGTATCGGTAGAAAGAAAAAAAGAGATTGTGAATAAAAACTATGAACAAATGACATCAGTGACACAAAGACACTGAGAAGACTGTGTCACCGTCTGTGAACAGGTATTAAAAAGTATCAGCAGTTGTGTTTTCCATTAAAATATCCATTAAATGTCATAAGTGGCTCTTTAATTGAATCCCCCACATTAAGAGCTGCTGAGTGCACATGATGAACTGATACAGCAGAAGAACAGACTCTGGAAGTGGAGACTTGCTCATCAGTCAGGCTCCTGAAGTCACTGTGTACAGCTGAAGTTACTCAATGAGTTCCCTCACTAACCCCATAATCTACAGGAGCTGTGCAGTGCACCTCCTCACAGGTCTCATCCAGATTTTAAATTAAAGTAAATAAAAATAAAAAAAAATTAAAAAATAAATGTAAAGTTTAAGATTTGAAACACTACTTTGGTGCAAGAAATTACATAAACATTTTATGGCCTTAAAACCCCTGTTCATTATAATGGAATATCACACATTTTGAGGCTCTCACTTTGGTCTCTAACTTTAGAGAAGAGAGCTGCATGTTCAAAAATACTGACCAAACTATTTGGAGGCGCAGGAATAAGAAATGTGAATTCTTAAAACAGGGTTTGAGCTGATGACTGTTTGTGACTAAATTATGTCTGAAGAGCATGTCTTTGTGTATCGTTGTTTATGTCTCCCAAGCATTACTGTTCTGCAGCTCTGTAAATGATTATGTCCACTGGATGGCATCAAACTCTTGACACTGCACTAAGCTTAACTTCTACACAATGAAAAATGATTCTCTTCAAAAAGAGATGAGCCTGGTGCAATATGATCAGTTGAAGCCAGGGTCAACTTGCATGTGGTCACATCTCTAATCAAAGGATGATTTGTGCTTGTTATAATGATTTTGTGTTGGTTATTTAGCGTGTCTGGGATTGCTGTATAAATATGCCTTTTTTTTCTACTGTGGTGCTATGGCTGCTCTTTATCTGAGAGCGTAAAGCAAGCACTAAATGTAAGATTACTGTACAGTAAGGTCTATTACCTGTTCAAATACTTTACTTTCAAGACAATAAATACAGTTTCTCTCTAGAAATGTTAAGATTCTTGATTTTGTGGCTTTTTTAAAAAAAATCATTGGACTACCTTTCTTCATGTAGTGTTCCTCCCACTTAACCACACAGTTGAGAACATGTCCTGTTTGATCAAATTTATAGTAATATTAATTTGTAAAATATAACATATTTGTTGCACTTTTTGAATAGCTGATAATGTAATTATTTCGTTTTGCAATTGACATACTTCAGGGCAAATAAATTGTTAAACCTGCAATAACTGTTTTTAGCCACTTGGGGTCAGTGTAAACCAGCTGTGAACACAACACTGACTTGCTTGACATACAACCTTGGCCAACTTATTTACTCCAGCATATACAGAGCAACATTTGCCCTTTATTTAGACTCATGTTTCTGGTCATCTGTAGAATACACACATACATACATACAGTATCTCACAAAAGTGAGTGCACCCCTCACATTTTTGTGATTGTTTCATTGAAAAAAAGTAAAAAATTATAACTGACTGACAAAAAACTGACTGGACACTACTGGTCCAGCATGAAACAAAGGTAGTAATTTGCTGGTGAATATAATGCAGCATTTAGCAGTTAAAGAGCCAGATATTTTTCTCAGGGCTTGGTGAAAGCAAAAAGAAAATGATTATCTGGCCTATATATATATATATATATATATATATATATATATACATACACACACACACACACAGCATCTCACAAAAGCGAGTGCACCCTCACATTTTTGTAAATTTTTATTATATCTTTTCATGGGACAACACTGAAGATATGACACTTTGATACAATGTAAAGTCGTCAGTGTACAGCTTGTACAACAGTGTAAATTCACTGTCCCCTCAAAATAATTCAACACACAGCCATTAATGTCTAAACCACTGGCAACAAAAGTGAGTACACCCCAAAGTGAAAATGTCCAAGTTGTCCCCAAAGTGTCAATATTTTGTGTGGCCACCATAATTTTCCAGCACTGCCTTAACTCTCTTGGGCATGGAGTTCACTAAAGCTTCACAGGTTGCCACTGAAATGATCTTCCATGACGACATCCCAGAGCTGGTGGATATTAGAGACCTTGCACTCCTCCACCTTCTGTTTGAGGATGCCCCACAGATGCTCAATGGGGTTTAAGTCTGGAGACATGCTTGGCCAGTCCATCACCTTTACCCTCAGTTTCTTTAGCAAGGCAGTGGTCATCTCGGAGGTGTGTTTGGGGTCGTAATCATGTTGGAATACAGCCCTGTGACCCAGTTTCTGAAGGGAGGGGAATCATGCTCTGCTTCAGTCTGCCACAGTACATGTTGGCATTCAGGGTTCCCTCAATGAACTGTCGCTCCCCAGTGCCGGCAGCACTCATGCAGCCCCAAACCATGACACTCCCACCACCATGCTTGACTGTAGGCAAGACACACTTGTCTTTGTGCTCCTCACCTGGTTGCCGCCGCACACACTTGACACCATCTGAACCAAATAAGTTTATCTTGGTCTCATCAGACCACAGGACATGGTTCCAGTAATCCATGTCCTTAGTCTGCTTGTCTTCAGCAAACTGTTTGCGGGCTTTCTTGTGCATCATCTTTAGAAGAGGCTTCCTTCTGGGACGACAGCCATGCAGACCAATTTGATGCAGTGTGTGGGGTATGGTCTGAGCACTGACAGGCTGACCCCCCACCCCTTCAATCTCTGCAGCAATGCTGGCAGCACTCACACTTCTATTTTCAAAAGACAACCTCTAGATATGACGCTGAGCACGTGCACTCAGCTTCTTTGGTTGACCATGGCGAGGCCTGTTCTGAGTGGAACCTGTCCTGTTAATGGTCAATGGTCTTGGCCATTGTGCTGCAGCTCAGTTTCAGGGTGTTGGCAATCAATAGGCATACACTGAAGATTGGGTGTAGTGTATAATCAATGCCCACATGGGAAATGACCTTATTTCCTTATTTAATATAGTATAATAAAGTTGAAAGCAGTTGTCATTGTACCATCACAGTATGAAGAAAGACTTTAAATGTGTTAAATGCAGAGTATTAAATCAGATACCTAGCTCTTGTTGATTGCAGTCCCATTTTCAACATGTTCTACCTCCTACATCAATGAGCCCCAGTCAGATATGATTTTCAGGTCCAAACATCTATCATACATTAATAGTTACCTTGCATATAAACATTACTGCTGAAACTAACTGATAATCATATGGAAGTGTTGAGGCCAGATATGAAACATGATTTCTTTTTATTATTATTATAGAGAAATGTAACCTAAAAGCTTTGTTATTCCTCTTACCTTTTGCCTGATTTTGAGCCCATAGAATAAATGAAACAATACAGCAAACCTGACCCAGCAGGAAGCAATAAACAAACAAACAAAATAACCTCATATCTAAGAACACAGTGTAAGGGGTTTTGAGGCAACTACACTTAACTAAATGACTTTATGTAAATTAATGAATAGCATCTCAATTTTAGAAGCACTGATGATGCATTTTCATGACCACAGATAGTTGTGTACATTGGTGGAGTCAGAATAATGAAGAGGAACTAAAACTTTACAAAATGAAGGTTTTTTGAACACCTGTGTGTCACAATAAACCCAGCTTCGTTAGCTTCCACCTGTGTCCAATCAACCTTTATGGCAAGAGAGCGCTGTGATTGGCTATCATATCAAGTTAAAATGCCTGCCCTGCATGCTTCCAACCACCGTGCCACTGTAGGAGAACGACAGACTTTTGGTCTTTTTGGGTCAGCTGAAGTCAGATAGAGGCACCAAAATTTGCATTTGATCTTTTCTCTGGCTGAAGCCATGGGACTTATTACAAGGTGAGGTTTCAATGATTCTTCCTGTGCTCAGTAGTGTAATTGAATGTCTGAAATGTGTGGTACTTTAGTTTAAACATAACTTTCTTTCCTAGTGTGGTGCTCCTATGGCTGCTGTTGTTTAGAGAGCTTCAAGCAAGCATAAAATGTAAGTCTGCAGTTGAATATTGAGGGTTTTTTTTTTTTTTTTTTTTTTTTTTGCAAAATGATCTTGAGTAGACAAATATGATAATAATGGAAAACAACTTACCAACAGCTACCAATCATGGCTTTGAGCCTGGCATCTGGGACATGAGCTACCAGCCCCAGCCTAGGCCTCAGGTTCCGAGCTACCAGCCCCAGCCTAGGCCTCAGGTTCCCAGCTACCAGCCCCAGCCTAGGCCTCAGGTTCCCAGCTACCAGCCCCAGCCTAGGCCTCAGGTTCCCAGCTACCAGCCCCAGCCTAGGCCTCAGGTTCCCAGCTACCAGCCCCAGCCTAGGCCTCAGGTTCCCAGCTACCAGCCCCAGCCTAGGCCTCAGGTTCCCAGCTACCAGCCCCAGCCTAGGCCTCAGGTTCCCAGCTACCAGCCCCAGCCTAAGCCTCAGGTTCCCAGCTACCAGCCCCAGCCCCAGCCTAAGCCTCAGGTTCCCAGCTACCAGCCTCAGCCCCAGCCTAAGCCTCAGGTTCCCAGCTACCAGCCCCAGCCTAAGCCTCAGGTTCCCAGCTACCAGCCTCAGCCTAAGCCTCAGGTTCCCAGCTACCAGCCTCAGCCCCAGCCTAAGCCTCAGGTTCCCAGCTACCAGCCTCAGCCCCAGCCTAAGCCTCAGGTTCCCAGCTACCAGCCCCAGCCTAAGCCTCAGGTTCCCAGCTACCAGCCCCAGCCTAAGCCTCAGGTTCCCAGCTACCAGCCCCAGCCTAAGCCTCAGGTTCCCAGCTACCAGCCTCAGCCCCAGCCTAAGCCTCAGGTTCCCAGCTACCAGCCCAGGTCTAAGCCCCCAAGCTATCAGCCCAAGCCCAGGCCTCAGGTTCCCAGCTACGAGCCCAAACCGAGGCCTCAGGTTCCCAGCTACGAGCCCAAACCGAGGCCTCAGGTTCCCAGCTACGAGCCCAAACCGAGGCCTCAGGTTCCCAGCTACGAGCCCAAACCGAGGCCTCAGGTTCCCAGCTACCAGCCCAAACCGAGGCCTCAGGTTCCCAGCTACCAGCCCAAACCGAGGCCTCAGGTTCCCAGCTACCAGCCCCAGCCCCAGCCTAAGCCTCAGGTTCCCAGCTACCAGCCCCGGCCCCAGCCTAAGCCTCAGGTTCCCAGCTACCAGCCCCGGCCTCAGCCCCAGTATCCGCCTCAGGTTCCCAGCTACCAGCCCCGGCCTCAGCCCCCAAGCTATCAGCCCAAGCCCAGGCCTCAGGTTCCCAGCTACGAGCCCAAGCCCAGGCCTCAGGTTCCCAGCTACGAGCCCAAACCGAGGCCTCAGGTTCCCAGCTACGAGCCCAAACCGAGGCCTCAGGTTCCCAGCTACGAGCCCAAACCGAGGCCTCAGGTTCCCAGCTACGAGCCCAAACCGAGGCCTCAGGTTCCCAGCTACGAGCCCAAACCGAGGCCTCAGGTTCCCAGCTACGAGCCCAAACCGAGGCCTCAGGTTCCCAGCTACGAGCCCAAACCGAGGCCTCAGGTTCCCAGCTACGAGCCCAAACCGAGGCCTCAGGTTCCCAGCTTCCAGCCCAAGCCTCAGGTTCCCAGCTACGAGCCCAAGCCTCGGCCCCAGCCCCAGGCTCCCAGTTACTAGAGCATATCTAGATTAAAGGGTAAGTGTGGCATAAAAAACCTAAAATGTTTGCTTACTGCTCCTTAAAAGTGAAAGCTTATTAATGACCTGACAAATCTTGCTGTTTCAGATACTGGAGGTGTTTCAACTTATTGGCCTTGTTGAATTAACACTTGTACCATGAGTCTTTAGAGAAATAAAATGTTTTTGCTATGTTGGTGTGCAACTGTAACTCATTTAACTCAACTTGAGTGTTCTGAAGGTAACTGGGAGTTAAGATAGTCCATGTTTCTTGTACATATGGGTGAGGATAATGAGGCAAAATGTATCAGCATTGGTTTCAAACTCCTCTGGCACAGTGGTGCTGCAAACGAGCAATATTTAAAGCTTAAATGATATGCTATCAAATGCAAATGGTCAAAATCAGATCAGTCACTGCCTTTACCTTGTAGGGTTCACTTGCCCCAAACAAATTTTATATGCTGCTCCTCCAGCTATAGGGTCTGGTGCTACCTTCACTGACCCTTGTTAACTTGAGATTCATTAGGTTTTCAATTAAAACATAACCTGTATCACTTAGTTACACCCTGAAGCATCAGTTATAAATGGTGTGGTGGGGTTCTTTTTTTTTTTTTTTTTTTTTTAAAATGGCATTTGATTTGAATTATACTGCAGGGTGTGTGAAAGGAAATTCCCACTGTCAACTTCACCTCACTTTGCAGACAATGAACTTAGTATAAACAGTACAGGTCCATGTCTGATGGTGCATTTACTTATTCAATCATGTGAAGCATAAAATAACCTTAAGGTGCACTTCAAGCGCATGCAATTTTAACAGGGATGGACATTGCACATGGGGGTTTAACCTGTTGTCACTTTATTGCCATTTGCACCCACATTATTTTAACTAGACTTTCTCAAAACCTATATTAGCACAAGGACCAGTGCACATGCTGGGCCCCCTTGGTGCACCATCAGGGCATCATGATGGTAGATCCAGGAATTGAGAACATTCTTGCCCCTCCAAATTTCTTGTGGCACTGATGGCATCAGAAAATCAATCTTGACTTCTGGTATTGTGGGTTTTAAACATTGACATTGTTTGTGGGGTTTTGATTTTTAAGACTCTGTGCTATAAAGTCTTGTGGCAGTTGCTTAGAATAAAGATTCTTGACTTGAAAGTCACAGAACCCCCACACTCTTCAACTCCCTGTATAAATGTCAGTTAAAGTGATGGACAGTGCAGGATTCTTCTTTGGATATTGATCCAAACTTTATGCTCTTATGTGTAAGATTAAAACGTAGCTTGGTCTGTTCCACCTGTGTAGGAAACGGGTAAATCGAGCTTTCTTAGTGTGCATCTGGACCATCAGCACTTCGCTGGTTAATTCTTTTAGAGAACCTAATGGTTAAATCTGTGACCCTGAAAGCATGCGAATACATACTTACTGGGGACTGTAGTTCACTGTTACAGACCCACATGAGGTGTTTCGTGGCCAACCACACCCTATACGTCGTTATGCGTGAGCTGATCTATCCAAATTCCTACCTTCACCTTAGTCCTTGAACGCAGCATAAGAGCCGCCCCGCTCCGCCGGTCCTCAGCCGGTAGTTAGTCGGTCTCTCTCGCAGTGGCAGTCATCCCTGAGCCCTCAGGAACCCCTGGATCCACATCTGTAGTGTTGTTTTTTTATGAAACGTCTGCGATGAAGCGGAAAGTGACCGACATTTAGAAGAAGTCTGAATGACTGATGTGCAACAGGCAACTGGGCTGGAAACTCACTGAAGGCTCATCGGCTTTGGAGGAACTGTTGCACAAAATCCCGCTGCGATGTCCCTGCTGTGTGTCAGAGGTAAGGTCTCACCTAGAGCTGCAGGTTGCTCTGTCTCTTGAAAAATAAATACTGAAACAGAAGAATCTGATCTGCTTTGACTGAATGATTTGCTGGGGAAAAAAGCGAAGTTAGTAATCCTGAGTAGATTTTAGAGATTTGTATAAATGTCACATCGACTTTCTATAGGAATATTTTTGTAGTAGATAAGAAAAATCTAAGGATAAAACTTAAAGCAGGCAAGACAGAAAATCTACAGGGACATATTCTGCAAAATGACTGTATGTCGATGAAGTCCTGCCTGCCTCAGTCCATCATGTAGGTGATGAGAATAAGGAGCATGTTAATTAGTGTAGATCCATAAAATGAGCAAGCCTCATCAGTTTTCAACTGTTTCTCTTAAGATAAGTGAACCAGTTTTACCAAGACTGAAACAAAGACTTTTACCTGTGTGTGTGTTCCTGTTTATGGTGGGCACTGTTTGGAGTGAGTATGATTGCACTTGGAAAGGTAAAACGTAATAAATGTAGGTTACATATATTGAATTGCCATATATGAAATATATGTCAATATAAAAATAAATAAATATATAGACATGTTTAAAATTAATGAGAAATTAATTTTAAGAAAGCATACATAGGCATATAAAATATGTATGTTGTTAATAAACTTGCATATATAAATTAAATATATATCTTTAACTTATATGTACATGTACCACTCAGTAAGCAACATCAACTTTAAGGGATCTGTATCAAAATTAATATCAGTCAATTTATTGTTAATGGAAAAATATCACTCAAGATATACCTGGAACAGAACAGAGTCATTTACAACTAAGACAATAAAATTCTGAAACTTGAGAGGCTGTGTAGTTACTGGGTCCAAGTAGGAACATGTGGGATTTAGTCTGTTAGAGTAAAAACAAATTGTTGTACAAAAAACATTGATTTATTTGTTTAATTGCTCATTAGCAGTTTTGTGAATCGTACTTTTGTGAATTGACACCTCAAAGTGTCGTGTCTCAAAAAAACAAGTGTGTTTCAATGCAAGTGATGAACGTGGCTGAAGATCCACTGATTTTGGCAGTCCATGGATTTAAACTGAGTAACACTGATCACATTTAAAAAAAAATGTGTCTTAAAACAAAGCTCACATGTCCACATGTACATTAAAACATGTGCTGGGTGCAATTATCCCTCCTGGTCATACCGGCCATCAACAGATATGAATTCAATGCGAAGGGTGGGGGTCAAAACCCACAATCCTCAGACTGTACAGACATATGTATTTATGCATCAGCAGGTGGAGTTAGGGACATCAACTGAATATCTCCCAAAGTTACAGTTTATTATTTACATCGGAAGAAAGTTAGGTAGGGTCCCGTGAAAGGAATGAAACCGCAAGTAAAACCTGATTCATTGTTCATATAATTCTCATTTTACCACAGACTTAAAAAATTGTGAACCTATCCTTTTTAAATTTGTAGATATGAATGACTCTTCAAGGAGTACACCTGTAGACTTTTCATCGGAAGCAAAAAAATCACAGTATTACTTATAATTACAATTTGTGGAACTTTAATATAGTGAAGCAACAGCAAGTTTTACTAATTTTTCTGGTTGACATAAACTGGTCAGCAGTGACCCCAGTAAACTAGAAGCTCACAGGAACATGTAAAGCCTCACAGAGAGATTTTTAATAAAATGCTGATCATCAAAGTAGGAAAAAACTAAAAGAAACAATCTGATTTACTCTGTAAGAGGATATTAATCCTTATTTGTATCAGTGGAAAGCTTAAGTGTCTCATGATGTTCTTCCAAATAAATTTTCACCCTGACAACAGAAATCTTCACAGGAGTTTATTCAATGTCTTCTGTCTATTTTCTCCATTTTTCCTTAAATATAAATATTGTCGATATATCAGTGGAATCCAAGCGCTTGTTTCTGTTGTTGAGAGACGCTGGATTGTAAGTAGAGATGAGGTGAAACTGGATGAGATTTCTTTTGCGCGTTCTACCTCAAGTGAAGCAGATCAGTGAGCAACAGCTGGAGTTTGTATATGTACTTTTCAGGTGTGTAAATTAAAGAAATAACAAACGTTATTACTGATAATTATTATTGTGTTGTCAGACAAATGGTTAAGTTAAAGTAAAAAATAAAAAACAGATTCATCCCACTCTGCCACCAGTTTATTTAACATTTTGGCTCCTTTCCAGACAACAAATTGCTCTTCTTTCACAGACATGCTGATTGATTTTCACACCATCAAACTATTGTCTGCCTATCTCGAACTCTCAGCCCCTGGCGTATTGTTTCTCACTGATCGTTTCTGACCACTTCCCATCTCGGGTGCGAGTGCTGCCTGAGGCTGGAAGGCGGCCACTGCCCAAACTCCTCTATTACAGATTGAGGAGGGATGGGGGTGAGGCTGGAGGGATCGAGGGATGTGGTGGGTGAAGCACAGCTGGGTCGCAGTGGGCTCAGCCAAGTGGAATTATAAAAAAAAAAAAAAAAAATTGTGTCATAGCCTGCACAGAGATGGATGGAGAATGTGGCTCATGCTCAGCTTCCACACACACCTGAGTGTTTCAGGTGCTCCTCATAGTTGCTGTTAAAAGAAACTTGTAACAGTGTTGTTTTGTCCACGCGGTGCTCAGAGTCAAACAGCAGACAGACACAGTTGGTGACGACCTGGTGAACACGGTGGAGCGTTCATCAACCAGAGAACCAGATATTTTCCTCTGGTGTCGGTAGAGACCAAACACAGAGCTAAAAGAGAGGGAATGCTGGACTTATATCCACCATATTGTCACAAACATGGCTGCAAATGAATGTTAAAGCTTCATAAGTGTTAGATGTTTACATAAGCAGCTGTTTTTGCGGACAAGAGATGATAGTATGTCATAATTGTGGCCAAAAAATGAAGTTATTGGATGTTTAAACAATACAATTCACACAATTTCTGTATAGAAATGGAGATAACATGTTTAGATAAAGTGACCATTTTGATTTCGGCCACACATAATGAGATGTGTTGTTCTCAACAAGTCCTCCAAATTAAGTGACAATTTGCCCTGGTCTTTCCATGTCTTTCCATGTCTGCAGGGCGACATGAGTTTTCATGGACTTGCGAAGCCATTAAAATCAGTGTTGGAAAGTAAATCTGTTTTGTAATGTGGTTAAAGTTTAGTTAGGTTCAGAGGTTTATGTCGTCTGGCTCACCTGTCCTGGAAAGACAGGTGTTTTTCTAAATGTATAATTAAACTGATATGAAGTTTAATGAAAATTTTGAGAGATAATTCTGTATTCCTTCATCCTCCTGACCACTGACAAAAATATCTGACCTAAGCCAGAGTTACTGTGAACTCTTTTCCCTGGATGTGGCAGCTGCTCTCTCCCTTATTAAAAGAACCCAGACTTTCCATGCCATTGAAGGGAAATGCAGACAAACCAGAAGAGCAGCCTCCTTGTTTCCTGAGAGCTGTGATGCATTTCACAAGCCATTAGCCTCCTTCCTTGTTCCTTGTTGCGTTGAGGGCACTCAGAGCCTGCATGGTGGCTGGCAGTACTCTGCAGACAGTGAATGGCTGCAGATGAAAAGCCGTGGATGGGAGGACACAGTCTCTGACAGCTCAGTTGGTACCCACACTCAGCTATTTCTGGATGGCAATTAGCAGTGGAATAAATGCATACAGTAATGGTATTGCATCATTTGCCAAGTGTTGAGTCTGTGAGGAAACTGCATTAGAAGAAATTATATAGCAATAATGAGAGATAAATACATGCAGGTGGACTGTGGAGAGCACACAGAGGGATTCTGTGAGCGTGCAAGAGAAAGGCATGATGAGGTAATATCTGAAAGCATTTTTTAGGCCACCAGATGCCATAGGTAAGGACAGTAGGTGAGGACAGACCAGGTCAGTCAGTACACTGGCACACAGCGTCGGAATGACAGGGACACAAGTAAAGCTTCAGTGGCCTGTGTGGGAAGAGGGGGGTGGGGATAGAGAGGGAATAATCCCCTGGCCATCTGCTGCTTTTCCTCCCCTGTGTGTGTGTTTATGCTTGTGTGTGTGTTTATGCTTTTGTGTGTGTGTGTGTGTGTGTGTGTGTGTGTGTGTTGCAATGTGACTCACGTGGGACAGGGACTTTACTTCCTTCTTCTCGTTCCCTCCCTCTCATGGTAATGCCACTTCCTGGTATTGGTCTCTCCTGCCTCTGGCAGCCTCTCTTTACACTTCATCTTTGCTGCTGGCAACTTGTGTCAACTCAGACTTGTTCATTAGTTGTGCTAAAGGAAATCAATTCTGCTTTTGTGATGACAAGTAAAGAGAGAATCAGAGAGAAATACAAACCAATGAGTCAAGTTTTTTTTTTTTCCCAGCCATGCTGCAGGAATGTCAGCGCTGGTCAGTTGATTGGCTAGATGCTGGATTGGTCCACCGTTCTGGTCCAGACTAATACATTAACAGCTATATATAGACTTTGTACAGGCATTCATGGTCCCCAGAGGATGAATCTTATCGGTTGTGTTGATCCCTTGACTTTTCCTCTAGTGCCACCAGCTGGTCAAATTTTTCACTTATCGAGTGAAATATCTCAAAATCTACTGAATGGACTCTACTGTTGATACACATACATCCATATTCATTATGTTGGGTACATTCAGAATATCTTTTAAGCATCTGTTCAGAGACAAGAATAAAAAAAAAAAAGAATTTACAGTTCTGTTTTCATCTTGATGAATAAGTAGTTTACAAATAAGAGGGTGAAATAAAGATCAGAATAACAGTAAATGTAAGAAAACATGACATTTGGAACAATTCAATCATTCTAAAGACAAACACAGACACAACAGAATATATATTGAACTTTTATAAGATAACCAATGGGCCATGGGTGTAATATACTGGAAAGTTACACTTTATCAATCATATCTCTGCAGATCCACTGACGCAGGTTTGTGTTTGAATTTACACCTTTCATAATTTAGGATTAGGATTATAATTAAGTGAGCAACTCACTGCACTTTATATTCAGAGTTCAATTTTGTGAACTCTGACTGTGGGTCTGTGGACCACTTAAAGTGCTCATAATCACATCTGAAATTGTGGTTATTTTCATGATTGAATTGATAATCGCTGATTATCAATTTACTGAATATGAATGAATTCTTGATTTAACTGATTAATTGGTTGGTGTATAAACTATTAAAAAAAAGCCTATTTTGCCAGAGCCCAAGGTAATGTATTAATGTACATGGCTTGTTTTTAGAGCTGTAATGGTCAGCCAATCAATTGATTAGTTGATTAAAAGAAAATTCATCACCAACTATTTAGATAACTGATTAATCGGTTAGGTAATTCTTTCAAGCAGAAGAGTTTAAGAATGGACTGTTGGTTAAAACAAAACAACAAACATTTATTGATGATCTTGTGCTGTAGGAAATTGTGATCACTTTTTTCACCAGTTAATCGAAAATTAGAGATGAAGTTTTGCAGAGTGCTGTGTCACATGACACCATATTGTGTAGTGGTAATTTGCAGAGTAATTTCTGTTCGGCACTAAATGAAGGGTGAGCACATTACAGTTCAGAGACACAGACTGATGAAGGTTTAGGAAAGGACGTAGGGATAGATGGTGTGTGTGTGTGTGTGTGTGTGTGTGTGTGTGTGTGTGTGTGTGTGTGTGTGTGTGTGTGTGTGTGTGTTAATGTCATAATCCATGAAACCCCCTCCCCTGACGCCCCCCTGGTTGATCACTCCTGGACTTCTTGAGGTGTCTCTAATTGGCTCATTAGCATGGTGAAGTGGGGACACAGCAGGTAGAGAAATCTGTTAATTTGTGATTATGCAGGGTGCTGTGATGTGTACATGCTACTGTATATTACAGACACACACACACTGAGGTGGAAACAAATAAATACAAAAACAAGCAAACCTATATCATGTAACTTAAACCAATAATAGTAAATAAATAAATGCATCAATAAATGAATAAATTAAATGAATGAATGATGTGTATGTCCACTACAAACCACAAACTCAATAGCTGTAGATGCTGTGATATTAGCTGTGAGTAGTCATGGCTCGGATTTGAGAAGCTTTTTTTCTATGGAAATATTTCAGTTAAATTTAGGTAATTTAAAAACACAATATACATATACAGCCCAGACCAGGAGTGTGTGGACACTTACATTTTTCTTGTTCCTCAGGATCTGAGATTCAGCACATTTACTTTCAAAAAATTAAAAATAAAAAATTGGACACTACATTAACGTGCCAATTCTCAGCTTTAATTTGCATGAGGCTACATCTATATAGACCCACAGAACACTTTGTACCTGTGCTCACCTAGACCTTCACTGCAGCCGTCCTCAGGTCTTCCTTGTTGTGGGGTCTCTCTTTCTTCAGTCTGGTCTTCAGTACGTTCAGCAGCTCAGTATGATTCAGATCAGGTGACTGACTCGGACAGTGCAGTATATTCTACCTTTTCACCCAGAAAAACTCTTTGGTTGTTTGGTTTTGTCCTTATGTTTGCTGAATGATGAGTTTTGGTGGATTTGGCTGAACCTGGGCACAGATCGCTCCTGTAGTCCTCCCACTGACAGCCTTACATACCTGAGCCACAACAGAACCATCACCATGTTTGACAGATGAGGTGGTGGCTTTGGGTAATGAGCTGTTCTTTTTTCCATCATTATGATAGAGGTTGATTTTAGTGTCATCACTCAAATTTTCTTTTTGTGTGTTTTTGTGAGTGGCAGCCCAGCCTTTCTGTATTTGAAGTTGCCAGGGTTTACATCTTGTGGTGAATCCTCTGAGGTCATCGAGTCTTAGATTAGGAAACATGTCCGTCTACATCCTGGAGAGCTTTCTTGACTTTCTGTACAGTCATAAATGGGTTTTTCGTCACCATGCAAACGATTTCCTGTGCACCTTTCTTTTATAGAAAACACCTAACTGTTGATTTTGGGCAAACCAACTACATTTAATCACTCTCTGATAGATGATTGCTTTAATTTTGAACCTCATTATTATCTTCTGCTCTTGCATAGTCACCTGTTTACTCCTCACATCGACAGACAGCTCCACCTCAGTCTAAATGGCAACTTTCAATAATCTCTGAGTCACATCTGAGCTATTCTCTGCAGGAACTAACACTGAAAGTTGTACACAGTTGCTCAAGAAACGTTTAATAGCCCAGCATCGAATTACTTTTGAACCGTGGCAATTTTGGAGCTATGCTTTAAAAAAGCTATATCTCACAGTAATTTCTTTCTACATTGCTGTAACCTTACTGCAAATTAAAGCTGAGACTTGGCACTTTAATATAGTGTCCATTATTTTATTTCAAACTGAATGTGCTGTAGCTCAGAGCCTGAAGAACAAAAAATATGTAACTGTCTGGACTGAACTGACTGCCTTATGGTCTGGGCTGATAATATACTTTATACAATTAACATGTAGCAGAAGGCAAACATTTCACAGTGGAAATACAATTCACTGAATTAAGAAAATGTTATAAACTGTGAGAAACATAAAGAAAAAAGGAGTGTTTAATTTTTTAATTAACAATTAAGAAATGGGGCTGTATTGAATCTCTGTGGCAAATGTTTATTTAACAAAAATATGTAGATTTTGTTGCATTTATGGCAAGTCCAAAACAAAGCCTGTCTTTCCTCAATAGTGCCTGACTCATATTGGATTTTCTTGCTTGTGCACAAAAATGTGGGCATTAAAAAATATTTTTGTCTTTTCTAGTCCTATTGACCATTCAAAGTGCACAGCCACACTCACCCACACACATTCATACAGCGCCTTTTTCCTACATATATAGTGTTTTCTTTGTACCAAACACACACTTACACACCAGTGATACACCGGGTGATTTGGGGTTCAGTATCTTGTCTAAGGACACTTCGACATGCAGACCGGAGGAGCTGGGAATCAAACCACCGACATTACAATTAGCCCACGACCTGCTCTGTCTTCTGAGCCACAGCTGACTAAGATATCTGCTGAGTGGAACATGAAAAATTACTCTGCTGTCTGATTGACAAACTTTTTTAAGGTGTAACACTGTTTCTAAATTACCTTAAACATATTTTTGTCCTTTCTGTACATCAGCTATTTTTTTAAATCTTTTATCTTATCTTCATCGATGTATCTGTGAAGAGCTAAAATCAGTGTTAATGGAGACTGCTTGATTTTATCTCTGTCTCTTAATCACTTCAGATGTAAGTGGCATTCGTGTTATTATGATGCTGTGTTTTTTGTGATTGATTCTAACAGTGGGAACTGGACTGTTTTCATAAATTCTCTGTTAGCATAGGCCACAGGAGCATGTGTAAAATGCTCAAACACACCTGAGTCAGTGTACTACCACCAACACACAAATGCTTTGGTGGACACATAGATCCATAATAGTAGTATTTATTAGGTTGGCTTGGTTGGGTGTGCAGGGGCTTTCATTTAATGGAAGCAAGAGGGTGTTAATGACATGGCCACCAGGTTGCCAACCTCCACACTCAAACCCATCGCGAGTCGAGGGAGTACAGCTAAAAATAGATCCACTGTCTGGCCCCTTGTAATGACACTGCTCTGTGCCTGTCTGCCTGCTCAGGGTTTCTTTCACTTGTGTGCTTACAGGTAGATCAAGAGGCTGCAAGCAGGAACTACAGCAGCAAATAGTTAATTCAGCAGAGTATTGATGTAAATTAATGCAGGCTAAAAGAAAAAAGAAGACAGGACTCTGTTGCATAACTCACTGAATCCATTGCATGAAGACGGAGAACTCTCTTAATTTTGTCAGACTTGGAACGCCCCTGCATTAAAGACAGAAACTGCGATTAGCTGACACATACAGTCACATACAGCCACAAGCTGCACACTAATCTGTTGCAAAGCATCTCAATAAACAACTAAGGTGCAAGAGGAAAAAATAAGTGACTTTGTCTTTGTCTGGCTCCTGTCTTGAACTATACTTTGTTCAATAGCCGTTACACAAAGATTCAATCATTAGTCTAAACCAGGGCTTACTCTTTATGTGGCTTTGTTAAAAGGTCCCATAATTTACACTTTTCTGGTGTTTTATTTTAAGTTTTGGTGTTCATAAGAAGATATATGTGTGGTTTTAACAACCAAAAACCATCTCAGGGTAGTTTTACATCTCTTCTCTCCAGTTTCCTCCTGGAGCTCTACCAACAAAAGCTCAATCATAAGAGGCTCTGGGCTGACTAATAACAAAAACGTATTATATAAATATAAAAATATAGCAGATTACAGGTAAACACTCAGAGAAACCAAATCCTGCAAGGTTGGATGCTGGGTCTAGATGGGTCGTGCTGGGGCCATAGCTGAGGGTGTTGACTGTTTCGTTGTGACATCGCAAAGTTATAGAAGTCTGGACAGCTTGTTTTAAAGCTCAGTTTCTGAACACATTGGACACTTTGTTACTTTCACAGTATTCAAACAGCATCTAGATCTGTTTTATAATAAAAAAAAAGACATGGAAATCTCACTTCCTACAATATGGGACCTTTAAGTGAGGTGGACTCGTATTGAACAGGCTGGTGTGTCATCTCTGAGTGTGGACCAGAGGAACCAGAGGCTCAAAAACGTCTTTAATTCACCTCTGAGAGGTTATTTCCACCCCTGAGCTTCAAAGCTGCACTTTCACATGTCACTTCAAAGAGATCAAACCAGAACCACCAGAGAAGCCATTAAGTGAACAAAGTCAGAGTTTCAATCTAATGAAGGCAAGAATGTCATTGGTGTACAGTGGGAATTACATATAATCATTTTGGCTTTGTAAAATTGTCAACTGTCATTATTTCTTCAAAGTCAGGCTGAAATTATAGACTATACTGATGGCTGTTAGCTTTGTGTTGAATTTTGACATGGGTTGCTAACATTTGCATTCACTATTGATGTAATCTACAGATTGAATGAGTTGTGTGTGGTGGCAAATCGTCGATGAGAAGAATAGGTATAACACCAAAATCCAGTTGTGTCATTTGCAAAACAACAACCCAAGATTCATATATATCACATCAAAGGCAAATACCACTAATAGTCTAACTAATTCACTGTTTAATCCAGTGTTGTTTGATGTTTGGGGACGTTGAGTTCTCTTGTCTAGTTTAATCCTCAATTTTCTTAAAAATCTTGAGAAAACCAACTCGCTTTTAGATTTTAATCCTTGACTGTGCTTTAGGACAGATTTCATAACTTTTATCACTTGAGGTTATTGTTTCATACTATCAATGATATTTCATTATTATTGTAAGTAAATTGCTGGGTTTCCTGTGCAATGAGAGATTATCAACAACATTCAGAGCTGCTTATTTCCAGTTTTTCCAAAGAAAATGGTTTAGATAATCTGGGTAAACTTTTTTTTATTTGTGTGCCTCATCCTGTTAGACGTGGTTGCAGTGATTATTAAGGTCATTGATCATTAAGGATCCCATGAGATAGTTTGGTACCAGGTAAATGCCAAAATCATTAAAATATGACAGCACTTGTTTTTCTACCATAGATGTCTTAGGTACTAGAGATGTGATTCTTCCAGGGCTGATGAGAGCAGTGTAATAACCCTACAAATGATCTAGTCTGACATTAAACTTAAAGATAACAACAACATGTGTTATGGCGGCAGCAGGTGCAGGTGCAGCAACAGGTTGGAAAACACCACCATGACTGGTGTACGGAGATATTTTATATTTGAGGTGGGTCATCAAGTTGTGGAGAAACAAAATCCACACGAAGGAACAGCTCAAACTGATCGAAGCAGCTCAAACACAGGCGTCCAGATCTGCACAGAGAGTTCAGGCTGAGTTAGTCTCAAGTTGTTAACTTTAAATTAACATGTCGTCGACTTATTCATGTCCTGAAGTGTTACCGTTGGTGTTTGTGAAGCTTTAGCTTGTGTAAGCTAACGTTAGCTTTTTTAGGCTAACGCAGCTACATTTCGAAAGTGAGCTGGGGGCTAACGACATTAGCAGGCTATAGTCATCGCTGTTCAGTCCGGTTCAAACAGAACACTGACTTTTTAAGTGAATATTTCCACACTATGGGTCTGTCACCTTGTCAGACACTTTAAACTACTGCTGCACACTGATCATATGAAGGTGTGCAGCAACCTCTGTTTCTGCTGTGGCATCCAGACCACCAACACAACACGAGCCGGGGGCTTAGTTATCCGTGGTTATCCTTGTACACCGCCATTTAAACAGGAATAGAATATGTACTGGTCAGTCATACAGTTACAAAAGCACAGCAAGTTATTTTAGCACAGAGGCTAACTAGGTAGCTTAGATAGTGCTTTTTTTCCCATTATTGGAACATTTTAGCACTTTTAAAGTAAAGCTCTTTCATTAATATTTCCATAAATTGCAGTGAACATATATGTTCATACAGTGTACATACAGACATTAATGCTCGGCAGCTCACCAGGGGCACATCTGTCATGAAGTGTCTCAGAGGTGCCAATGGCATATACTGTATGTACTGCCTATAAGAGAAGGAGGCCCTGAGCCAATATATATATATTTGATATATAGATATCAAATTATGGCAATTATAGCAAGCAGAATCGCATACGACTTCTACTTGATGCTGCTTTGGAGTACAGTGTTATCCTAACTGAAAGAAATGATGCCCAAAATGATGACGAATATCAGACCAAACAGTTTTCTTTTAAAATAATTTTGAAAAAAAAAAAAATGAGGTAAAGTCCCTCTTTGCTTCTTGGGAAAACGTGCAAGTGTGAGAGTGACTGGTCGTGTTCATGTGAGCGTCTTTTGAGCTGATTGCTGAGGCTGGAAGCTGCTAAAATGTTTTTTTTTTTGTTTTGTTTTACAAAAATTTTATGGAGCGGGATCTGACATTTCAGATTTGAGTATGACATAATATTTCTCAACCAGTGCAGCTCTTCACCAGCAGGTTCAATCTAATCCATGACTCATTATATGAGCATCAGTCTGCTGTTTTCCCAAAATATCCGCCATGGCTTAACTCAGGATCTTCACTTTATTAAGCAGTTCAGAAAGCTTTAGATGCTCCATAAGGTAAAAAGTTCGCCGCTGTTAACTATTGCTCGTCAAAGGAGTAAAACCTGCACTCTCCCACACAGCTATCTCTTTTTGTTATTTGTCCACGGGACAATGCAGCAGAGTCTGGTAGGTTTCAGCCCTGCTTAAGGCATTAGCTCTGAGGGATTATCCCACCAGCCAAACGCTCGGTCACCAGCAGCACGCATCCTCTCATACAATCACTCCGGTGGACACGTGCCTGATATCTGGCCTGCTTTACTACCTCTGATCAGGCTCGCCCTCCCTCTCGTCCAAAGGGATGTGACACTGACCTCTGTATTATTGTCTCCAGCCAACAGAGAGCAATAGTAATGTGTCTCTGCTGTATGAGCCACTGGCATTTTATTTGATGCTCGGTTTAGTGGGATGTGTTTTGAGACGCGCCCTGGCTCAGTGGGTAACTTGCTCATTTATGTTTTTTTATGTTTTATTTTCTCTGTTAATTAATGCACACCCACCTGCTAATAATAACAGTAAGTGAAAGTGAAGTGGAATTCATTTTAAAATTATGTTAAAGGAGAGCTCCTAACACAGATGTTACAAATCTGTTGGTGATTGAATTGGATCATGGGTAATGTAGGCGCCAGGTTTTGACAGGTAAGAAGTATGTGTGGAATAACAAGACGATGGCTGGAAAACGTGATTGGATTATGATAAGGAAAATACATTTTCCAAGCTATATGAGAGCACACGAATGCACCATTCTCATGACTTTTGTTTAATCCTAATTTCTATACTATATTATATTTATACAATTTTAATTTGATACAAAAGTTTTGTTTTTTTTCATATAGATGAAAAATCTATCACGGTGGTTCAATTATTTCTGTGGTTGGGTATACACTATATTGGCACTATATACTGTTCTGTAAAAATTTTAACGCCACGACTGTTGATATAACTTGCATCCATTAAATGTCTGATGCTGCCGCTCACTTCAGCAAAGTGTCGACACCTGACACTTCTCTTATTTTTTGACGGGACATCCTAAAAAGTTGAAAATCATCTCATCAAACTGATGTTTCTTGTAATTTTAAAGAAATTCACAGGAGAGCGTTCTGACAAAAATATTGTAACAGTGATGTTTTGGCTCTTTTTGCTTTTGGTTCTGATGTGCTGTTTGATCATTTGTGTCCACTATGACCAACTTGTTGCTCAAAATATGTCATGTGATGCATTAAATAGACTATATAGAGTGCGGTGTGAGACTTGACAGCTGGCATCTCTCGGCCATGAAATGAAAATCTCACAGACTATCGCTCCATTAAAAAAAAAAAAAAACACAAAGAATGTGTGTATTTTAATGTCGGTTCAGTGCTGATCTTCTCAGTAACCGTGATCCTGTAAAGTGATGATCATTCTGGCAAATAGAAGAGGATGAATTAGCCAAGTAATTTACGATGTCTGCTCTGGTTTGCAGTTGTATGACTGAACTTGTAAACATCAGTTACACAACTGGGGGCAGCTCTTTGTTTCTGCGGTGCTTAAAAATTATGATTGATGTGACTCAACATTGTTGATTGACAGACCAATTCTTCTCTTCATTTGCAGAGAATAAAATTACATTAGGATGGAGGGTTTAGATTGTACCTTGACAGGAGCAGGAGTGGCTCTTTTATTTACTCATTTGCAACCTGATAGATTATGAAGGATTCATCAAATCTCATCTTTATGCAGCTGTGATTAAAGAAAAAATCCTCCCATGAGGCTTGTAAAACATCTCAACATAAATAAAAGCTAGACAGCACGTCCCCACCCGCTTCAGTGGTGCTGCTCAAATTCTGACCCTATTCTCTACTTAACCAAAAATAATTAATTGCCGCCCTGGGATCAATGAAACACACAGCAAATGATAACAAATGTAAATAAACCAAACTGTCATTTTGAGTGGGAATGTTACCCCCTAGCAAACAATGAGAAGCCTCAGTTTGATCAGTGTCCTTACATAGCCTCTCCCTGGGGAACCAGGAGGTGTAATGCAGCATGTACTCACTCTGCTAAGTAGAGGCCCAGGCTTCCCTCACACCCTTTTAGCACTTTTTTGTTGAGCACTCTGAGGAAGCTTTGGGCAAATGTGGCAATACTGTAAAGTACATCAGAAAATAAATGTGCTGGACCCTAAACACCAAATCTATGTTTGTCTCTTCATAAATACAAAATTCTTGGTTTTGAGACTTCGACCACTTCTTCAATACAACTGAGATGAATTCAGTTTAATTTTTGGTGCTCAGAGTAATTACATTAAAAAAAGTCAACAACTAGGCCTACATCTCTTTCCAGAAACATAATTGTTGTTATTCAGCAGCATCTCAATGGCTTTGTTTGCAGTTATGAATATGATTTACCTTAGGTAGAAAAGAGACACAAACCAGAACTTCCAGGTTCTGTTATAAGAAAACTTTACTCAAATTCCCATTTACATTTATAGGAACAAAAATGACTAAAATCCAGTCTAGGAACATAACCAGTGTGCTGTATGGCTCACTCTGTATGTCTAAATAAGAACAGTGAGTTAAAGAACACAATGACAAGTATATATAGTTGGTATATATTTATTGGTGTTCAATGAACACCATTAGCAACGAGCCTGAGAACACTGGGGGTTAAATGAAAAGTGGATAAAAACAGAACTGAATGGAATAATTCAAGTCAATGGTTAAACTCAAGTGGTTCAAGCTAGTTCAGACAAGGCATTGATAACAGGGGTGTAGGTGTTTTAGACAGCAAAGTTTGCAGCTTCTCTTCTCTTCTCTTCTCTTCTCTTCTCTTCTCTTCTCTTTCTGTAGCATCGCTGTGAGTCTCTTTCACAGCGTCAGGCCATTCACACAGGTATTGTCAGGGCCCGGTTGGCCCTGGACCAACGAGGCCACTGGGCTTCCTGTGAGCCTCCGCCAAGCTGGCACGAGTGACACACAAGGCAAGCTGTGCTGACAGCCTAAGACAAATGACCTATTAGCTCTCTCTCTCTCTCTCTCTCTCTCTCCCTGCGTATTCCTCTCTGTGTCGGAGTCTCTTATCACATCTCACACTTTTGGGCTGTGATTGAATTGAAGTATTGAGCTCCCTGGGAGAGAATATGCATTTAAACAGGATTTAAACAACTTAATTACCTTAAAAGGGAATAAACCTTTATACTGCAGCGTGATACATTGACTATAACACATTTCCTGGGGAGTTAATTGCATTGTAGATCGATATTAGTGACTTTTTAGCCTGAAGCCCGGCACACATTGGCATTTTAAGACATTGGCATTTCAGGACATTCAGTGAAGCAGATCTCAATGGTGTTGTTTTCAGTATTATTTAAAGACTTCTTAAGTTTTATACAATACACATAATATTATTATTTTTGTCCATGTTGTCTCTTGACAAATGCAATGGTATCTTAAAACAAGTAAATTATAGCAGTGGTTACCAAACTTTTTTGGAATGTACTCCTCATATTTCTTTTTCCACAGATGTTTTGCATTAATTACTGTTGTGCAAATGCAAAGGGCAAATTAAACTTTGCACTTTGAGTTTCTGCACACAAATGACACTATTCTCTCCTGCTATTTTAAGACAAGATATTACATATATTATATATTATATTATCAATTAATCTGCCAATTATCTTGTTGATTAATCAATTATTTGCTTGAATTATTTGTTACATACAATTTCCAAGAGCCCATGGTGATGTCATTAAATGTTTTATCAAACCAACAGTCCATAAGAGACTTTGAATTTACTATAAGACAAGGAAAAACAACAAATTCTCAAATGTTTACTTAAATTTCTGCTTGAAACTTGACTTTAAAGATTAATTGGTTTTCAAAATAAAGGCAATTAATCGACTAATCATTGGAGCTCTAATCTCCATCATGTCTGTATGAATCAGTTGTACAGACGTTTTTAATTGTAGAAAGAAAACACAGATGGAACTAATAGCAGACAGCTTGTTACAGATATTATGACAGTGTAACTGAAGCAGCAATCAATTTAATTAGTTTCACCACTGCTTCTCTATGTTCTACTTCTGTTTTTCTTTTGCTCCTTTCTATACCACCTAGCTTAATCGCTAACGTCTGCTAACATTGATACAAGCTAGTACAGTTTGCTTGGCTAAGCTCCTGAAATTTCTGCTGAAGATTTTATACCCGACAGGTGATGAGGATTCAACCGTGGTCTTTGCAGAGATATATGAGAACCAAAGCATTAAGCCAAACGTGGGAAAAAAAAGTTGAAACGAAGCTAAAAAATGAAGCTAAAACGTTGTTACAGCTGCAGAGTTGTGATTCTCTCTGATCCATGTCATGTATGTTTTAGTCTTTAGTGTGTCTGTTACTGAAGTACTTCCGGTTCACGTTCGGCCATAAGGCATCTGTCCACCCACAGAGTAAAGCATTAACTGTTTCCCCGTCACTTATGTTCCATGTGCCCATGAATGGTTCCAGTGTTTGAGTGGGTTAAGTTAATATTTATGTATTTAGGAGTAGATTGTGTCCACTGGCTCTTTATAACCCGCTTCCTTGTTGATTCACACAGAATACATTTTGACTACATTATCTGCACTACCCAGTGCCAATATAAACACATAAGTATTATGTATTTATAACGAGCCTATTCAGAAGAAGAAATCATCCGAAAATAATGACTGACATTTAATTTAAAAGCCTCAATGTCTTGGTTAAAATAAGTTTTTAATAGAGTTTATTTTGTACAGTCGCAACATGCCAAACTACTAGAACTCTAAGTTCAGTATAAGTATAAGTTAAACTAGATTTAGTTTAATAAACTCTGTTGTATATATTTACCACTGTCACAGAGGTTATGTCTGTTTATTTGTGAGCAGAATTATGCAAAAAATACTGAACTGATTTGCATGACACTAGGTGGAGGATTAGGGCAAGGGCAAGGGAAGAACCCATTAGAGTTTAGGCAGATACAGTTATGTCATTTTACCACAAAGTTAAAATTATGTGTAATGCATTTTCTCATAAACTTTTTAAGTTTCGTGTGTGTTCTCCCATGTCCCAACCTAACCTCAGTTCATAAAATCATCCAAAAATAAAGACAAATGAAACAAATTAAAAGTTCATAAAGAAGAGGAATAGCACCAACAACAGCAAAATTCTGAAATGACATGTGAGAGAAATGAAATTAATGTACTGTGAGTACAGGTGTGTGTCATTGTTTCTTACACTGTGACTCATCTGTGTTTTCTCTTTTTGTCTTCTAGTAAAGAAAGCCAAACTGCACGGGCCTCCAGGTAAGAGCTGAGACATATCATACCACTTTTATTTGAACATGGAGAGCTGTAATCATGATGAGGGGGGGGAATTGAAGCTTTTTGAGGGATAAATGTATTGCAGACAATCATTTGATTGATTTTGGCTAGAGCTGTGGTTTAGTCTAAGGAGAGAGGGGCCTTTAAAATAGAGGGTGTTGACTTTCCAGTTAGAAAGTGGAGGACTTAACAGTTTCATCTTTCAGGATGATTACTATTGTGAGTTTTTGGCATCCACTAAAGATGGGTTTTGCTTTAGAGATTTTTGTTTTAAAAATCAATCTTAGGATCTTAGTATCTTTAAGTATTTTTTGCCAAAAAGTCAGATCTGAGTAATTTCTTTTTTTAAAAACTGTGAGTTCCCCCTCAGTGGACACGGTTCAGTACCAATACCTAAACAATTCTTAAACATGAAAGGTAATGTCCATGCTAATGACAGGTATAACGTCGCTAATACACATTATCTTATTTTAGTGTGTGTGAGGCTGAGGCTGATGGGAATGTCGTTAGTTTTTCAGGTATTTAGTCATAAACCATGATACTGGACAAAGTCAGATTTTGAACAGCTGATGGCACTGAAGAAAAGTTATGTGGTCACCAAAGTTATTACAATTCAGCCTGCGGGGAACATGAATGTCTGTGCCAAATTTCATGTGAATCCTTGTTGAGACATTTTGCCTCAGACCATGAACGTTGACCTCATGGTGGTGCAACAGGAAAGGGCTGGGGCTTACAAAAGTTAGTAGGATTCGTTATCTGGGAACCATTAATGTCTGTAGAACATTTCATAGCAGTCCGTTAAATACTTGTTGAAAGAGCTCCAAACGCATCAAGCTTTTTATTTCATCTACATCAGTGTTTATGTTATCAAAAAAAAAAAAATCGTAGTTTTCATCATCATAAAACTGATGAATAAAAACTGGGCGACAGCTCTTAGCCTAGTTTTTAATACTCGATTCTCGGACACAGTTTTACTTAAAAGGTAAGATCCCACACCCAGCTCTACTGTAGGGAAATATGAAAAGCAGCATCAACTGTTTGGTAAATGCTATCTTTCAACCAACTTGGATTTGCAAATGATGAATGTAGTTTCTCAGAGGCAAGGGTGGAAGTAGTATTTTTTAGTTAAAGGGTAGCAAAACCTCTCAGTGGATGCCTGGGCGTACAAATTGTCTGACTTCCACACTGGCAAATACAAGTCGTATCCCATATCCCACCAACAGTTGCTGGTAACATTTATTATTTTAACTCAAACCGTGACATTTACATGTTAACTCTCCATATGAGGACTTGTTGCATAAAATTTTGTTGCGCTTTCTTTGAACAATGTATTAAAGTGATAGTTTGGGTTATTTGATGTGTGCTCCTAGTTTAGAGAAGCACCCAAAAGCACTGGCACAGCAGCTGAGCGACGTACTGCTGTGGATGGGGCCATGCCAATAGAAAAAAAACAATATTGGTTGAAGTGTATGCTTTTATGTAGTTCCCTTGAAACTACATTTTTTCAACTGTTGAACCACCATATTCCTATGCAAGTGTCCTGAACCTGTTTTTTTGTGAAGCCCATGTTTGAATCTCTTTCATTGTGTAACTTGGATATCCTCAGTACATACGTCACAGAGAAGAACAACGACTGAAAAGGGAGAAGAAAAAAGAAAGATTTTTTCAGTCACTTTTCAGCAATGGAGCATCAACAATTGGGCAGCCAGTCAAAAGTGGGACTCTATCTTGCCATTCACCTTTCTTTATTTGCGTCTTTTTTTTTTTTTACTTCTTTGCTGGCTGCAGCTGTTTGTCCTCCCATCCTTCCCGTCCTCTCTCCAGGCAACGAAGAGGGGTGAACAACTGTGACAAGTGGGAGAATGAGAAATCAAGCCAGAGGAGGAGAGAAGAAAATCAATAGATCATCACAGACAAAGGGCCACCTGCTAGCCTGAAATGACAACGTGTCATCCCAGCATAAAGGAGAAGATGGAGACAAATCCCTCCATGTCTTCAGGAGACGGAGACAGACTCCAACTCCAGATACAGGAGATGATTTGTCATTGGCTGCCTCTGGCCTCTGATTGCAGAGCAGATTTTCAGAGCGGAAGGGTATTTGATTGGCCCTACCAGGTTTCATGAAATGGGACATGAGCGATGATGTTGTTACGGTACAGCCATGAGTACCATGACGTTGCTCTCTAATTCATTTATTCTGTAGTTCTCCTGAATTACTGCTACTAGCAGTTTTCCCTTTAAATGTTATACAGTTAAACTAATTTGTAATAACAAACAAATTGTGCAGTTGTCTGTAAAAGGAAACCCCAGTGGCTCAGCAGACGTTTCTTGCATCTCTCTGGAGGAGTAATAGTAGTTGAGGAAGTATATGCCAGTACAGAAAGTACAAAGTACTTTACAGGAGGCAACATACTGGTTAAGGTTTGTTCATGAGCTAGAGAACCCAGTTGAGTGTTTTTACTTCAGTGCTGAATTACATCGGTGTTCTCTTATTGTAAATCTTATTCTTATCTTATTCTCTTATTTGTCGTCTGACAAATACACAAAGGAAGGAATCAAAGTCTCTGTTTGGAAATTTACTTTTAAATTTTTTTTTATTTGATCTAAAACAACAGACCTACTTTTCTTCAGGGCTGTAACATCCAGCCATGTATGTGATGGAGAGTATACCCAGGATGGCACTCTGTCATGTGACATGATTATTAGTCTCAGGTCAGAAACAACTAGTAGAGTTTGTCCCACTCTAATGCCCCAGTTTGGGAAACATGATCTGATTTATCTTAATAGTAAGAAGCAATATATTCATTGCCTGGGGGGAGTGGGCTACTGTCCCAAAGCTCTCCTCAAGCCCCAATGGTGGACGACCCCTGAGAGATGTTTCTCGTATATGTGTCTTTTTATTATTTTGGAAGATTTAAGGCACATTATCCTGTTTTTAGCCATGAAATCACTGCGGCTCTAGACACGGTGATGCCAGGTCGTGTGGTGGTTTGGTTCAAAGCTATGAACCAGTGTACTTGGATGGATTGGTACATATATTTGTGGTCCCCACAGATTGTAAATGAATGACTTTGTTAATTCTTAATTTTTTGTGCTACAAGCAGGTCAAATCCCTTAAACAATTGTCTAATTCTCATCAGCCACAAATGGTAATTTGAGATCAGTGCTTATACAGAATGCTAACATACATCCCTGAGGTTCCTCTCAGGTTCTGCTTCCATCCCAGTACAGTGGATGCCACAAATACCAGTGGAGGTGAAGGGAATGTCTGTGACAGTTTGATAGTGTCATCTATTATATGCATTTTTTTTCTGGTAATTTAGGCAAACCAAACCTTTAAGTAGAGTATGATTACAAAATCTCCACAAGCTTGTTATATATCAGGTCCAATCTGGAGAGTGTTGATACTAGTTTGTGACTGTCTGTGTCATTTACAGTCCACAGTAAATCATGAAGAAGAGATTTATGCCAGAATATGTTCTGTAATTCACCTGCAGTTAAAGACTAGGAGGCCACTCAGGATGTTCATGTGGACAGTGATCATTCCACAGTAACGCTTGGCCTCATTTAATCATCATCAGTCCTTTTTCACTAGTTTGCAGGATGCAAATCAGAGATATCAACTGTTGTAGTGTTTGGTTAAACCTGCTTTTGGGCTTTTGGGTCATGACACCATTTACTGTACTTGCAAATCTCTGGATTAGAGGTTGGAAAAGTGGGCTTTTAATGAAACGGAAACTAAAAAAACAATCTCAGCAGGAAATGCAGTGTTTCCTACAGAATTAGATTCTGTTTGTGGTAGTAGCTGAAGGGAGGGGAGTGGGAGTTCTCATACCTCCTTTGGTTCCCTTTTCAGTCTGAGTGCACAGAGTGAAACATTTGGGCTGTACTTGTTATAAAAAAATCATGAAAGTTGAACCACAGGCCTGTGCTCAGGTCTGTCTGAACAGGGATAATGTAGTTTTTCATAGCTGATGCATTGCTCCTCAGCAGTGGTGGTTATCTTGCTGTGATGGTCCACTGCAGCCCAATGAATCAGACTGCAGACTGCAACAATTCCTCTGGAGTCAATTTAGTTTACTTATAAACTAAGTAGCCACTGTAGAAGACATTTGTACTGTATTCTGCTTAAAAAGTATTTTTCAGTATTTAAAAATCTGTCAGTCATGCAGCGGGGATGTGCTCCATTGTCTGCGTCTTCTTTAGATTTCCTGTTAGTGGATTTGCTGTGGTGGAGCATCCTTTTGACGACTTCAACAGCCTCTCAGCCCTCTCCCCCAACTCCTAATATACAGTAGTCACTTCTGTATAAAGTAGCCAAGAAGTTGAAGCTGAATTTGTAAAGTATTTGCTGGTAGAGGGAAGGAGAACTCCCAAAAAAGTCATCGTCGAAGGTTGTTTGCTCCTATGGGTGTACCAGACCTTGGTTTTCATGGTTACAATAATAAACACGCAGAGGAAGGCATACCTACCTTTGTCACCATGTCCGTTACTATAATAACAGTCATGGTTTGGTCAGGGTTAGACACTAAAACGACTTATTTTTAGGAAAAGATGGTGATTTGGGTTTAAATAAGTACTTCCTCAACATCAGATGATCTTTGTTGTCATGGTTACAATAATAACAACATGGTTAACTTCGTCAAACAGTCATGGATAAGAGAAACAACATACTTTCAACCTTCAACTTTGGTGCTCTGTAAACTACGTCTCCACACTTTTCCCTTTGCTCCTGTCATCATTAGTACGACCACTAGATGTCGCCTAGCAGCAAAACCTAATTATGGGTCATAATAACCTGCAGGACAAATGACCTGTGGGCTCGTTTTTTACAGGACAGTCTCTGAATGAACCATATAAAGTGTGTGGGACGTAAAATGAAAACAAAAAGCTAAAAGAGGCTAAAAAGCCTGATGAATTCCTTTGTTTATGGTACCCCTTTCATATTACATTACTTTATTCAGTGTTAATATAAACGTCTTTATTGATGTTGATGTTGAAATAAATGCTTATTAAATAAAAAAAGAACATCCTTTGTGAGACAAAAATAATCTTCAGCTCGCTTCATCCACGAAAAGCTCTCCTCCGCTCACCCTCCTCTCCCTCACTCTCCAGCCTCCACACCACCTCCCTCGACACACATAATAGAGTATTCATTACTGTAGACAGCCTAGTAAATGTCATCTTGCCTTGCCGCGCAGCACACGTCCATGTGTAACTGAATATAACTTGTTTATTTTCATAAGTCATTGCCACTTAATTATAAATGACGCAGCCTGCTCCCCAAGAGAGTCCCACTGCATGCTGGGATATGTCCTCTCCACCACAGCTAGTTGCTGCTTACTGGAGGGAGGGGCGTGCGCGTGTGTGTGCGCGTACAACTAAGGTGGGCTGAGTGTCATTCAAGTATCTTTAATGACAACCTTGGTGGTGCCATAGTAAATAGATACCCAATTTAAATGAATGCCCACATTTTTACATTTCTTTCTGCCCTTGTTTTTGTTTATTTTTGTGTTATTTATTTTTGTTGTCTTTCATGGCTCTTCCATTTTTTTCCCCCTAATTTTTCCTTACCACTTCTAGCTCAGGCAGTAAATGGGCCTGTCTGCATCCTGCCAGTCCCCTTGTCCCCTTAATCACAGACCTGGCAACTCCCTTAAGTGAATGATGGATTATTCCAGATTAACCCTTTCACCTCCCTGTCTCTTGCCTTGGTCATTAGTGCTGAGCTCTGCTGGGTGGGGAGGTATTTACACTTGACATTTCACGAGTCTCACAACAGGGAGATCTGGGTACGATCTATTAACTTTGATTTACCCTTAGATACATAGTGCATGTGTCTCCAGACATTCAACTGTGTCTATTTTTGATTTCCCACACAAGACACAGTCTGACCCTAATGTATGGCTGAAGGTCATGGTAATGCATGAACCTGTCTGCCTACTGCCAATAATTACAGACGAAGAAAAGAGAAGAAACTCAAGCCAAACATGTCTCCAAGAAAATCCCCTGCAGTGTAGATAACAGTTTCATACCACTGTAAAAAGCATATCTTTAAAATGACTTAGTCCAATACACAACCCCCATAAATCACCACATTGATGCAGCATGCTCAAATTTTTTTTTTTTTCATTTAAAAATTTTAGATGTGGATCGAACAGGATTCTCATAGTAGCGCAGCGTCTTAGTCCTTGATCAGATGGACAAAGTTCTTTGATGGAGCTGTTAAAACAGGCCACAACACCAGACTGTACTGAACAGCCCCCTGATGTGTAAATGTGGTCGCTGGTCCCTGGGTGGGCGGTTTATCCCCTGGACCCTCATCAGGAAGGGTATTCAGTGTAAAAACCTATTCAAAAGCCACTATGTGGATGGTGTTCAGCAGTGGCGACCCCTAACGGGAGCAGCTGTAAGACATCAACAACAAGTGCTTAGTCAACCCTCCCTGGATAAATAAGGATTGAGAAACACAGTGCCTCCTGTGCTCTGCTGTTTTCCCCTGTGTTTTATTAGCTCAGTGTTGACCTTCCCTCTTTGCTGAAGCAGGACAATGTAATCAACAAAGATCTCCAGGGGGATTTCGAGAAGGAAATTGGATACACATAAGTAATACATCTGAATGGAACAATGTGTAAAAAAACACAAGATCTAACTAAGCTAAGGATCCAACCTCTTAGTGTTACTACTACATTAACCTTTATTCTTATGGGAAGAATTGATTGAGTGCAGAAGGTCTTTTCAGTCAATTTCCTACTTCTCATTGTCCACACATCAACACCTTGCATGTGTGTGTATTTGTGTAGCGTTATATATATTTTTCCTACTGACATTGTGCAAGGAACTGCCCCAACTCTGCTTCTGATTGGCTCTGACCCTGATATTCTTCTCTGCTGAATGCAGGAGGGGAAAAAATAAGGCATGTGTATGTGTCAACACGTCCTGTGTGCAACATCACAACCTTAAATCATACCAGTAATTCAAAATGAAGAGAACTATTGATTGTTTTGTCATCAAGAAAAATTTGTTGCTGTGTTGTGTTGTTCCTGTCTGTTACATCTCTCCCCGATAAGATGCCCAGTCCTGATCAAACATCTTCAGAGGGCAATGGCCTCTTCTGACTCTGAGCCAAGGCCAGAGCCTTACAACATACAAAAAGGCCAAAATCTGTGCCTCTCACAAAGAATGGCTTGTCCAGTTTCTGTGGTTCAGATATGGTAAAACAGCCAATTTTATGCATTGAACAAAGCATGGCTGCAAACAGTACTTCTGTTGATGGATCACTAACGTTACGAAAAAGTAAAAAAGCACTAAAAGGTTTTTTTTTTCAAGAGCTTAAACTCAATTATAAGCATTCATAAACTAAAATTAAGTTTCACCAGATACCTTACATATTTTTTGTTGAGGTTAATAACTTTCTGAATTTCTTGCAGACTGTATTTTGCTGATAAAATGAAGGATGAGATACATTTGTTGAGAGAACCACTAAACTTGATTAAGACTCATTAATCAATTCAAGTATTTTAACAATCCAAATTGGAAATTGGGTATTGGAACCAAACCCTGGCTGAAATGTATTCATTTATGCGGCTGAATGATCACGTCCCTAACCTCATCTTCACCCCAAATGCACTGGTTCCACTGGCCTCTTCAAAATAAAGTGGTTGTAATGTACGGGGACACACAAGTACACACACCAACACTGCATATGCTCTTTCTAGTGTAGTCCACATTTGGCTCTCTGTTCGTGTGGAGAGTGGGCTACTTGAGGCAGGTAATCAAGCAGGGATTAGATGGTCGGTGGCTCAGCACCCTAGATTTATGCTGATTGTGCTGGTATCTGTGAGTTAGACAGCAGGAGCCACACCCCTGATTCTGCCACTTAGAAGGACACTGACATAGATGCATTTTCTGGAGACCTTACCTAACCTTAACCTTAACCACTGCCTTGCCATCTTTAACAAAAAACCTTAACCCCAGAATGTCAATTTAAAGATCCTTTATCAGGACCAGCTTTTAGTTCCCAAATGGGAAGTGAGTCCTCATAGTGCGATGCAAACAGGTGAACACATGACTTTGATTCAAGAGAGAGCTGTTTGTTTCCAGTGTGGAACCGATAATCACCATTAGTGTCTTTATCGATGACTGTGCCACAACCTTGCATTTATTATTTTAAAAATGATGATGAAGGTCCTAAACCAAACCAAACATCAAAGTCATCATTCTTAAACCTTAAGCACATGTTTATAACAAGCTGCAACCTCCAGGGCTGAAAAATTCAGCCAACACGGAACTGCACTTCTTCGAGACAGTCCCCATAGACTACCATTTTAAAATGTCCAACTTTACAGCAGAAATAAACACGTTTAAACCCTTTGTCCAAAAAAGGTTTTGGTCTCTATAGCTAATTTTCCCTTCATGACAGCTGTACAGGGGTTGAATTTTTATATAACTCAAGAGTTTAAATTTTATTAAGGCTTAAAGTTGTGGGTTGACAGGTGGGTGAGTGAATCCTTGCCACAAACAGACAAGTCTTGGCTCCAGACACGCCCCCCCCCCCCCCTCTTTGTCCATTTTTGTTTTAGCTGGGAGATAGGAGGAGTCAGGCACTGCAGATGGTGGAGCAGCTCACTCTGAGCTTCAAAACTGCTCTCCAGAAACCACAGAGGCTACATCCAACTTTATTTACAGCTGATGGTTTTTTTTATTGTTGTCATGATGGCAGATTTCTGATACGCCTTCCGTAGCTCCTGTAGGTCCTATCTGAAGGGTAGGGACAAATGGTCAGATGGTCGTTTAAGAAGAACTTGTTGAATTTAAATGAAAACAACTTGAAATAAACCTGAATCATTTGTCAGCAACCAGGCTACATCTGTGCAAGTCTGAGTGAAAATAAAAGAATGGGTGCAAGTTCACAGTAATCACAGCAAAAATGTAAGTTGATGAAAGTGCTTCACAGTACCTATATTTTAAAATAATAACATCTCACTCTGAAAGAGAGCAAGGAAAAATGTCCAGGAAAAAGAGAGGGTGATATTTGCTGAATTTGGTCTCTGTAGAAAAAGCAATTGCAGCTTAAACATGTCTGAGTATGAATATATTAAGTCCGCATCAATGCTAAAAACGGACCAGCCGTGCACAAAAGATGGGCAAGGGTCAAATAGTTCTCTGTGCAGTCGTCAGTGTGTGATGAAAAAATGTAATGAGACTCTTGTTCAGCATCTGAAGTAGCTTTTTTCCTGGTACAAAGCGTTTCCTGTTCAGGGCTTCCACAGTTAATACCTTGTTGGAAATGAGCATTATTAAAAGACACAGTTATTTAAGGTGCAAGTGATCTTTTTCATCTTTGTCCTTCTGCTTCTTTGTGGCCAATTGTGAAGGATTCATGAGTAGAGGATGCATATTTACACATGAATAAACAGAAGATAAGAAATACATTAATATCAGGTAGATTGTGTTCAGATGTCTGTACATGATCTCGTTCAATGCTCTTTGTTTTTGTTATTGAGCCTGGTTGTTTTCAGATATTTGATTCACTTTCTAGCCTTTTAGTAGCATCTGATCTTCAATGTAAGACATTCAGAACCTATCAACTGTATAATGAAATGACCTTTGTATGCAACTAATATGCAACAGAAAGTACAGTTTAAAGGAAATCTAATGCCACATAGATGATGTTTTTTTAATCAGTATTAATTACAAAATGTTTTCACTGAATGTACATGAAAAGTTGCAAAATGTTGGATATATATTTGCAAAATGTTGAATGACGCTTCCTGTCTGGGTTCATTAATTTGAAAATAATAATAACAAACATAGTTTCAATTTCATTCAGACTTATTTATGTCTGATGAGTTTTAGCAACAACTGAACCTTCTCTCATTGTCATCATTTTGCCAAATTTCTTAAAACTTTCAATCATGTCCCAACTACAGCAGAAATTCTTTTGAGTTAAATTAACTTTCTGGGTTTTCGCATCTTTGTTACAGGATGTAATGTTTCGCAAATGTCCACAGACTGATTTGTCAGCATTAGTGTGATATTGTGATATTGATAAAGACATCATGATTGATATGTAGAACTCTGTTTGAGGACTTGATTGTCTTAATCCTGACTTGCAGTTGATCAGTGTTGTCTGACAGTTCCTGCACAAACTGTGCATTGGTTAATAGTCTTTGTCCTGTTTGGTGATTTAAAGGAAAAAACATAATGTATTGCACAGCCTATAATTAGCATAAGCTTTGTGTTTTGTGCTCATATCCTGCAGCTGGGGAAGGCATATTGGCCTCATCTCCTTTATATTGGTGTATAATATGAAATTCAGCTTAAAATCCTCTGTCTGTCCAGCATCATGTTCTTTAGAACCTCCCCCATGCTGGTAGTTTAATTATTTCTCCTCTGTCTGAAAAATCCCCCATGGGTGGGATTCTTATCCTTTGTAAATCCCCCCTCATTTCTTTTCATGTGCTCCAAGCAGCTATCAACCAAGATGTAAAACTGAATCACAATTTTTGTTTTTTTTCCCCTCATACAGACAAGTTCAACGCCTATGTAACTCTAAAGGTGCAAAATGTGAAGAGTACAACCATCACGGTCCGTGGGGATCAACCATGTTGGGAACAAGACTTCATGTTGTGAGTATCACCCTGACAGTACTTTACCATTGTTCAGTAACTCAGTGTTTTCCCTGTTCCCTTTGCATTATAACAATAACTGAGGGGGAATTTGCTTGAATATAACCTGTGAGAACCTCAGACGCTAAGCACCACTTTCAGTGACATTTTGCCTTTGACTGAGGAATAACATGTTCCAGGTTCAGAGCTTGCCAGGCATTGTTGTGCAAATGTAAGCCAGTTTTTGTTTATTTCTCTGCTTGAAGTGCTTTAAAATGACAGACACTGATGAAGAATATATATAAATGCACAACAGGACAAAATTCTTTTTGGTGTGCAGATGAACACACTAAAAAAGATATAATCTATCATACCATTTATTTTATTTTAAACTAAATGCAGATTGAGAATAGTCTGCAGCTGACATAACACCACGCTTGCGTAGTTGATTGAATGGATTCAATGCTGAAATGAGACGATATAAGCTTTGACTCTTTCCTTGGTTTCCAGTCTCTTGTATATGTGTTGCTTTTTACTTTTTGGCTCAAGTTTGTCACGTATTTTGGCGGCAACAGCATGTAAGGCACCGACCACTTTGGATGTATTAAGACAAATGCAGAGAGGAATTGAAGCTTCGGAGTGTGTGTCAGCCCTTAGATGAATACAGGCCAGATATTCACTGCTAGCTGACTTGCTAGCTGGCTTTAATAGGAGTCACTGAAATTGAAAGGGAGCATCAGCCGCCTGTGGGACTCCAGTCTGGCCGGCTGGCGCAGGCTACTAAATGGGAATTTGTGGTTGGAGCAGGTAGGATGGATGGAAAGTGAAATTACATGCCGAGCTCAGATAAGTGGATGAGTCAGTGATAAATCTAATGAATTCTCCAGCCCAGTTTGATTCCACAGGGGAGAAAAAGTACAGATGTAGCTGATTTAGAAATCCCACATCACTTTTTATGGTCTCTGAAGTAGTGCTGCACCTTGTATCTACACCCATGAGGAATTATTCTGAGGGAAAAATGTTTTTAAGTATCCTGTGGTCACCAGTTGGGGGAGAGACTGACTGATGAGCATATACGGTGGGAAAGCACTGTGACAGGCTAACAGCTCTAATGTGGGGTGGTTTGGCTCAGATGGGGCAATTCTGGAAATCAATTTTTTCTGAAATTGTTCAGTACACCAAAAGATTTTTTTTTTTTTTTTTTTAACAAAAATTAGGCTTTGCTCTCCTTTCAGTAAAATGGACAGGGACATTTTTTTTCTTTTCTTTTTGTTTTTGTGGCTAACAAGATTCCAATTTTCTTTTTTAGATCAAGCTTAAATATACTGTGTTTTAACTGACTACATTTTCATATGAAGAAAGTTCTCACTATAGTGACATATTGTTAATGGAATAGTTATACATAATAAAGAATGAAACTGGGCTAAAGGGTCTGCAGCCATGCTAGCTGCTCTGTGCTTTGTTAACCTAACATGCTCTCAGTGATGGTGAGAATGCTAGCATTATTTTCAGCTTTTAGCATTATGATTATCAGGAATATCTTTACCATTGTAACCATCTTAGTTTCACATGTTAGCATACTAATATTTGCAGATTAACACTAGCCTGAACACAAAGTACAGCTAATGCTTAATGGGAATGTGATTAGTTTAGCAGGAATTTGGTCAAAGTATTTGACTTTTTTTTATTTTATTGTGATATCTATTTATTTAGGCAGGGGCAGTGCACAATTAAACATTAACCTTGTATAAACAAGGAGAGATGCATTGTACCAGGTTATAGCAAAAAAAAAAAAAAGCACATTTCAATGGTGCTAGGTGAAAAGTTAAGCGTTCACCAAAGTGATTACAAGTCATCCTGAGGGGGACATAAACAAATAGAATAAATTTCATAGCAATTCATCCAATAGTTGTCAAGACTTTGACTCCACATGTCAGCTTCATGGTGGCGCTAGAGGATCTTTTGCTTGTGTTGCTCTTCTGGCTTGGCTGTGAACTAGAGAAGTAAATTTTCTTCTGTATTGGATTTTTGAAGCTGCCTGTCCTATCACTGGCTTTCACTCTTTTTTTCTTGCTCCTCGTATCTTTTTCTTTGCTTTGTCAAGACCTTTAACCTGGCTTCTACAGACCGGATTATTTTCTGCTTGTGTTCTGTGCTTCAGTACTGACAGGACTTGACAGGGTGATTGAGAGATAGAAAATAACTAATCAAGTCTTACCTGCCCCACTTGATTAAATATTGTTTAATATAACCCAGGTACATTTATTTTTAGTATAATAAAATGTCTTGTACTTTACCCAGGTAAAATTACTCATTTCTGACAGAAGAGAATTTAACTGAGTCTGAGTCCACCGGAAGAGTGAAACTGTTTCGTGTATTATTAAAAATAATATTTCAAAAATATTTTGAAATTCTAAAATGTGTTCTCTGTGTCCTCTGCCCTCAGTTTTCTTTGAAATTCAGCCTGTTGAAGAGAAGCCAGATCCTCAAGTTATTCTAAAGGTAGAATTACCAAGAGGAACATAAAAGAGTAAAGCTTTCACTTGATTTTGTCAGTTAAGGACTTGTTGTGCATTTCCCAGGCTAACCCACTTCATTTAGAAGTAAAACATTCTAGTAATGTCATTGTTGAAGAAAGAGGAAATGAGCAATTAAGCTTTACTTTGCATGTTTGAGACCCAAATGCCAAAGAAAAGTTTCAGACTTGGTAGAGCACAGAACTAATGTTACGTCATCAGAAAACAGCTTGGACCTGCATTTTGTCCTCTAAGCAGATGGCTGCTGGGATGGAGGTGGGAGAAATGTTCACGTGTTGTTTGTCCATCTTAATTACTTCAGAAAAGAGTAATTAATAAATTAAATTATTTAGTTCCTATGCACGTGCAGAGGAAAATTCCAGTGATCGCACACAGTTTCAGAAATTCAATACTGCAAATCTGAAGTGTCTCAGAGATGGGATCATTCCAATTCATGATTTACGATGAGTGGAAATTTCATTAGTCTAAATCACACAAGGCTTTTTAATTTTTAAATTTTTATGTTTATATTTGAATATAGCCAATAAAACACACACAAGCATTAGGTGTATACATGACTCCCTCTCTTTCTGTTTCTCTCTCTTGTTCTCTCTCTCTCTCTCTCAAACACACACACACGCACAAAACAGTTATTTATTGTGTACTGTTCAACAGACACAGATCTTTCTTCCAGACTGATCCACCTCGACTTGATTAGAGGGATTGGAGAGATTGACTGTGGATTTACATGATTACATAATCATCCTCTCCTCTCCTCTCCTCTCCTCTCCTCTCCTCTCCTCTCCTCTCCTCTTTCAGATTTACTTAGATGATCATTTTCATCACTTCTGTGCTACAGACAAAGAATAAAAAACAACTGTCTTTTCTTTCCTGTATGTAGGAGAGATAGAGAGTTCAACTCAAGTAAAATACCACCTAATATGACCATAACCACTGAAACAAATGTTAATGATTCCATAAAAAGGAACCCCATGGCTGTCGATGTTAAGTGGCTAATTAGCTCCTGAGTGTTATTCGCAGCAGGTGGGCTCACTGGGGTGGGAAGGCTGTTGGATGCTGCAGCGCTGTTGGTGGTTTTGAGTAGAAATTGCAACAGAGTTTGATTCCCCAGACTGAAAGGTCTCAACCAGAGGAGTGAGCAACAAGAGTATTGAAAGGCTACAAAAATCTGTAGAGTTTGAAATTAGACTCTTTTAACCTTCAGGTTTTTACCAGCATTTGATTTGCACAAATACTGGTTCAGGTTGGGGTTCAAAATACCCTGGTTTTGTAGTAACCTGATAGCTGAATAGTTAGGGTGCATACCGTGTGGGTACATAGGCTCTGAGCAGACGAGTCCCCATTTCAACTGGCTGGACTCTTAAGTGCATGTCATTCTCCCTGTCTCTCACTGCAGACTGTAAACAGCCCCCTAATAGAACCTGTTTGCACCAGACACTTCAACTCAGAGATGTGACATTCACCTGACCACTGGTGGAAATAGGATCAGTTGGTCAGTCAGTCAGTCAGTCAGTCAGGGACATTCCAGATTCTTGGGTTGGCCCCACTGTTGCAGACCAGCCAAAAAGAAAAGTCGCTAAGACGTTGTTTTATTTTCCCGCTAAGTTGGGAAATAAAACGACAAATGCATCAAGTTGGTGACATCGCTTATTTGTGCTAAATCATTTCAAAAAAGCAACAACCAATGGAGAAACTCTAACATTCGGACTGTTGATCACTGGGTTAACCTTATCACTCAGTCACACTGCATTCGGCAGACTAGTGACGTAGCTTGATCACTCAGTCAGTCAGTTGGTCAGTGACATTGTGGATGGCTTCACAGTTGCGGTCCAGCCAAAAAAAACCTGAAATACCATTTTCCAAGGTGACAGAAATTATGATGCGTCACAAGTGCTGCAAACAAGACTCAATCCAAATGTTGTTGAGTTGCTTGGGAACTGTGAGAAGGTGACATCCACACAGCTGGGTGGTGATGAGACCCTGCCAGATGTGCAGTCTGACTCTTTGACTCTTGTGGCGCTAAACCAGACCAGTCACATCTGTGAAAGATGCATTCCAAAGACACGTACATGGAAGTTATTATAGCTCCATCCTTGGCTACGTGGCCAGTGGTGCATTCAGGTACTAGAGGTTATGTCAGTGTTCTAAGTTCCTTTGAGTGTGATTAGGTTTGCATGTATTCATGTACATGTTTTAAGCCCTACATTTGTCATGCTCTGTATCTGTGTTGGTCAGGTAGCAGGGACTGCGACATGCTGTCATTCTGGCCTGGATGAACACTGCAGATTAAAGATAGATGGATGGAGAGTGAAATATGGTTTTCATTTTCAGTGAGTCAGAGATGAGCTTGGGCTGAGCTGGTTTGTGCTCACCCATCCTGCCAAAGCCTTAGACTACTTCACAAAAATAAAAAGAAAGGGGTGAGTAGTAACTGTGGACTCAAAGCTCCTCTCAATCTCAATCTCTCCCCTGCTGATAACACTCCATCTTTTTTCTGACTGTTTGCAGCTGTGGCTGTTAAACTTTCTGAAATCCTGATTGTTCTAGCTGCAAGCTGAAGGGCTTAACACACACCGCTTTAAAGTGTTTATTCTCAATATGAAGTCCATTTATAGGCAAGTGAAACAGAAGGTGATGCTTAATGGAGCATCTTCTCATTGTCTGGATTCATCTAGAAAAAGTTACTCACAGCTACAAAAAGGTATCATGCCTCCAACTGGTCCAAATCATATTTTTAAGTCCTCAGTTTCTGGTCTTGAAACTGAAATCATGACTTATCACAATAAATAATGTAATTTTATTTATTTATTTTTTTGCATATCATTCAGCCCTAATTTGGTGTGTACAATTTAGAATGGTAGAATACTACTACGCTAGATTTCAGCAGGTTGTACTAGTCAAGGATTTATCAATCCAGTATATCTGACTTAGTGCTAAATGATACAGACGTATCTGAAAAGTTGTTTGGATGTGTCACGTTAACTTAAGTTGTAAGGTGTACAATGCTTCTAACTAATCACTGTGGGAGTCTTCTCATCAATATGTTGCATCCCACACGGTTTGACAGAGACAGTTATACTGCTGAGGCTGAGCTGAATCTGACCGTTTATAAACCTGACAAACTGAGTCTGATTCAGGATGCTGCTTCAGGAATCTGCATCAAAAGGGTTTATCTGCAGAGCATTATACTTTTAATCTTGTTAATTTATCTGATTTAATTAAATATTAAACCTTGAATCAATCCTTGGATTGTCAGCAGTGAAGTACTCCGGGGAGGTGTGGACACACACATCTGCTGCTTTTGATTAGCTGTCACCAAGGCTCACCTGCCAAGCACCTGCCTCAAAAACCAGCCCCAAAATTATACTCCAGTAATCCAATTCATTATCCTCATTTAATAAGTGAACAAGACTCATCCATACACACACACACACACACACACACACCACAACACTTTTATTTAATCTTTCCAAGATGAATACATTTCCTCTCTATAATGAAAATGCTTTTTGTTTGAGAAAAAAAATGTTTTATATAATTTAGTGGAAAAAAAGGTGACTTTTTACCAGATTTTTGGCCTTTTCACTACTGACATGACTTTATTGGAAAGTACCTGTTGGGAAATGAAGTACAAGAAAGGTCCCAAGCTGGATGTGAATCTGGGATTTGGTTAAATGTTGGCATGTTAACCCCAAGGCCACCAGGGCACCCCACCTGTAACCTTTTATGGACAGCATACGCCCTCAGCATATGGCACATGCCAAAACACCTACACCCGCTGTTTTCTACGTAACCCCAGTCACTACTGGCATCTTCATCCTTCTTTTCTTAGCTTTCGCTTGTGTCAACACTCCAGAAAAGTCACATTTGTTTACTGATGTGATCAACCTGTCCTCCAACCTGAACAATCATGTCAACCCTCTGACACGACCCATAAGAGTGTCTCCTGAAATAGTGCCCCTATGGCGCCAGGCTTACCAGACTGTGGTTGTCATGGTTACAATAATAAACACGCGGATTCTACTCACATCGGTGTACCAATCTTTGTTGCAATGGTGACTATAATAACGGTCATGGCTTGGTTAGGTTTAGATACTAAAACTATTTAGTTTAGGAAAAGATCATGATTTGGGTTAAAATAATTACTTTCTCATTATTAGACCATCTTTGTTGTCATGGTTACAATAATAACAACTTTGTTGAACGGTCATGGATAATAGAAACAACATAAACTGCTACTTCCACATGGGAATCGAACACTGCTCTCCTGTGTTCATCCACCCACCTCAACCTCCTCCTGACGTGGATTTTGTTGCTCTATAAACTACGTCACTGCACTTTTCCCTTTGCTCCTGTCATCATTGCTACGACCACTAGATGTTACCTAACAACAAAATGTGACTAAATGATAACCTGCTACACAAACGACCTGTGGGCTTGTTTTTTTTTACAGGAGGACAGACTTGAACTGGTGCATCCTGGTTTCTGTCCCTCCACTACTTCTGCCTGTGTGTCTGGTGTGTATGGGTGTGTTGGTACGGACGTGTATAGGTGATGACTGATGTGTGTTAAATGATGTGATGCTCCATAACATGAAGTTTGTGTTGCTTTTGATCTTGAAAACCTCTTTCTAAACTTCCTGGCCCCTTACTTAGGTGGAATCCATAACTGTGCGTCAGTCCCATGTTACGGCCACAATACATAACAACCAACAGGCTCAAACTGTCCCTTTGCACATCTACAAGTTCAGTCGGTTTGGCATTTTTACATATTACCATTACAGGAGGTTACTTATGCAGAAACATTTGCATGAGTGTTTGACTAGTGTTTTACTACGACGGTCTGATACAGTCTTTCCCATAGCGATTATTAAAATCTTTTCATATGCAAACTGCCTCCCTGTCACGTTATTGTCACTTTGCAGCATCTATCTGCTCAACCTCTGCTGCTTCTTATTCTTACTTTGTATTAAATATGATGGTTTGAAACAGTGTTAGTCACTGGACAGCTGCCTCTGTGTGTGTGTGTGTGTGTGACGGCTGGTTGGTGGGTTGGTTGGCTAGTAAGATAAGGGGATAAGCAGTTGAATGTTGATCCCTCTACACTCGGGGTCACCAGGCCTCACGTGCTCGTCCCTGCTCATGCATTCTCAGATTCAGTCTCTGCCCGTCTGTCTCTGCTTCTGGCTCTCTCTCTCTCTCTCTCGTTTGCTTTCTGTCTTTCTCGTACATCACAGGCATGACTTTTTTGGTTCTAACAAGACGCCTTGTCTTGCTTTGCTTTTTGTTTCTCTGTCACCCTCTCTCAGGACTGTCCTCACACGCCACTGATGGTGTTAATCTTTTGACCTGATTTACAGAGTCATGTCAAAGGTCATCTGCTTTCTCTCGCTGCTGTTCCTTCCTTACCACACCAACCACTCATGATCTTTAGATGTCTTGACTGACACAGTTCAGTGACTTATAAAAGAAAAAAAGTCATTAATTAGACACTTAAATATGTTTTTCTTTCACTTTAAATTCTGGTAAATTTGAGAATGACAGCAGATCTCATTTGGAAATGTCCTAATTGAGCTATGATAACTCACAAGAAGTTTAATAATATTGATTTTGTATTTTTTACCTTCAAGTATAGGGTGGGGAGAAGCATTTCTCTTCAGACTCCCATCACTGTTTGGGTGTCATCTTTCTCTCTGACTGTCTTTCCAGTGATTCAGGTCATAGTCTGCTCTCTTCCTCCAATTCTCTGTCAATTAAGTTGTGTCTAAGTTTTAAAAAAAATGGTGACCTTTTTCCTTCCTTCCACGTCAACCTCTGTTACTCTTTGGCCAACAGCTTTATCAAGTTATAATAGCAGGAATGATGTACTGCTGTCTGATCACAGCCTCTCCCTTTGCTCTTATTTACACTGCTCCTTTAAGTTAAGGCTGTTTATCAGAAAGAGTATTTTTTTCCCCACTTCTGCCTTTAAAGGTCCCGTATTGTATAAAGTCAGATGTCTCTGTCTTTTTTTAAATTATAAAGCAGGTCTAAGTTCTATATTAAAGCTATGAAAGTCTCAAAGTGCTCAGTCTACAGAGAAACTCACACAGCCTGTATTCAGAAAGTGAGCTTTAAAATGAGCCGTCAGGACTTCTATAACTTTGTGATGTCATGAAAAAGCAGTCATCACCCTCAGTCATGCCCCAGTCCGAGCCCACCCACACCACCTGTCCAAGCCCTGCAGGATTTGGTTTGGTTTGGTTTCTTAGTATTTATCTGAAATCTGCTATATTTTTATTCAATAACTCAGAAAACAGTCAGACAATCAGAGGAGAAGCTCAGACTCTCTCTTCAGATTGGCTCACCCACTTGACTTGTTGTTACCGACCTCCAGAGAGAAGCCTGAACAAGGAGATGTAAAACTACATTGAGATGATTTTCAGTTCTTGAAAACCACAAATATATCTTCTTATGGAGATCAACACTTCACTTCAAACATGTAAAATATGGGACCTTTAAAGGAACATAACTTGGGTATTTATATGTATTTCCATGAACACATTAGCAACATAGCAAGGATCCTTTCATTTACAGTTTATTTTTCAGTGGGTGCTTTGTTTAGGTGAACCCTACTGCAAAATATAAAATGATAAACCGATATAACTATATCTGTAATTTTAAAAGCAACAATTCAATAATTAATGCTGCATGAAAAAATTACATGATGTTAGTGTTCAGCATGTTCAAAGATGTGTTTTATCACTTCAAAGAAGCAGAAAATATTCATCAAACATGTACTTATTGACCATTTTTGAGTGGAAATTAGGTAATTTAATGCACTGATTCATGTGATGAAAGGGCAGTGTTCCTGCCTGTGTAAAGCGTCCTTCACAGGAACATGTTAAAAACTGTCTTCACCTGCAGTGCCCCCAATTCCTCCCTGTCATTCCATAATTTCTATAAAGCGTCAATGCTCAGCGTTTGCTACACACATTTTATCTTCCCCTCATCTTATTCTCCTTTTGTCAATTTCTTTTTTTTTCTGTGTTTTTCTGTGTGCGGTTTTTGAACGGTAAAAATAAACCACTTCATTCCTTGTTACAACAAACTGCTCCCTCAAAAATGGATGGGCTCTGATGGAGGGCATATGCCTGAGTTGGATATAAAGCTACAAGATTACACACACAAACACTGAACACATACTGTACACACACATCTGGCCTGTGAGTCAGAGACAGGTTGGAGACAGACTTTACGGATGGACAATGTCAGAGCTATTTCTGATCCTATTTAGGGTTTTATGTTTCATGGCTTCTAATAATGTAATGGATTAAATCAGACAGTGGATCATGAGGCCCATCTTTTGTTTTTTATTTTGTTACTTATTTTCTTTTTTGTATTGACGCCAGCTGATCTGGGGCTGCCTGTTATGTTATGTAATATGTTACTTCCGGTGGGTGGATTTCACTGTGGCTGTAAAACTCACAAATGGTCCAAATAGTGTTTTTTATATTTTGGCTACAAACAAGAGAGGCTGACCACAAGTCATGGTCCACACACTGAGACAATTACACACAATTTCACGGAAGAAATTGTTTAAAGGAAGAAAAAAAAGATAATATAAATGAGAGGCATTCAGACCTCACTTTTCACTCTCAGCAAAAACAAATTAGTAAAATAATCCTGAGTCAGTGAAATGTGGTGCACAGTTCGTACTCCCAAAACAGGTGATTAACTTTTGGATTTGATTTTTCTTATTATATTTCCAATTATGGTAGTGGGAGAATCTTTTTGCATTTGTAAAAAGCCTCTGTGTTTACATGTTTAGATTCATCATTTTGTCCACTGACAGCAGATATGGGCAGGAGCTGATGTCTGATATGTACAGAAGGTATATCCAAAACACACTGAAACTGAATGCAGATGGCTCCTCAGCCACATTATGTGCTGTGTTACACCAGCTAGCCTCTTTGGCCTCTGTTCTCATCTCACTTTTCTCAATTCAAGAATCTGTATTGACACGACATGATCTCTTTTACGTGTTTACCATTGTTGCAAGATCTTCACAAAGACACAGTCATGTAAACAAGCAGACACATGAATGGAGATAGTTAATGGTAATCATGCTAACATGATTACCATTAACCAAGTCATCATTTTGACTTGGCTCATCTTCAGCTGGTTGACTTCTTCAGTGTGTGACAGGGAGGTACACACACACACACACACAAACACAAACACACATATACACATTCCAACAGCCTCTCCTGCCCACCCTCTTCTTTCCATCATCCCAGCTGTGAAGTGTCATCAGAGATGACTGACAGCCAAACTGAGGCGAGATGAATATGAATGGGACTGTGAATATGAATATGCAGATGAGGAGGGGAGCCAGTTTGGCTGCTGTCTTCTCTTTAAGACAGATCTGTCAAAAAATGATGGTTGTCATCCTTCAGCCTCACTACTTTGCTTTGGGATAAGATTGGCCCACTTACTGACCTGACTGAAGGTACTGTATTATATTAGACCAAGGCCAATGCCAGAGTGAAAACCTTCATGTGTATAAAGACACTGATAAAATATGAACCCAGTTTAATCTTATTTTTGTTGATCATTGAATATTTGTGAGCTGGTTACCAATGGTTACTTGGGACAAATCCTTATTTGCTATCTAGATTGTAATGTTGCCACCTATACCTCCATGACAACAGCTGTTGGCTATATCGTTGCTAAATACAGTGAACTGTACACATAAACACACTTGAACACCAGACTAACAGGTGGACTTTAGGTAGAAGCACTTATGATCATAATCATCAGCTCATGGGTCTCAATAAATGTGTTTTCTTAAACAGTCCAAACTATATACAACCCTTTTGCTCTCAGCAGTTGGTGTCAAAAAAATCCATGTTCATTTTTTTATGATGTTTTGTTTATGATGTACAGAAGAAGTGGCTAGTTAGCATTAGCATGAGCGCAACCCACAGAAGAAATTCTTATACTACTACTATTATCATTCTGTAAAAACAAAAAACTCAAAGACGCTTTTGTATTGTAAGGCCAGTGGAACTTTTACTCTGTATCTAATACAGTTAATGTGGTTGTTTCTACAGTGAGATCAATCACCTGGAGTCAGGTCTGGTGGTGGAGCTGTGGAATAAGGGTCTGATCTGGGACACAATGATCGGCACAGCGCTGATACCCCTGGACACCATTCAACAGTCTGATGAGGTAACACACCCTCATCTCTTCGTCCTTACATACATACACACGTATACACAATGGATTTAATGTTAATGTCAAATTACTATAATATTAGACAGAAGATTTCTACACAGTCTTGTTTTTCCCTGAGCATATGAAACTTTATTCTCCACCTTGGGATCCACTTACTAGTCTTGTCAGACCTTTCAGTTTTACAGTCTTCATCGGCGAATCATCCTCTTCAGCTTCCTGGTCAAACTTCAAAAATAAACATGTGGGCAATGATGCAAAATTAGAATTTCAGATGTTTGAGTCACGTCTTGAAGCTCAACTATCTCTTTAGATATCTAGAATCATTTTGGATAATGTTACATTTATGCTAACTGAAGGATTTAGCCTACTGTTGTGATGTCATGGGATTATTCTCGCAATAATCCTAAATCAGAATCAGAAATACTTTATTAATCCCTCACAGGAAATTGTTATGTTGCAGTGCTCCATTTCACATTTACAGAATATAATAAAACTGATAATAATAATAATGTCACCCTCTATAATAACCCCCCCCCCCAAAAAAAAAAAATATATATATATATAATATTTCCCTATCAATAATAGACACTATATACATATTTAAATTTACATGACATTTACAGCACAGATTGAAGTTATATACAGAATTTTATGTGATTATTGCACATAAAACTGTCCTGAGATCAATCAATTAACAGATTGATTCTCAGAGGGAGGAGTTGAACAGCTTGATGGCCACTGGCAGGGTTGATTTCCTGTGGCTCTGTGGTTCAACATGGGGTAATGAGTCTCTGGCTGAATGTGCTTCTGTGGCTGAGCAACACGTCATGGAGAGGGTGTGAAGAGTTGTCCAATACCGACCTTATCTTGGACAACATTCTCCTCTCTGAGACTGCTGTCAGAGACTCCAGCTCCCCTCCCACAACGTGGCTGGCCTTGCGAATGGGCTTATTGAGTCTGTAGGCGTCCTTCACCCTCAGTCTGCTACCCCAGCAAACAACAGCGTAGAGGATGGCACTGGCCACCACAGACTCATAAAACATCCTCAGCATAGTCCGACAGATGTTGAAGGACCTCAGGCGTCTCAGAAGTCGGCTCTGGCCCTTCCTGTAGAGGGCGTCAGCGTTTTTGGCCCGGTCCAGATTATTGTCCAAATCCAATCTGGACCGCCGAATTGTTACCTATGTTGCCCTGTTATCAGACCAGATAAATGAGAACGTGGTCTAAATTAGTTCATTCAAGTTAAACCACACATAAACACACATATAGCTAGGAATAGGTTTTATTTGTGTTGAACTGATGGTGGTGCTGGTTGCGGTCATTAAAGTGCCAAAAGAGCTGTGTCCTGTGGGAGATGATTGCATGTCAGAAATTCTCAGAAATATCTCGTCCTTTTGGCTAATTTGAAGGTTATTTCTCACTTGGCTGCTCATATTAGATGACGTGAATGCAGCATAAAGCTCTACACTCTTGCAGAGGTCCCTTACAAAATAGTCTGTAACAGATTGCCCCACAATTACTATATCTTAGCAACAGGAAGTAGAGCAGAGAAATGATGTGGTGTCGTCTTTTACCTTGCTGGCCCTCGCCGTAGGCTGCTGCATTTGTACTTGCGTACTGTATGTGCTTCTGAGGCTGCTTAAGCTCACCACAACCCTCAAAATAAACACACACTCACCTTCCACCTGCCGGTTCTGACTTATTAAAACACCATCTTTACCTGTCGGCTACGTCTTAAAAGCTCTCTCGCAGGTTGTTAGTTAGACGCATTTGCCAACTCATTTTAGTGTGCTGCAGGGAGGCTTGTCTTGTGTCTGGAACCTCATTACTTTTTCTGAAGAGTCTCAAAGTGATGCAGCAGCGTTGGTGTAGTCATTAATAATTCAGCCTCCAGTGTTTGACTTTTCCACTCAGTTTGAAGAACAGTAAACGCTCACCCTGGTTGTTACACAGTCTGAACTGCCATTGTTGTTCCTCGCGTCTTTAATTTTTGCTCAGGTTTATTGAATGGCATTCTTCCTCAGCCCACCAACGCCCTCAATCACTTTGTTGACACTTTGGTTCTCATTGAATAAATATTTCTATCATCCTTTTCTTTTTTTTTTTTATCTTCCACTTTCCATCTACTGTCTTTTCTCTTTCTCCCTGCTCCTCTGTTTCTCTGCATCTCTGCACTTCAGGAGGGACCAGGAGAGTGGACGTCTCTGGACTCTGAGGTCTTAATGAAGGAGGATGAGATCTGCGGTACCACCAACCCAACTCCACACCAAGTGCTGCTGGACACCCGCTTTGAGTTACCCTTTGGTATGCATTAGTACGCAAATACTTTTGCTCACAGAGCCAGAAAACCAGGAGGCCTGGCAGCACAATTATTCTGATGCTCTTACCTGAACTCTAATTATTCTCTGTTTGAGATTTGAAACAAAACAAAAAAAAAAACACTGGTAAATTTGAATCTTTGGCTGACTGACAGTGTAACACGTCAACTGATGGTTCACAAAGTACACCATCCTGTATCTCCATGAGCACACCATAAGTAGTTGAATAGTAACATTAATGATATTTTAGCAAACATCGAACCTTACAAAAACAGTGCCACCTTGACCAAGGGAATGTTAATTAATAAAAGTATGAAAAGATGTTATGACGTCACTCACCATAAAACAGAATGTGGTTTGAACTACTGACAAACCTTACAAGGACAAATAATAACACAGCCTTAAGAAAATACCAGAATGAATAAAATGAATGAACATGAGAAAACAAAAACTTCTCAAGTATACTAGATAAAAATTCTACTAAACTAAACTAGATTAAAAGTCACCTACAGATAGTGTCGCTGGTAAAAAAGCAGGTTTGGAAATGAATCAGAATATACTGTACGGTTTTTCCTTTTATTAAAAGACTGGACCCCCATCAAGAAACCTATGTTTCTATTCAACCGCAGCTTCTTACAATGTGCTACACAAAAAACCTCTTCACTATAAAATATGACAGTTATCAATTAACACTGTCCCCTCTTGGCTTCCATTTGGTTATTTGTATTTCATCACTTTCAATATGTATCATGTTCCATCGTTGTATGTTCAATCTTGTGTGTAACATCCCTCATCTGTAATCGACAATATTTCAACTTAATCTGTACCAGTTATAACATACATATGCCTCCACAGGAATGGAAACAATGGAAAAAATGTTATAATGAAAATTCAGAAGGGTAATGGATGCCTCAGAACTCTGTCTCTAAAAATGTTCCTTTTCTTCATTTATTTGCTGGGCCTGAAGAAACCATCTCAACTCATTTGATGATATTGAAGTGATTTCTAGGTTTTGCCAGATTTTGTAAAAATTCTCTTCTTGTTTCTCTGAAGAGAATTTCATTTTCTCTACTTCCAAATATTTCAGTACATCTCTCGTTAGATTTGTATTTTGCAAAAATTTCTATTTCTCTTTTCCTTATTTGTTGTTAGACTCACTTCATCAGATGCAGTTTACTTCAGCGCACACCTGAGTTGTGTGAGCTTGTGTTCGGCTGCAATGGTTTGTCCCTTATAGAACTCCTATATGTTAGATCTTAAGATGCCATTAGGGTTCATAAAGTTTTTATCAAGGGTTTATATATATGTTATATATATTCATCAGCACTCTCTAATTCTGTTTTTTGCTGTTTTTATTTCTGGAGTGTAATCACCTGAACAGCAACAATTCTTTGGGCCACTTTGTTTCCTTGGCACACTTGATCTCAGGGAGCTGTCTGAAGTGTCTGTGCTTGAGCTGCCTTTGCCTTTTCCTTTACACTGCCCGGCACTTTATTTATCAACACCCACCTGATGTCAAGATGGCACTGGTTCATGCTGCTGTCCACACATCTTGACACAAAATCCAGGGCCTGAAGATGGAGATAAGACAGCACTTTCCCTATTTTAGGAAACTTTGACAAATGCTTTTAAGACAAAGTGTCAGTAATTGACATCCAGTTAACAACATAGGTTCTAATCAATAGGGAATTGCATCTTTTTGGTCAGCACTTACCAAAGTGAGTCATACTGAAACACACAAACACATTGAAATGCCTGTGTGTTATAGGCTAACACAATCAAAAGGTATACAATTGAAGTTTCTAGTGTTTCAGTACATTTTTTGTGTGTTTTTTAGGTTTGATGAACAGGATATGTCAAAGGTTGTACGTTTGCAGCTGCCCAGTACAGTATGGAATCTGCTTAGCAAACTGTGACTGCCCACTGTGAATAATATTTAACATACTCTGGACACAAAGGGACATAAAAAGGTTTAGATTAAAATTTAGACTTAGACATTTGCCCTTGTGCTCTTAGAAATTTAAAAAAATATGCATTTCCACTACATTAATAAAAAACAAATAAAAACATGGCAGAGACCAAAGCCAGGATTTCTTATTTTTCCCCATTCTTGTCAATCTTTGCTTTTTCTGGCTTTGGGGAGGTCCTGTGAGGAGGTTGCTTATTCTATTTATGGGCCCCCAAAAGCGAACCTCCTCATCAGCTATTTAACACACATGAATATAAGATGGGAGCACATCAAGCGGTTTGGATGGGATAAGACAGGATGGGACAGAGAGCATGGAGGAGAGGCGACTGAGAGAAGGGTGGAGCTACAGTGCCTGTGGTCGTTCATTTCTTTTTTTACTTTGGCTCACATTTGGTCTTTCGCACTCCTTCCTCCATTAGTTACCTTTTCTCTTTCACCACCCACTCTTGCACGCTCCTCCACTTATTTTCTTGTCACTCTTTTAATTCTTCTCACATCTTCTTCTTCTGTCTGATCCATCTGTCCAGATATCCCAGAAGACGAGGCTGAGTACTGGACCAATAAACTGGAGCGGATCAATACCATGCGGATACATGATGAGGTAAGTTTACTGAGTTTACTTCCTGTTAATAAGTTATTAATCATTAAGCTATTAGATATGTTAAATTGTAGCTAATTCAGGAGTCTGAAATTCTGAGAAAACAGTGGGGAATCCCAATGAGAGGAGACTTCCTTATTCTTCACCTTGAAAGTAGGTAGTTGGAGAAGAAGGTGGTAACTTGAAACTACAATTTTACAAGCAATACAGGATAATGTTATTCTGGTTTTATGTGTAAAAACATAAAATATCATACAATCTTTAAAAAAGTTGTTTTCCTATCTTGTCCATTTACTGTATCCTGCATTCATCCTACTACAGAAAACCATGTAAATGTAAGAAGCAGAAGTAAAAGTAAAGTTGTAACTGTACCAGATCACTCAGATCACTTCTGAGAAAGTATTTTCATGGTAGGAAGAAATGCGTCTGAAATCTCTAAAGTTTTGTTTTTATTTTAATTTGTTTGTATTTAAAAAAGTAGTTGTACAACTGTTCTGTTTGAAAGATTGCTATTATGTTTGAGCTACAGACTCTGACTCTGTATGCTTTTGCAACATTCTACATGTTTAGTCTAACCAGATATGGTCTCACTGTGCACCCTTCTCAGTTTGTGTTGGTTCTCTGCTGCCACCTAATGGCAAAGGATGATTACTGCAGCACAAATGCTCCATAAAGACCTCACTGAGATATGATATACTACTATTAAATCATTTTCATTCACAGATCTCTTCATATTTTCTCTTTCTCCTCTTCCTTTTGTCTCCATTTCCCCCTGGGGAAGTATCCACTGCAGGAAGAGGTCCAGAGAAGACGAATGGCATCTGTACCCTCCCAGTGCTGTAAGCTTTAAACATATTCATGCCACTCCACTTTCACATGAAGGTTGATATGAGTTTGTGTTTTTGGGTGCTTTGTTCACTAGTGTGTCATTCCACACTGATGACCCTAATTTCAACAAAAAAAAAAAATCTCTTGTCTGTAATGAGTAAGAAAAGAAATTTCACATCAGCCACTTGAGAAATGCTGGTGTTATATGGCTAGGACTGGTTATTCAGTTATTCAGCTTATTTTAAACAGTAATTTGTTATTTGTTATGTCTAAAAAATCTGACTTGCTGTTTGCACACTGAAGGAGATTTTTGGATGCACCAGCCACCATGACTTGTTAGTTTGGAAGAGCTGTGGTTACTGCCCTGTTGAACACTGATATTGTCTGTGTGAAACTACTTTTCCCTGCCACTGTTTTGTTGTTTCACTGTTGATCACTCATGCTGGATGTGTCACATTTTTAGTCCAGCTTCTCTAAATTCTTATTCATCTCTCAGTCATATTACCATTCATCGTTTCAATCATTTCGATTTGGGTGTTTTCAGTCCCATTACATGTTACATACTCATTCAGCCATCACCAGGTCCAGTCACTGGTTTTATTCTTCAGTAATGAAGTTTACTTTTCTTCCTGATTTCTTTGAACACTTGCCTCCATGCCACCAGGCAGTTGGAGTTATTTTGGATGGAGTGACCAGCAGAGTACGTATAATAGTTGTTTGTTTCCCCCCTGCGGCTTGCTGTTCTCCAACTCTGCATGATACAGGATTAGCATTTACTTTTCTTTTTGAATAAGGGCAACTGCATGTTTGGTCGGTATCCTCTGTTTGTCTTCATTGTATTTGGATTTGAATATCTTTTAACCTAAGGCAAGGCTGTTGGTCATTTCATTGTCAGCTTTGTATTATATACCTACTACCACAAGATGGAGATATACTCAAACTGTGGAAGTCTTCTTTACATCCAAACAGTATCCAAGCAGGCTGCTTCTTAGATTAAACCCTATAATGGTTTGGACGGGACTTTAATCTAATCACCTACATTTAACATTTTAAACATTTGGCTCCATTCTCAGGAAGAGTTCTCAGGTTGTTCAGTTTGTTTAAAGTTAAAGGAGTGTGATAACAATGGCATGTCTGCAGTACAGAAAGTCATGTATTCAGTAATTTTAGAAATGATCATGCAAGTGTTTTACTGAAGTGTTTGTGTTGTCTTCTACTCAGCCTTCGATGACCATGATAGTGCAGTGGACGACCGTGATAGTGACTACCGCAGTGAAACTAGCAACAGACCTCCACGGTTCCACAACACCTCCCAGACTAATTCATCAGTGCACCAGTACCCTATCGGACGCAGGGTCCAACATCAAACTCTGTCCAGGGAGGCTGACTCCATACAAAGCTATGAGCTAGACTATAGAGAAGTTAGGGGACCCAGGTAAACACACTCACACATAAGCAAACTCACAACTCTCTGACCTCATCATTGCAGTATCACTTCAGAATAATACTCTCATGGTCACCCTCTGGCACCAAATACATGGGTATAGCAAATTAATAACACCAAATGCACTAAAGTAGCTCTTGCACTTTTTTAACAGCCTGAATGAAACACTTTCAAACTTGGGTTCTGATGTCATTCGTGTGTATGTTCTTAGTTACCAAGAACAGCAGAATCCAATGATAGAGGTTTGGATTTCTTACAAATAATACCATTGTCTTTAAAGAAGTCCTATTTAAAAGCAGAAGTGGCTCAGCCTTAGATAGTTGTGCTCTAGCACATACGACACCCATGGCATTATTATATGCAGTTATTATTTCCGTTATTGTAAATAATATGTTGGTTATACGAGTTTACAGATATAGATATGGATATAGACTTTTTGATCATGTAAACAATTAAATTGTACAGGTTGTCATGGGAAAACAAAATAATCTCTAAGAAAACTAGAGAACATGCTGTTACAGCCAACCTAGTAAGTTTTTCCTGTGCATGAGTGACAGCACAATTTTGTGATTAAAACAAGGTAATTTCACACAAAATACTTTTCCCTCCACTTTTTCATTTGCAATTCCATTTCTTCTCGCATAAACACTTTGTTTGCATGATCTGCTGTCTTTGATTCATGTTTAATGCTTTATTTCTCTTTCTTTCTTTTTCTTTGCATTGTGTTCCACTGCTTCCTGCATGGCACTTTTATTAATTTACTTCACTCCAGGCGATCAAATAGTAAGGGTGGAGTAAGAATAATCCCTGTTGATTCAGGTATGGGTGTGGAGGATTGGGAGAGTAAATATAAAGTGCCTAATTCAGGTGTCCTGGACGATTACTTGGATGCTGAACAGAAAATGTGGGAGGACGAAGATAAAAGCATCATTTACCGGATCAGTAACAGTCCTTCTGAGTCCAAAGGCAGCAGATTCTATCAAACAGTAGAATGTGATGCACTGTCCCCTGAGGATACAGAGGAGCCAAATGGCAGGTCACACAGACGGAGGCATGGCTTTGGTAGTGGAGAGGTACGTTTAGTTTATAAGGAAGCTGGCAGCTTTGAGGATGAATCATCCCCTCCTGAAATCGATATAATTCCCTCTGTCAAACAACTACGACAGCCGACAGATAGTGAGGGGCTACTTTACAAGACCAGACTGTGGGCCAAAACTGCCTTAGAGGACACACTTGAGAGCTATGCAGCTTTTCGTGAGGAGGAGGCTGCTCGGCAAGAAGCTGCAAGGATCAAGGGGAGGAGTGAATATGGCTCAGTTGGTTCGGATGAGATGCAGTATTCCTTTGGATCTGAAGAAGAACTGGATGACCTGGCATTCACTGAGGGGGATGCTAGTTATGAATATGAAAGTTACTACTACCCTGGCAAGTATACGTCACCTTTTGGAGGACAAAGCTATTCAAGCAAAGGGAGAACATGTTTTGGACAAGATCCTATGTTGTCTCCTGTAGAGGAGCCAAGTGATGAATTTGTAGATCCAATGGGTGAACTGCAGAGCTTAGTTCACTCAGTGTCTGAATACCTGGCTGTAAAGGAGGAGGAGATCAACAACTATGAGTCGATGCCTAAACCAATTAGAAGAAAACTCCCAGCACTGCCAACTGATGCTAAAGTTGTCCAACCTGAAGACAATAATTGCGATGAAGCCAAACCTGAAGTTAAGGAGGCCAGTGCTGCTGAACAGGGCATAGCTGGAGTAAAGAATGTCATGAGCTCATTATTCAGTACGATTACAGGATCAAAGTCTACCGCTGAAGTAGAATCCTCTGGCACAACACCATCCCCCCAACCACCACAGGCAGAGTCTGGTATGTCAAAATTGCTCTCTTTTATCCCTAAAGCTAGTGCTGAAACCACAGAAACCTCTGGTGCCACTGCAACAAATCCACCTACTTCTCAAGCATCACCCCAACCTGAGTCAGGCATTTCAAAGCTGCTTTCATTTATTCCCAAAAGTGGTGGTACTTCCCCTCCAGTTGCCATAGTTCCCCCTGCCTCTCAAGAGCCCACAACAGAAAAAAAGTTTTCTCTTCAGTCTCTTTTGCCATTTCAGTCCTCTGAAACCAGTCGGCAAGCTGACAGTGATCAGAAGTCAACACATGTTGGCACAGAGGCACAAGGTAGTGCAGCTACTACTAACCAATCCACATCTGGGTTTGAATCCATGTTGGGAAGGCTTAGTCCTATGAGACTTTTTTCCAGTGCGCCAGCATCTAGGGAGCCATCACCTCAACCATCAGAGGAAAGAAGTGCATCTGCAAGCAATGAATCCCAGCAAGGGTCTATAAACAGAACTACGAGTCCTAATAGAGAGGGCACACAAACAGAGCGACAGTTGTCAGTTGAGATGAGACCAGGTTCAGGAAGTGGATCAGTTGATCTATTGCCAGATACAGGAAGTGGATCAATTGAGCTTTTGCAAGAAACAGGAAGTGGGTCGGTAGAGCTTCTTCCGGAAACAGAGTCATCTGGTGAGATTCCTGATATTCAGCAAAGAAGAACATCTGCAATATCTGAACCAAAACCTGAAAGCAGTTCAGAGGAAACAGGATTCTTCAGTCCTTTTAAGAAATCTCTCTCAAACCTTATATCTACAGTTCCTCCTGAAAATCCTACCCAGACTGAAACAAGGACTGCAGATGAGTCATTTTTAGGCAGCAAACTCAAAATCCCATTTTTCTCCTCTGAAAATATTTCCACAACAACCCAATCAAAAGCAGAAGGTGGTGTGCTGTCAGGGTTTCTTAAGTTTGCATCTGGAGAAGATGCCAGTGCCCTGTCAAAAAGTCCATCCCCCAGCCCTTCAAGAAGCCCCTCTCCAAATCGTGCTGCACTTCTTGAAAGTGTACCAAAAGGAAACACAGAAACTGGCTGGTTTTCAAACCTGTTTAAGGTACCCCCAAATGAACCTGCTAAGGAACCTGCAAAACCCCAAATCACTCCCACTGTTACGCTAACCAAACCTAGTTGTGAAACTGAGGGGCATACTAAACAAATGGTCCCTGAAACCACAGAGAGCATTGACTGCAGAACAGAACAACTGTCTCAAGAGCAAGTAGCATCTGAAAGAGATCCTCAGTACATGACAGATATCCAGGCTGAAGCAGATTGCACATCTAAAGATCAAGGTCCTTCCAAGCCCATGGAACATGCCACACCACAACCACAAGCCCCACAGGCTCAAGGAATTCTTTCTGGACTGTTAAAACTAGGATCAGTGGATGATGTGCCATCTGGCAAGAAAGCCCAGGGAGGGGAAGGTCAGGGTGGGCTATTCTCAGGCCTATTTTCATCACCCTCCCAACCTCCTTCCCAATCACAGCAGAATTCTGCCACACAACAGTCAGGGGGACTATTGTCTGGATTTTTAAAATTTGCCTCTGACACTGTTTCTGCTCCCACAAATCAGTCACAGTCAACATTGCCAGGGGATCAATCTGGCCAAATTCAAAATCAAGGACAACCTGCTGCTGCACAGCAACCTTCTGGAGGAGTCTTATCTGGCATTTTGAAAAAAGCTACAGACACAGTGACAGCTTCTCAACCAACTCAGTCCAGTAAAGAGTCACATCCAGAAGTAGCTGACCATACAGTGAAAATGGAAGGACCTGGTCAAAACTTGAGTCAAGGGACCACTCCTCCTACTCAGGCAGCGGGGATTTTGTCAGGATTGATAAGATTGGGATCAACAGAAGCACCTCCTCCTGACAAAGGTCAGCCTGACCAGCAACTAAGACAACCTGTTACCTCAGATCAACAACCAAACCAACAGCAACAACCTGACCAAAAAACAGAGAAACTACCTCCTAAGACAACAGCAACAACGCCTCAACCTAGTGGATTATTTGGGGGTTTGTTGAAACTCACAGAAACTGCTCCCCAGCCACCAAAAGGACCTTTGGTTACACAATCTACACAACCAAATCAGCAAACTGGTAATATGTTGTCAGGACTTTTTAACAAGATTGTGGACCCTAATCCTTCTTCATCCCAGGCACAATCAGAGCCTGGTGCTCAAGAGGCTAACCAAAAACCAGTGCAGCAAGCCTCTCCACAACAAGGAGGTTTCTTCTCTGGACTTTTTGGAATTGGGGGTCAAGACTCTGCTGCTGGAAACCCAGCCCAACCCTCACAAAACCGGCAACAGAGTGGCCCACCCGGGCGGCAACCGAATCAGCAACCAGGCAACAGACAAAACCTACAACGACAAAACCAAGTTCCTCCACAACAGCCCCCTAGTAGTCCTGGAGGGATGCTCAGTGGTTTTCTGAACAAAATTGCAGATACAGGCATCTCCCAGTCTTCAGTAGGGAATCAGTCAGAGCATCAACAGACACAAAAAGCAGGCACTAAAATGACCCAGCAACCACCCAATCAACAAGGAGGCTTCCTCTCTGGACTGTTTTCAACAGGTCCTACTCCTCCATCACAGCAGCAGCCACCTGTTAGTCATTCAAACCAGCCTCAACCCCAACAGGGTAGCAGACAACCTCTGCGGAGGCAAAATCAGATACCTCCACAACCTGCTGCCTCTGCATCAGAGCCACAGCAGGGTGGACTGTTGTCAGGGCTTTTTAATAAATTAGCTTCTACTGATAATGTACCACAACAGCCCACCCAACAGATTGGGTCTCAACAGGGCAATATGTCAAACATTGTTGGAGCTGGTCAGTCTGCTGGTCAACAGTCATCTCAACCCAGTCAGCAAGGAGGATTCTTGTCTGGTCTGTTTGGTCAGACAGCACCTCAACAACAACAGCCTGGCAAAACAGCAAGTCCTCAACATCCATCAACCCAACAGCCTAGTCAAAGTGGAGGCTTGCTTTCAGGAATTCTGAAGCTTGCATCTGGTGAAAATGTGGTGCACGAGCAACAGTCACCTCAGCCTGCCCAGACAGGTCAACCATCTGTTAAGTCAGGGCAAAATCCAGCTCAGTCTGAATCAGGGGGATTATTTTCTGACATGTTAAACAAAATTTCAGGTACAGTGGAACAGTCATCCTCACCTGCAAATCAGGCAAATCTTAAAACAACACAGGAACAACAGCAGACACAGGCTGGACAGGGGCGTCCACAGATTCAAAGAATCAAACAAGTAGAGATGCATTCCTCCCAAGATATGGCCACAGATAAGGATTTGAAAGTTCCAGCTCAAAAAGGATTCCTCTCAGGTCTTTTTAGTGTCACAGAGCCACCATCAAAGCCATCGCCACAACCATTATCCAAGACACAGCAGCCATCAAACCCTGAGCCTGGCAAGGAGGAACCAAAAATCAGCTCAAATAGCACGTCTCCTGGTTTGTTATCCAGCATTTTCAAAACAGGCCCCAGTGACAGCAGCACATGTGCTCCTGGAAAGGAAAGCGAAAAAGGCCTTCTTGATCGGTTACTACCAAAGAGTAAGGAGGATATCCCTTCAGGTACAGCCACACTCTCAACTTCCGTTGTTGCAGATATCCAAAAAGAACCTCAACAATCTCATGTTTGGCAGGATCCTACAATTTCCCCAACCCAGCGTTATCTTGAGGAAGTTCAACGTCTCTTGTATGGTACAGCAGATGAGTATGGTTACAAGGACCTTTTATACAACTTTACAGAACATGGTGTTATTCCACCAGAGCTCTATGAGCATCAGTGTCTCATAGAAGCTCTTTTGTGGCAGCAACTCAATGATTATGCCCTTGCCGAAGCCCTCGCTACTCAAGTTCAGGAACGCTACCAGGCCTGCCAAGGGCATATACCAGCCACAGTTAAAGCACCTCAATGGGAAAATCACATATGGTTAAATCCTAAAGAAATGAACATCAGTGACTTCAATGTACCCTCACATCCTTGGAGGGATGCTGCTGCCCAGCTTTTTGAGAGCAGAAATCGCTTTCTTGAGCCAGATGAAGATCTTGTTTTGTTTGACATGAGTTGCAGAGATAAGAAACCCTGGAGTAGCTGTGACCATTTGAATGATTTTGATAAGAATAGAAAACCTTGGATTGTTGGAGGAAGTGCTCTGAACCTATCCACAGAAAAAACAAAGACACGATTAAGTAGATGTCAGTCGCTTACAGAATGCAGTGTACAGGAATTCAGCAAAGTAGTGGAAAAAAGTGGTGTCAGTAGTGATGTAAAAGATGAAGACTTTGGTTTGAAATCAGCAACTGAGTTTTTAAAACGACTTGCCACAAAAAAAGGTCCAATGGATTTAACACGTGGAGCTATGGATTTAAGCTGGTCTGCAGGAGCTACAGGGGATACAGATGATGAAATGCTCTTGGAGGATTCTGAGTGGTATCAACAATGGCTTTCACTATTAGAGCAAGGGTTGTGGTGGCCAGCTGAGGCTGGAGACTGTGGATATTATGTTTACACACATGAGCAATACATTTATTCCCTTTTAACTGACAGAGCTGGTAGACACCTCTATGCCTGTGCTGCACCAGAGGATGTACAAGCTCTAGGAAATATCACTGAAAATATTGCAAACATTCTGAAACAAAAAGAAAAGGACAAAGTGACCCTTTGTGGTTTTAAAATCCCCCTCTGCCCTGAGGATAAAGGCATCTGTGTTCCAGGCCAGCAACAGAATAAGTTTGTGCATTCAGATGCACCCATGGACCTAACTTATGCCCTTAAAAAAGGTGAAAAAATAATGAATATGAATTTGGAAAGTTTCTCTCAAATGTTTCAGGAATCTATATCCTTTCAAGTTGAGCAGCCTGTAGACTTTACTGTGTACAAGCTTAAGAAGATCAAGGTGGAATCTGTACAAAACAGTTATATCTGTCAAGAGGAGCCAATGGAGGCAGCTGATCTTACTTTTAAGACACTTAAAGGAGGGCATGGTGGACCCTACTGGAAGAATCAAAGGATAGATGTGCTTATACCCTCACCTGCAACTTCTCCAAGATGCTATTCGACACAAATCTCTCAAAACCAACATCACCCAGTTCCGGAAATCAGGATTGCACATGTAGATGATACACCTGCAGACCAATCAAAACAGAAGTCAAGTTCCATTCTTTCAGCTATTGGAGGAGTCATTGGAATGTCTTCTAACAATGGTGCAAATAAAGCTGAAACCACGTCATCCTCAAAACCTGCTACATTACCAACAGCGTCTAGCAAAGTTTCAGAGGCTTCGAAAATTTCCAAAATTCTTCATGAGACTCCTTCAGCTTCAAAAATACCAGGACCTGTGCAGGTGGGAAGGAAACTGCCTACACCACCAGCTGTTAGTAAAGGGGATAGCTCTTCAGCTCCTACAGCACAGCCAACGTCTGTCAGGAGTTTACCCACTACATCTACCTCAGCTGTGCCCTCTGTTTCCTCACAGAGACCCCAGCTGGTGAAACAGCCATCTCAGGCAGACAGAACCAGAGTATTATTACAGGCAAATAAAACTACAGTTATAGGGACGGGTGATATTAGCAAAGTGTGCAGTACTTCAGCAGTGGACCAAACATCCTCCCTGTCTCAGCCACAAGATTCATCTCAGGAATTTATACCACAGTTACATATACTGAATGATTCAATGACATATAATGAGGCCTATCTTTATAACAGAAATCATAACTTTGGCACTCCTATTGGCTCTCAAGTAGGTAATAAAGTCCTAGACTTTTCTGCCACATTTAATAAAAACAAAAATATCAGACTAAAAGATGCAACAGATGTCAAAACAGAATCTACACAAAAGGATGAAGCTGTTGACTGTACAAAGTACAAGTTAAAAAGATTCAAAGAGAAGAAGCAGATGGATACTAAGGCGAATATGGATTTGACTGACAAGACCACAATTGCTGTAGATCTTACAAGGGAGACTGTGGAAGATGAAGTTGAATGGCTGAATTCAGAATTTCCTACCTTGGCTACATTACAGGAAAGTCCAAGAGTTCAGACCAACTATAGGCAAGTTGATCAACACAGCACATCAGAGAGAAGATTGTCCATTCCAGAGATTAAAATTGGCCACATCTCTTCTTCAATGCATATGCAAAGACCACCAGCCTCCCGCAGTACTTCTATAACAACTAAGATAAACCAAACGGATGTTTCAGGCTCTGGCAAAGGTAAAATAGACATTTCATTCAAACCATCTCTTACACCATCTGGTGAATTATTAAGGAGTTCTGACTCTAAGAGAATGATATCAACAACAACAAGCCATTCTGGTTCTCATATTTCAAGTAAAGCATCAAGCCTTGAAGGTGATCTCAAATCTCAAAAAGTTGGATCAATGCAACCTGTACATACCTCACCACTGGTAAGTCCTGTGATGGAAGAACAAGCACAACCTCAGGCTCGGCACCTGCAGATGCAGCACAGTCAACCAGTGGTTACAAATGGTTTTGGACAGCACATTCTTGCCGACCCTAATAGTACAATTTCTACACCTTCTTCCTATCAGTCTTGTGGAAATGCTCAGAAATATAAGGGGACCACTGCACCAGCAAACTCAATTAAAGCTACATTAGATATGTCTGTCAAGACAACCCACCAAACTCAGCAAACTGTTGTGCCAACAAAGGATCCTGTCTGTGAGGCACTATCACTGACAAAGAGAAAACAATTAACTTCTGAGGAGGCAGACATAAGTCCTAGTCATCATACATCCATTGACTTGTCACATAGAGGAGAATCACTGAAGCCTCAAGGACAAACAACAGAGTATACTCATTCACTGCCTTTTGAGGAACATAATTCTAGTACTACAATGGGTAATCATATAAAATGTTCCCTAAGGAAAGAGGAGATTACATCTGGTAGTAGGAGGCCATTGTTACCAAGACAACAACCTCTTTTAGTTTGTTCTACTGAATCCCTTGAAATTTGTAAACCACCCCAGCCAGCTACAGCACCAGCCAATACAGTTATGGCCACATTAGACATGACTTCTAAATCGTCTGCCAAATTGAAGGACGTGGTTACAGAAGTAAGAGATAACACTCTTACTGAAGCTATACCTCTAATAAGAGGCAAGCCAAGTGTCCGTGAACTTGCACGAAAAAATTCTGTTGGTGTACCACTAGTTGTAGATATCCCTTCCCAAGAACCTGTTTGTGACATTATGATCAACTCCCCTTCAAATGCACAGCAGAGGATTGAGAATAAGGCTCAATGTCTCTCAGATTCTTTTCCTTATCAACAACAAACTCATCAGACATCCACTTCAACAAAACTTGTCACAGCTGTAGCATTGGATATGTCACCCAAGCCATGCCAAGCCACAATGGGACCAACAGCGTCAGAATATGAGACTGCTCAAAGTGAAGCAGTTTCACTTATTAATAAACCAAGTGCAAGAGCAGTTGCCAGAAAAAATTCTGTTGGTATTCCTTTGGTAGTTGAACCAGCACCACTGGAATCAGCATACCAGAATCAACCTCAAACCATGATTCCTGTGCAAAAACAGCAGACCCTGGATCGAAATATTGTCCCTCTTTTCAATCAACCACTTCCCAGTAGTAAGACAGTGCAGTGCTCCAGTGTAAGTGAGACCAATAGTATGTCACTGTCCACTATGCAACCTTATCCATTCTCTACAGCTCCAGCAAACTCTGTTAAAGGCACATTAGATATGTCAACAAAGACATGTAAATCAAACACAGTATTAAACCATTCAGATCCAGTATCACTGGTAAGAACAAGACCATCAAGTTCTGCACATTCTCAAAGAGATTCAGTTGGTGTTCCACTAATTGTGGAAACAACCCCCTCCCAAGAGCAGCCTAAAAGGCAACAGACACTGGTAGGATGGCAGGAAAAGATGCAGCAAGGATTTGGGCACAATGAATCTAACGAAGTAGATCACAGACAATCAGCACCTGCCAACTCCATAAAAAGCTTTTTAGACATGTCTCCAAAACCACAGCAGAAACAATCTGAAATATCTCCTGATTTCTTGCCAGTTGAAGCTGTGCCATTGGTTAGGAACAAGGCACCTATAACAAGGGATAGTTCTTTTGGTGTACCACTCATAGTGGAGCAATCTGTACATCAAGAAGCAAGACGAGCCTTGAGTGGAGTAAACACAACTGAGACACTGCATAAGCAGATATCTACCTACCATAGCAATGAGGTATTTTCTGGTTCAAGAAATACCTACAAGGACACACACCAACAAAATAAGCCAGTGGACTTCTCTGCAAAAGATAGCCTAAATACAGCTAACATTGTGAGTATTCAGGTTCATCCAGAAGATGGACACCCAATGAATTACACTAATAACAAAGCAAAGAAAGAAATGTTTGAAAGAAGGCAAACTGGAAAGCACTTACAAAAGAAAACATTACTAGGTATTGTTGACCTAACCGTGGATCTTCAAAACAAAACCACAGTTATCAGTGACCAAGATGCAAAGGATCTTTCTTCTCCTTATGTATCTTCTCAATCTCAAAGTAGTCTTTCCCGCCAGCAGCAACATATACATCCAGCCTTACCTAAGAATGTCAGAGAAGATACGGCCGTTTCTCAAGATCAGAGATCATTACAATATAGGGGATATTCTACTCAAATACTGGCCACCACCCAACCTGGAATAGATTGCAGAAGGCAGTCGGAAATAGGACAGAACTTTGCACCAGTGAATACTTCAGTTTCTTCTTTAATGCTTATTCAAGGGAAGATACAGTCTCCTCCTCAAAATTTTGCTCCACAGGCTATGCAGGACAGTGTATGTACTATGCTCTCACTAAACAGTGCATATCAACATGTCAGTAATATACATGTTGAATCCAAATACCCTGATCATTTGCCTACAAACATGCCTCAGTTGCAAACGCAACATTCAGTCCCACATCATCAATACCAGCAACCTGGTATGGATGGAACTGGATGGACTTCATCCATTGCTATGTCTCAGCAAAAGGCTCCAAAGTTGCAAAGACAAGATACTAATGTTCAATATGATACAACCCCTAGACCCAAAATTCTCATCAAGCAGCCAACTGTGGACAACTATGGGAGCACTGAAGACAGTCCATCAGAATGTGGAGCAATGACAAGTAATGGACAGTCATTGCCCCCTTTTTCTACCCAGCAACTATATGGTAGATCCCAAACTGTTCCTACACCACAATCTTTGAATATTCAACCCACCCCTGCTTCGATTATTCAGCAAGCACACGATAGACACAGAACTAATCCTTCTGTAGAATCTTTTGGAGTACAGCAAGTGCAAAGCAGTGCAGCAACTGATCATGATGCCAAAGAATCTCTTCAACTCTATAAACAACCTGATGAAAGCAAATGTTCTGTCACTATCGAGCAATATCACAGACCAACTGTACCCTTAAATGTTGTGGCTTCAAGTCACACTGTATCAGAAGTTGGTGCACTTGCATCACAGCCCATCACAAGACAGGACTCATTGCCTGTACAACAAGTAAAGACTAGTTATCTGAACCAGGGCTTTGGAGCTGAAATGAAAGAGGCATCTTCAGCACCAGCAGGATCTAGTTCTGTCAAAGGTTTGATTTCATTATTTAGTGGTTTTGGATCACAACCTTCTGGCAGCACGAAACCGGTTGCTGTTACAACCCCCCACACTCAGATTGTGTCTACATCTGAGGACCACAGGACACAAATTACTCCAACACAGACTCGCCTTGTTGCAGTTGATGTTGAAGAGACAACTCCCCCAGCAATCCCTGTTGTTAAAATACCAGAGACAATTGATTTAAGCCCCAAAACTCCTCTTGAGTCAAATTTCCAGCCTCGTATGTCAGTTTTTGGCAGTGACCAAAATTACTCTGCTTCTGAATTATCCACTGAAGCTAATGATGTGTCAAACAGGAAAAGCCCTTTGAAATCTCCAGTTACACGGATGGCCCAATCTGCAGCCCTGCAGACAGAGTTGGCTCCAGCACAATCACTAATTACTGAATCACAATACAATGTAAGCCCAGCAAGGGAGACACCAGGGAAGGAATTCCCCCCTCTTGAATCCTTACCAGCTAAACCACCAGATACCATACCACTTAAAGGAATTCTAAGTAAAGGCAGTTCAGAAGAAATTTCAGAATTGTCAGTGGTTACATCTGACGCAATTACCAAAGAGGCTTCTGCCATCACAGGTAACATGGCTGTGTCTGAATCAGACATGTCACAGCTGGAAAGTACAGAGGAAACCAAACAAACTATACCCACAGAAACTGTCAATGCCAACACTGGATTTGGTGAGGTCTCTTCAAGCCATCCAAGGTCAATCTACATTGGCATTAATTGCCCAGAAGTACCTCCTGTTGATACAGAGCCAAAACCGTATGTTAGACTGCCTCATATTTTTGTCTCAGCAGCAAGCTCCCCAGAAGATGAGACAAATGAACATGAGCTTAATGAACATAGCAAACCTGAAGTGTCAGAAATCAGTCCCTCTGAAGATACAATGCCCATTGCAGTTGCACCACCAGAGGGTAAGGAATCTTTATCTGCTGATATTGTTAGAAAGACTGATATATCTGAGGATGTGAGGGCTATACAACCAGAGGTGTCAGCTACACTGATAACAGCAGCAAATGACTCAAATGACTCACAGCACATCCTAATCAAAAGCTCAACCACAGAAGCTACCCTCTCAGAAGCTGAAGTTAAATTAGAGACCACTGAGGCTTCCGAATCACCACAAACCTTGGTAGTTAAAGCAGAGACCACTGAGACTTGTGAGTCACCACAAGCCTCATTGTTTAAAGGAGAAACCACTGAGGCTTGTGATTCACCACAATCCCCGGAGTTTAAAGCAGAGACCACAGAGACTTGTGAGTCACCACAAGCCTCATTGTTTAAAGGAGAAACCACTGAGGCTTGTGATTCACCACAATCCTCAGAGTTTAAAGCAGAGACCACTGAGCCTTGTGAGTCACCACAAGCCTCAGAGTTTAAAGCAGAGACCACTGAGTCTTGTGAGTCACCACAAGCCTCAGAGTTTCAAGCAGAGACCACTGAGCCTTGCGAGTCACCACTTGAGCTTCCGTCCACAGACAGAAAATCAACTGCTCCAGACATAACACCGCTTGAAGTGGTTAAGCCTCTCAGTGACCTGGCATGCCAGGTTGAAAACACAACTTTAGAGCTAGCACCAGCAGAAGGTGCTGAAACTCCAGAGTTAGCCCCTAAGAATGAAAGCACATCTTCAGATGTTGAATTGCCTGTTCAGTCTCTTGATAAGTTATCACAGAAAGAAATATCTTCAATGTCAGATGTAAAATCACCTGAAGGAGTCCAGCAGCCTCATGACAAAACAGAAAGGGATGTCTTATCTGCCCTTGAGCCCAGTCTTGTCAAAGCTCCTGCAGTGGAACTAATGACCTCCAAGATGGATAGTTTAGATGTTAGGGTTGAACAGCCTGAGCCAAAGCCTGTGACTGAAGACCCTAATGAACAACAAGGAAAAGGATTATTTTCTGTGTTTAGTGGCTCCAGTGCAACCCCACAGCAGTCATCCTCCCAAACTGGAACATCAATACTTGGCAACATTCTTCCTGGATCATCTACTAAAGACACTCCTGGCACAGGGCTACTCTCAATGTTTGGTGGGTCAAATGCCCCATCTTCACCTGGATCCAAAGACCCGCCATTGTCAACCGCTCAAGAACCCCAGGGAAAAGGCTTATTCTCGATGTTTGGTGGATCCAGTAGTCAGCCACCAGTTGGCCCAAGAGGTCCAAGCATTGGAAGTGTGCGGCCTAGAGGTCCTCCACCCAAAGAACCTCCAGGCAAAGGCCTGTTTTCCATGTTTGGTGCATCCGCACCTCAGCAACCACCCGGTCCCAGAGGTCATCCTGGGGGAGGTCCAACACCAAGAGGACCCTCCACTGGATCTTCTTTATTTGGTGGCATCCTGCCAGGTTCTACTACACAGAAGGATACCTCTGGTGCAGGTTTGTTCTCCAAGTTTGGTGCTCTTAGTGCCCAGCCCCAAACTGGACCTAGAATACCCACACCAGGACCAACAGTTACACCACCGGGGCCCAGAGGTTCAGAACCCTCAGGAAAAGGACTGTTCTCAATGTTTGGTGGACAAAACCAGCAAGCATCAGAGCCACATCCCGCAGCGTCTAAACCACCTGAGTCAGAGGGTGTTTTCAAAGTTTCCTCTGTGTTTTCACTTGGTGGGAGTTCTGATGGTAACAAATCGAAAAGCGGGTTTGGCCTATTTGGAATGTCTTTCATGGAGGAAACCAAAACAGAGCCAGCAACAATTCCTGTGAAGGAGAACATAGCATTGGAAAAAGCTAAACTACCAGACACAAAAGAAGCAAAGGATCACACTGTTGAAGCCATGGAAATTTCACCCTCTGAGCCTCTTTCTACATCATCAGTTAAAGAGGAACTCCAAGTTGAACAATCATTCCAGGATGTTCGAGATTCAATCTTGGACATCACTAGAAATGCCAATGAAAATTCTGTTCCTCAAACAGATCCACATCCAGAGGTAGACAAAGCACCCAAAATGCAACAACACCTTTCTTGTGATGAAAATACCTCAGTTGTGGTTAAAGCTTCTGTAACAGATGCACCAAATGTGACCAGTAATCTCCTAGAGAAAGAAACACTGCTGGACCAACAAGCAGCAAAACTAACAACCAAGGTACAGTCAGACATCCAAAAAGAATATGACGAATCGAAAAATACAGGAAATTCTGAGAAAGAAGTTGCTGAATCAGAAACTGATACTTTTAAAATTAAGAGCACAGATGATGATACTGACTTGGTGGCTGTCAAAAGTCCATCAGAAAAAAGTGAAGATATGCAGATGCCAGGGAAGGTTACAGATGAAATCCATAGAAACACAAGTTCAGACATCATTGGTGTGGAACACGTGAAAGCTGTTGCTGAAGGAGATATAATTCCAAAGGGAGAAAAGCAAATTGAGGAGACACAAAAAGTCTGTAGTAAAGAACAAACAACTGTTGCAGATATGGAAAATGTAAAGGCTGGTGCTGAAGGAGAAATAACAATTCCAGAGATAGAAAAACAAACTGATAATCTGCAAAAAGGTGTTAGGGAAGAACAAACAATTGTTGCAGAAATGGAAAAATCATCTGAGGAGCCTTTGGAAGTTTCTGATGAAGAAAAAACAATTGCAGATGTTGAAAAATTAACTAAGGAACCTTTTAGAGTTGCTGCTGATGAACAAGCAGCTTTTGCACATGTAGAAAAATCCACTGAAGAGGTAACTGTAGTCGATAAAGTGATAGCAGTTACAGAGAAACCTACTGCTGAATCCGTGGTGGGTCCACTTACAACAGAGACTGCAGTCTCAGAATCAGTAAAATCAATTGAAAAAGACTTGAAAGCCATATCTGAAGACACTGCAAAGGAACCAACTGAGGAAAAATTACAGCTTGGAGAAGCTAATACAGAACCTGCACATGAATTAGAGAGAGCTTTTGAAAGTAATTCTGTTGCAGTGGTCTCATCAACAGGTGAGGAAAAGACTATTGGTACCAACTCACCAGAAATCATGGCATCTCAAGCTGTTGGGCCTCCTAGTCCATCACTGGGACCTGCTAGTCCTCCACCACAGCAGCAGCCCAGGCCAGGCATGGCCAGGCCAACAGGTCCACCAGGACAAAGAATGGGAGCACCAAGGATGGGAGGGCCACGCATGGGAGGGCCAAGAATGGCAGGACCAAGGATGGCTGGACCAAGGCAGCCAGGACCACAAAAGCCCCCTGAACGAGCTCCATTTTCTGGTTTTATGTCTATGTTTTCTACCCAAAATGCTCAAAGTAAACCACCAACTGTTGGTGGATTTTTTTCAAGTTCACCTGGTTCACTTTTTGGATCATCACCTGCTCCTCGACCGCCACAACAACAACAACAACAACAACAACAACAACAACAGCAGCAGCAGAAAAGCTTTTTTGGCCTCCCCAGTGGCATTGCTACAGAATCCCTTACCAGTGATATATTTGGCATATTCAAAGGTCCTGAGACAACAAAATCTGATCAACTTCAACAGTCTGGCACAGAGCATGGACAAGGGGATACCACTTCCACAAATGTAACAGTTGTTGAGAGCACTGAAAAGACAGATACAGAGAGTATACCTTTATCTGGAGATGGACATGTTAAAAGCTCTGAGGACTCTGAGGTCCCTGAAAAAGGGTTAGTGGAGGAGGCAGAAAGAACAGACAAAACAGAAGGAGAAGAGAATTCTCTGACTGAATCCCCCACGAAAACTGATTTACTTGAGAAAAAAGCAGATGATGATGATTCTGCTGAGCATTTAGAGGTACCAGGTGCAGTGCCTGACAAAGCTGAACCACCCCCAGCACCCGAAAGCAAAGGTATATTTGAAATACCAGGTCTGGCTGCCCCTAAATTTGGTTTTATGTCTGTAGCTGCTGAAGGTACATCATCTATTGGGTCCCTTTTCTCCACCACTCCATCTCCAGCCGCTGGTGTGAAAGCACCACAGCCACAACAGACAGATGGTGGTCTCTTTTCTGGTTTTAAAAGCCTTTCAGCTGGTATTTTTCAGGATGAAAAGTCAGCTGGAAAGGAGGAACCATCATCTGCTTCATCTGTGTTTGGCATGAAACTTGGCTCGATGTTTGGGAACTCTGATCCTCCCAAACCTGAATCCACTGCTCCTGTGGTCACAGCCCAACCTCACTCATTAAGTCCAAAACCTACAGATGAATTTTGTGAGCCAGAGTCTGAGAAACATTCCCCAGGTTCTGGAGAAACTGGAAGTGCAGATGCCAGTGATTCGGAAGGACCAACAGACACTTCAAAAACAGGAAGCTGTGACACCTTAGCACAGTCACCACAGTCTGGCCTCCCCTCTCACTCAGATTCCCTAGCAGAAGGTTTGGAGAAACCCCAGTTAAAGATCACCCCATGTGAGGTAGATAAGAGTGAAGTTGACACACCTGATGCCATGTATGCAGATTTGGGCACAGAGCAACCAAAGGACCTATTGACAAAGGAAGCTGCAAAAAGGCTAGTGCAATTTGCATGATAAATGGCACTGTTCATTTATCATACTGACCTAGATAGATATGTAGCCCCTTTTCCTCTCCTCTTTTCCCATTTTTATTATTTGATACAATTACAATACAATTCTTGAGTCACTGTAGTGTTCCTTTTCCCATCCAACAACTTAACCTCAACATAGTTTTAGATGTAGACATTTGGTTCAAAGAAATACATTTTTTGATAAGAATGTACAGTATATACCGCACACAACTATAAATGCAAACCATATAGTGAAAATGTGACATTGTAAGTTTCATGATCAAAGCCATAGGAAAGGAAATAATCGCATCTGCTTGGAAGGTGCTCACCATCATGTGTAAATGCATAGGAGCTATTTTGTTCACACAGAAGCTCAGTAATAGCTTCACTGACAGTGATGGAAGTCCATTGAATGAAGAAACCAATGGTCTTTATTTATTAGCTTTTCACCCGTGAGGCATGTATAAAGCCCCTCCTGAATTATTCTCCAAGCCTCAGCCAATTTGTTTATATGAATCAAACGCTGATAGATTTATGAGGGTGTGGCAGTGCACACCACGCAGGCAGGCTGGACACTGGAATAAAAGGAACAGTGAGAAATAATTTGGCCTACACCCAAGACAAAGTAAATCATGACAGTTAAAGCATGCACCCACTTTCCTTGTTAGCAATCTCAATCATCCAGCAACCATACAGTACTCTCCCATTCAGTCAGCCAGTTATGATTTTTATCAGCAAGGTTAACAGAGTTTTTAACCTTTTGTTTCTATCTTATTAAAAGGTTGGCAAATTATGAATAATGTGCATTTCTCATTGTATGGTCCTTACATTATTAGATCCCGTAAATGTACTGTATTAGAAGTAGGTGAACTACAAAGGATATTCTTTATTCTGCACTTAACATTTAAGCTTTTAGAAAGAAGCTACAAAGAAAAAAATGTGTAGTTTTCTCTCATTACTAACATGCTGACACCATGATACCTTAAACTTGCATCTTGACCACACATCTTTCAGAAGGCTATGGATCTCCCTGTTCAGCTGACACTTCCTCCATTGACTCACTTCATTCAGCTTAACTTACTGAGCTCTGTCAGTCTTTCTTGTTTTGTGTCAACTTCTTTGGATGTGATGGTGAAAAGTTTCCTTTTACCTGTAGTTTTACCCCCAGTTCTTAGTAATTAAATTGTTTCATTCCAAAATTGAATGTCCTCCATTCAAACTTGAAGTTTTTTAATCAAAGAAAAATGTATCTTCTTCTGTAATGATTACCATATAAGCTATATTTTCCACATGAATTTCAATTGATACTTTCCTAAATATTGAATTTTGGAATAAAACCTTCGATTTTACATAGTAGTTCATTGGTTACATGTTGCTCTCCCAAATTGCCACAGTATTTAAAATAACTGTCTCATTCTTCCACAGTCCACCGGACAGCAGTCGGTTCGATTCATCGGGCAACCTCAGCCCGTCCAGCTCCCAGCTCAGCTCTGAACCAGAGGAGCGCCAAGGTCCAGAGTCCTGCCACCCCAGCGGTCCTCATCCTCCTCTCCGTAGCCAGCCATCTACCTGGGACGAGGAGGAAGAGGTTGAGAAAGAGCTGCATCCACTACCAGAGCTTGGTTCCAACAAAGATGCAAAGGACTCTTCAGTTATCCTGCCCAAACCAGTCTTTGACAACCACGATAACAAGACTCAGACTAAAATCTGGTATGTCAAAAATATCTAGGTTTGTATTAGACAGCACTGATAAAGAGCTTGGTTCAGAAGACTGGTAGTTCCAAATTTTCAGCTGAGTTGACAGATCTTTATATGACATCTATAAAGGATAGGTTCATATTCTTAATGTCAGTCTTAAAACAATAGTCAGACAGATTTTGCTTGCCTACTGCCCATCACAAGATCCTATCACAATTATTGTCCAGTGTAAGAGTTGAGCGAAAACATCCATACTCCTTGCTTTGTGCAGAAATACATTATAAATCTGAAGCATTTTGAGTTAATCTGATTTGACTAACTCATAATGCTGAATCCTCATATTAGATTTAGACAAATGTGGTAATACAGTATATTTTTGCAAAGATCAAGGACAACTTTTGTCTTGTGCAACCTCCATTTGAAGCATGTTATGAAGGGATCTCTGATGATTACAGCAAGTAAACAGTTTAAATGTTCTTTAAGGCATAAAAGTATTGTCTTAAGACAGACTTGAAAAGAGTGAACTTTTCCTTTGACTGCAAGATTCAGAGGGTTGATAAAAATTTTATTGACAGAGTCATTCATATTGATTCATGTCTGCCATTTCGAAATGTTTCCCTTTGAACCTATTGATCTCTTATGCTTTATCTTTCTCAGTTTCTTCGAAGATGGTCCTCCACCCTGCTCCCCATCCAAAGTTCGCTGGCTAAAAGCATACAACAAAGTGAGAGTACAGCTGCTTGAGGTAGGAGGACTCAGTCTGTTTGCCCACACCAGCTACTCTCTTTGTCTGCTTCGCTTTCTTCCACAGCCACACACACACACACACACACACACACACACACACACACACACACACACACACACACACACATACACATACATATACCAGCCACATGAACATGGCTGTTATTCTCTCTTCCCTCTCTTATGTAATGATACTTCCTCTACTTTTTTACTCTTATGGCTTGGTTGAGTTTCCAGTCATGCTACAGCAATTTGCACCAATTTTGTGCTCCTTAAGGATTTCTGCTTTGATCTGGAAAACCCCATTTCAGCATGGGTTCCTTCAGATCTGGCTATCACTCTGCTGTTACGGAAAGTTTTTAGTTCCAAGTTATGGTACTGCGAGGTTAAAACGATTCCTCAAATTATAGTACCAACCACCTCAGGGTGGTTTACAGTTGACTGTGGTGTTGGGATGTGTGTATATACTGCAAATGTTAGTTATATGCTGTTTATCTGTTGGATTTTCTTTTTCTTTTCTCTTTCTGTTGTCATTCTTCCTTTAGAGTCATTTGAATAACTCAGACTGTGAACTAATAAGTAAAACTTGTGTATATCTGCATGAAGCAACTGTGGCTTAAATTTTCTGCCTCAAGTCATTCTATTCTGTAACAGACCCTACAGGTGTGACTTTGGGTCTAGGTTGTGTGCACACATGATAAAAACACGGGATGAAGAAAAGAAAGGAGAATATTAAAACTGTACACCACACACAGGGCCAGGCCCTGTGTTGACAAGCATCTGCTTGGTTGAAGTGTCCTTGAGCAAGAGGCTGAATCTCTTGAGTAGCTGACCCTGTAACCTTCCAGCTGGGGGCAGAGAGAATTTCCCAATAGGGACCAATAAAGTTTGACATTATTTATAACTCAGCTGCCAAGCACGACTGTCTGTCTGCTTCATCCACAAACCTGGTGGGTTGTCTGTCATGCTTGCATGTCTGTCAAGCCGTCTCAGGAGGCAAACATCAGGGTGCCTCAGACAAGAATCTGATGTGGTCAATGGGACTAAGATCATCTTAGCCATAAAGTTTGGAGCATATATTTTTTTCTACATTATTTTACATCACTAAGGAATTTATTAGCTTATCCATCCATAGGTCTCATCCAATGCATTATGGTTGAAGCAGCCAACCATATACCCAGCAAGTACTGTAAGCCCTAATGATATGTTTCAAATGGCCCTTGAAGGTGGTTGTATACTGGTATCAGGGGGTGGGGTTGTTGAAAGATATTATTGAGTAGCATTATGGTAAGTGTAGGATCCAGGGTTTTGGAGCTTGTCAGGGTATCTCTGTCTGCGAAATCTGCCTCTTGTTCCATCTTTCCCCAAGTTAGAATTACCAAAGCACCCCTGTTAATTCTGTCCCTGATCATTTTATTGAGTTAACTTAGATTTCCACATTGTTTTCTCTTCAATTAATATTCCAAGTTCAGCAGCAAACAAAACTTTCTGTTTTGCTCCATTGCTTTCTAGACATATCCAGGGCATTTATTGAAATTATTGAGCATCAGGTCTTATTTAGCAGCAATTCATTCTAAAAATGAAGCCTGTGCTCATGTAAATCTTAAGCGTAAACATTAAATTCAGAGTAGCACACACCCACATTATTGTACGTTCAGTTTCATGGGAAGGTTTACATTTAACAGTTTTAACCACATGCATATCTAATGTTTTAAACAGAGACAACATTGTAGAGATTTTCATTTTGAGTAGAAGATCAGACAACAGGTCAATGTTCCAGTATTTCTCATTTTACACAAACTGTGTCAGGAACAAGCTATGGTAGAATTACAGGAAAATGGTTATGATGAGGTTGTTTTTTCATATCTTTTTGGACCGGAACAGTTTTCAGTAATGTGTATCGCTGCGGCTTGGTTCGGCTGATCTTTACCAACAGGACAAAAACAACTAAAAGAAGAGCACACAGGTGAGGATGCTCCTTTGCCCCTGCAGAAGGCCACTTCAGATCTGAGAGAATAATTAGTGTAACCAGTCCCCAGCTGCTTATCAGCAATAGATCATTTCTTTAAATACAGCCTCTGATCTTGTCCAAAACCCAGAGAGGAAGGCATAGCAGATCTCTCACCTTTCACAACCAATTACACAAGAGAGCTGTTCTTTGATGCTCGTTAGGCTGTACTCTCAGGAGTGCAGTTTGGAGGTTTTCTGTGTGTATGTGTGTGTGGGTGTGTGTTAGTGCACACTAGCTTTTTCAATTTGGTAACAGAGGATAGCTTATTTAAGCGGTGTTTTTTAGGTAAAGTCCTAGGTCCTGTTTGATATGAGAGAGCAGGGACGATCTCATACATCATCAGAGAGATGTGAATGGAACAACAGGGGATTTAACTGCTGCTTCCACAGCATTTAAATCACAGTATTTCATTGTGAAGTACTTCAGAACTTTATGCTAAAATATGGTCATTGAAATACTGTTGATATGTCTAAAAAGACAATTTTCCACTCTGGTGGACATTAAAGATTTATTTCTATTCTATTCTATTCTAAAAAACTTTTCAACCGAATTTAACTAGTTTTCACATCAGTGCCTAGATGACTTTTGACCTTCAAATCACCAAACAAGCCCGTAATTATAGAATACAATATAAAGAAGGTTCCTTCCAAATGCACTAATCTCTTCTGACCACACATTTTTTTATCCTCACACTTTGTCTCAGAAGTCGATTACCAATTCAAGTAAATTTATTCAATAATTTGTAATGTTGGGTCTTAGATGTGAATGTTAGCTGGTGGCTGTGGGTGAAGAGGTGGAGCGGTTCGTCCACTGATCGGGAGGTCGGTGGTTAGATCCTCATCTCCTTCAGTCTGCGTGAGTCAGAGTGCCCTTGGGCAAGGCAGTGAACCCCAAGTTGTCCCTAATGTATCATTGGTGTGTGTGATAGCAAAGTGCAGTATGAATGGGTGAATTTGGCTTTTAGTGTAAAGTGAGTGGTCAGTAACACTAGAAAACTGCCATATAAGTGCAGACCATTTACCATTTTTTTTAATCACTTTTAGTACAGGGGTCACGCAGCCAGCATTTATTTGTTTCCTGTGTAAGATGCCAAAATAATTTAAACACAAAGACAACTACCTTCACAAATGTGCCAAAATATGACACATTTTTTCAACATCACCTATAAAATTGACATTTCTATAATTATTTTTTTTATGTTAAGATACTATATAAGATGCTTCATTTTGAATATCCATTAAACTTCTCGTAAATTGACAGTGGACAGGTTCCTGAAGCCTAAAATTTAATTGATCAGTTTTAAATTTTCCCACTATTTCTCTGACCATTGAAATCATAGTAACACACTTTTTTTTTCAATGATCAGTTTGCAGGTCTTGTTGTCCTTAACACAACCCATACATCCTCCTATCTATCTCGGAGCCTCTTACCATGGTCAGCATCAATTTTCACTGAAATACACTCAGCATTTGTGTGTACCATACTTTTGAATTCACTTCCTGAAAAAGTAGAAAAACAGCATTTCAGAAATGATTCACTTTTCTGCAACAGGCCTATAGATCTAATTTCCAGCCTAATATGAAACATTCAGTATTAGGAATAATGAGTGTGTCTTTCCTCCATGTGTAGGTATCAATCATTACAAGGTTGTGTAATGTTGCTGGCATTGTTTTAAAATGACATACAGAAAGAAAATCAACATAACTGCCAATGTTTTTGATTGTTATTGTTTGGAAGGAGGAGGATCCAGGTTTGCCACTGGTCAGCAGTTATCCTCATGAAGCCGAAAATAGTCTTTTGTCTCTGTAGCAAGGTTTGTACCATGGCAACAATCTCACATTTCTATGGAAACACAACCTTACATTTGTTTGTGATTAAAGTGCCATCACTGCAGCTGATGGTGTGTGTGCTTGCACTGAAATAGTATATACTGCACTATATATACCACATAGATACGTATGTCTCAAAGTTAAGCTTTTGTCAGCTCCATGTTGACTTTACCAACCAGGCTGGGGTACTAACTGTCCAGTAAGATCATTGTCTTTAAATGTGCTTGCTGTCACTGGTTTTCCTACTGCTTCTTGCCTCTGTGCTCTTTAGCTTATTGGAAAAAGTTTGAATTTCAGTACATGTCTCTTTGTTTGCAGCACATTGCAAAATGCCCAGATAGAGTTAGATTATGTTTGTTGAACTGAAAGGTCCGTCTATTCTTTCAGACTTTGTTGATGAACAGGGAATGATATTGCCATTAGTAGTCTGTTTCTTGGATGTATACTGCTGGTATAAGCCTGATTTTGGGTGCCTATTCCAATCAGCCTTCTCCTCCACACAAGAACAACCTCTGAGCTGGCAACCTACACACTGAAAATGGCAAGTTTTCAAGATTTAGATGGTGCAATTGCACTGTTGCTTTGCATGTAAGAGAATAGCACATACCATCAGTGGCTCCACTGTAATGTAATGGGTGAAAACTAGAAAATAAATGTGCATCTAATTCTATATGATCAGATTTTTTTTGCCTATCCCATAAAGATCACACGCTCCATCAAACACATTTTAGTAATGAGCCACTTAAAATAATGCCTTGCCCAGTGGAGTCACAACAATAGTTTTTTCAAAGCAGAAAGGGTGAATTAATGATACTCTACTTGCTCTGAACGACTGCTATTGATGGTACAGCAATTATTTTGCCCAGCAGTCATTTCTGTTTCAGGTCTGTTTTAATTAAGTGGTAAATGAAGACAACAGACTTTGAAATTTGGCTTTTCTATTTAACATGAGTCAATGTCTCAATCCACTCTCTGAACCTGAGGCACTAAACAACAGAAATAGAAATAAGATAATTTCAGATGGCAGCTGCTAAAAAATAAAGTTTATTAGAAACTTTGGTTGGTGTGGCAACTATAGTCCTGAGGCTGTAATTAGAAATTCCAGACTTGCAGTGAACTTTTTGAGTTTAATTTAATGAAGGTGCAAAGTAATTATTGTGCAATGTAACAGATTGATAAATAAAAAGTTTTTATCCTATGCCTGGCAAACAAGATCGCTGTTATAATTACCCTTAAACAACAACTTAAGATAGAGAATGGGTTCAAGACTCAATACTTTCTGCATTTGCACTGGACGTAAACCATGTATTTCCAAGAGAGACCGGCTTGGATTTTTGTCGTCTGAGCTTTTCAGGACACCATCTCCTTTGCCCCAATAATATCCTATTCAATCATTTCCCTTGTTACGTGTGTACGTTTTGGTGACATGGCCCATACATTTTTCAGGCAAGAAAATCTCAAGAATATTTTTTGATGCATGATGCAGCTTTAGTTTGTTCACAATTCAAGAGCAGAGAATCTGTGAAATTTCTCTGATTTCAAAATCTGTCAGGATTTCAAAATCATGATCTTCCCTTCTCAGTGCTTTGGAAATTTAATCAAGTGCAGTAAAAGACATGACAAAGACATGTTTTAAACTATGTAGAAATACTCTGCTATGACAATATTTTGTTTAACATTTTCTTCCCACATAAAAAGGGAAAAAGATTAAAACATGGGGCTGGAAGCACATCTATGCTTACTTCCTTGTTACAAAATCTGGATCAGGCCTTGTGCCAAGCCCACCTCGGCCGCTTGTGCTGACTGACTGGTGAACCAGCAGTGAGCCTCAGTCAGACCCAGACTCAGGAGTTTTTGAGGAGTTTATTGTGCACCAAAATTGGTGACTGGAAGATGTATTAGAATGGTCAGTGTAGTTAATTGTTTATGGTGTTTGTTAGCTTATAACTGCAAACTCTCATTACATTACATTTACACATTTGGCAGTGGCTTTTATCCAGAGCCACTTACAAATGAAGGACAGCAGTCACTCTCGCTTTCTGTTTCGGTGACCGATGAGGGAGCAGAGCTTATCAAGATGGTTCATGGAGGAAGCATCAGAGAGACTCAGTCAGACTCAGACTCGGATGAGGAGTCTGTTTTGTACCAAACTTAGCGACTAGCAGATGTATCAGAATAGTTGGCGTCTTCTATTTGTTCATGTTGTTTGTAAGCTCGCAACGGCAGTGGCTGACACAGTGTTAGCGGTTGTGTTAATGCAAACTCTCATTCTCTGTACTTACAAGGATTCGGGTTTATTCTTGTGCTCTCATTTGCTGTAACTCATCACCACACTCATTGCCTGTCATAACAGGGCCATAACACTTTTCACACTACTGGATTTCGGTCTTCTGCAAGTCTCTGAGATCACGTCTTTGAACACTTCACAAATGGCAATCAAGCACCGATTTTTTTCTGATCTAGGGCCTTTGTTGGTGATCTCCAAAAACAGTTGACAAGCTGAAAATCAGGGCTAAAATCGCATTGTGTCAACTTCGCATTAGATGTGTATCAAGGAGAAGCAGGAAAGTAAACATAGTAAACAAGAAGATTCTGTCAACTCTGATATCAGGAAGACAACAGCAAAGATTCAGGAATCATACCAAGGGGGGAAACCAACCAGAATCCAATTAATCCAAAGTAAACAGGATAAAAAAAAACCCCAATTTAAAGATACGATGTGTCTATTCATCCGTTTCAATAAAATAAGCATTACCACTGAAGCAGAAACAGGGAAAGAAAGGGAAGGACTGGAAGAAAGAGATGAAGGGAGGCATCAAAATCCTAGACAGACTATTATCACGTCTTGATGTGTGGGTTCTTTTGAATCAGCAAAAGTTGACACAATACAGGTTGTCTCTGTGCTTTTAAAAGGTTTTATGTAATGGGTGACAAAGCAGAACTCCTCTTTGACATCTTTTCTACTATTCTGCTGCTGCTGCATGTTTAAGTTTCATGGTTTAATAGTTCTCTAAAGTTATTCTGCATCTAGAATCTAACATTTGATGGAACTGTATAAAGTTTGACACTTGTGTTGCTTTATCACTGCTAGAATGCAATAGTGCTAAAGTTTTTACTGAGAGTAATCCAAAGAAACCTGTTAAAAACTCTGCTGGTCATGTTCAGTGGGTTTCAAACAGTCAAAAGTAGTGTATCTGTTGTTAGCCACTGGTTGGGGAAAAGGTGACTGGAAGACACTGAGTGCAAAGATGCCCACTGGAGCAGTGGATTAAGATGTTTCTGTGGACATTTTAATGTTTTCGCCACTGTAGAAACACCAGGACCTAAGTATCATTTTAAAACTATGGCAGAGTTTTCCTTGTCTCCAATTAACCTTGCGTCCCTTATGTATTTAACACTCCAAACACCTTACACCAATCAACTCATATCATTGTGGCTCCCTCGAGTTGCCTCCATCAAAGTTTTCTGCTTCCTGTTTGGTGCTGGAAAAAGTGTCTCCCATGTATTGATTCCTGTCTTTGATCGCAGTGTTCAACCTTTGTGAGAGTACTTCAGAGCATTTATCTGTCCATTAGATGCTCTTGATGAAAACCTTGAGGAAAATGTCTGACCCCTTACCTCTCATGATGCAATAGTGAGAGTGTGTGTTTTTGTTTGTGTGATCACATAACAGCTGAGAGAAACTTGGCTTAGCTCAAATGAGCACATTAGAAGGATTATGGACTCCATTAAAACCTCTTACCTCATAACATCATGAATTCTATATGAAGGAGCTTTTTAAGGAGAGTTAGGTAGAAGGGCTGAATGGTTCCTGAAAGGTCATTTACTTTTTAAGGCCAGGTGCCGTTACCCTCTAAAATATCTTGTGCTTAATGAGCTTTTGTCATGAGTTTTCCACTGAGCTTCTGTGCTTCAATAATCTGTGTTCAAATGATTTGAAATGTGACCCAGAAAGGAACTTCTATTCAGATTCACAGTTAACTGACACGTTGGGATTAAGGCTTCTACCTCAATTAAAGGATTTCAAGTTCCTCTATAAATGGAGGTCATTTTCCATCTCATGAAAACCTTGTCAGTCTTATTAACTTCTGTCAAGTCAGATCCATATATCCACAACTACAGTTAAAGAAAACCATCCCAGTCCACAGCAGTTTCCCTGTTAAATCATTTATACTCAGCCTCGCAGTAAATGGCATGAAATTTAACAGAAAAAGTAATTACACATCATCTTATATGATACTCTACACTCCTGTTCTGTGAAAACTGACACATAACGTAACAGGCAACATTAATATGTGTGAGATTATTGTGTTGGAGTCAGGAGAAAAAATAATTTCACATTAGTGTCTAGATTCTTATCTTTAAAAATACTGGAATTATTCTGAAATAGCAAAAATCTGTTCTTGTATGTACTGGTTTGTCCCTGTGGCTCAGTGTGTGTTGACAGAACATTAAAGAATCAGTGAAATGTAGCCCCAACCCATGATACTAAAAGGGAGAGAAATTGATTCAAACTGGCTTCAACAAAGACAAAAGTCATATTTCAGTTTCTATCACCTCACAGGAAACTGAGACCTTGATCAGACCCATGTGACATGCAGCTTTCATGGATGATTTTCATGCTGTATATATGTTGTTCAGCTGACTGGTCCCTGTCTGACTGAAATGCAAAGCAAAGTGTTGCAGAGAAGATGTAGTTAGTGCTGGCTGTCGTCTGTATCCAGGTAAATACGCAGTCCTGAGACATCTTTCAGCCCTGTAGCTCACACAGAAAGACATTAACATTGTAAAGTAGTGGTTTGAAGAGATGATTAATCATCATCGAGAAGGAGACATGGAAACCTCACTTCATACAATATCAGACCTTTAAGTTAATGAACAGCCACTAGAACATTAGAATTAGAACACTAATATCCATTGATCAATGTTACTGATGAAGGAAATGAAGCTATACCTGTAATAGCACACCTGACACACAGTATTAAACTCTTTAACCAGCAGTAAAGCCCAGAACACACCAAGTTTATAGACAAATCAACTACAGACCTGGTTTTCAAAAGACAAGTGACTGAATTAAACTCACAAACATCTGACCAGATGTGTTCATCAACAGCAGCAACACACTGGTTCATATTTAATACGTATGTGCATCTGTGATGCTGCAATTTAACCACTCAGTATTTTACCTCTGTATTAGACCTTCCTTTAGTGTTTGAGGCCTTTGATGGCTTGTATTTACAAATATTGTGAGGGGATGAACTTCCCTCTTTAGTACACTGGGTGGTACATGATCCCCTGTCTCACATGGTGAATATGTACTTGGTGATGTTTGTCTGTCAGGAGCAAAGGTGGCAGTAGTGAGATATGAAGTCGTTCTGCTGAAAGGGGCATTCGATCACAAAATGATGATACAGTGTGTTTTGGAAGGCAATGAAAAACAACTTATTTTGTATTTCAGTTTGGGGGAATTGTTGTGTCATATATTACCCATCTCTTGCCCTTTGAAATGCTTAACATTGTCAGACAGACAGACACACACACATTCCTATTCATATTGCAACCAAAGAAAGGCTGCAAGAGATGAGATCATGGCACGCACCATGGAGACATCAAAACAAGCGTCAGAGGACAGGAGGTGCAGCCAGAGAGGAGGAAAAGGCAAGCGGTAGGAAGGAGAGCAGAGGGCGGACATGAAGAGCAGCAGGAGATGCTGTAGCTCACACAAGCCCATATCTCCTCAGAGAGGTTGTTATAGTCACTACAGACCTACTTGTACCCAGAACCTGGGGTGAGGGTGAAATGTTACAACACAAACACACACAAACACTCTGACTCTATGTTCTTACAGCAGCCTGTCACACTCACTGCCACAGAAATACAGATTCCTGTATGTGGTTTCTGATGTGGTTATTTTTTAACTGTAGATGGACTGACGTAGAGTAAGCAGCCAACTCGTGCTTTCTCCCAGTTTTGTGTTTACATTGTGCGATTATACAGATATTACATTTATTGGGTTTTTAAGGCTGGTTCTGATCATTTATAGACCATAGATTTCAAATGTAGGCAAAAATAACCCAGTTCATTAAAATTAAATGGATTTCTCAGTTACATATAGCACCTGGAAGTGACTGGAACCACAATAACAGACAAAATTAAAACTGTATCAAAGTATTATAGAAATCACAATCTGGCCAAGGGCAATATCCAAATCACCGGAGCTGCAATTTTTTAATCAAGGTAAAATGTGTCACTACAAACTATAAATGAAGCACTGTGGTGCTGCAGAGCTGCCCTGAGCCTACAAATCATATTCTCCAGGCATAAAGGAGCATGCTTGTTTGGTACAAGACCCCAAAAAATCACATCATCAGTGTAATATTTTTGTCAGTGACAATGAAATGCAAAAATGACCAATACAACTGAAATTGTGACTCATATCACAATCACAATATGTGCCAAAATAATCACAATATCATTTCTTTTGCACGTCATTCAGCCCAAAGTTAAAAAATAAACAAAATACAGTATCTATATACTTTTTGTAAAATACCCAGAATATTTCACAGTGTGTGGTTGATAGCTAGGCATAAACTTTCTTGGATGGGATTGAGCTGGGAAAATTCAGACTCTTGTCCTCAGTATTTCTAAAATCCTGTTTTCATTTGATGTTTTTAAACCCTTTGTTTTTCCCTACCTGCATCTTTGTAGTCCTTGGAGATTTTGTGACTTGGCAGTGCAGATAAACCTATTCCAAAATGTTAATGTGAAAGGCCTGTCCTGGTGACAGCCTCATAGACACACAAACACACACCTCTGTGTTTTAAATCATCTCTGTGTGCCTGTACAGTAGACAGCTCTGAGTTTCATTCGGCTTTACATTACATAAGAGCCTTTGTTTATCCATCACATGCAGCAGAGAGAGAAGAACAAAGAGAGATGTGAAATTGAGTGAGACCAAGGGAAACTGAGAGAAAGCAGCACAAATAAAACCAAAAACAAGAGAGTGGATGGAATGTGGGTGGAGCAGAGTGATAACTCATTATCGACAGAGGGGATGTGCAGAGATAATTGGATACAGTAGGAGTGGACCGCCTGTCCAGAGGTCCAGATGAAGTTGCATAAGAAAGACAAGTGGTGAGAAAAAAGGGAAGGGAAAACAGAGAAAGTGTGAAAGATAACTGATAAACTGTGTTTTCCAAATTTCAAACATATTACAAATTCAGCAAAGTTTAAGGACATTTTTATTATTTCTGCAATAAAATGAAAAGAAATAACCTGCTGCTCTCAATCAAAAATTATACATATTATACGGAGGGTTTATTAATATTAATATTCAGTTATTAATATTCTGTGATTGTGATTGCAGTGATTCGTAACACAAAACACTCAGCAAGTCTTGCAGCCTCAATGCATTCTGATCTACTGAGGCTGCTGCTGATGGTGAGAAATATTTATCTCGCTCACTCAGATGTGAAGTGTTAAATTTCAAAACATCAACAATGAGGTGAAACTCCTGTATATTGATTGTAAATTTGTTCCAGCTCTTCATTAGCAATGTTTCCATTAATCAGTTTAATGTCAAATAAAAATATACTCTACAAGATGTTTTGTGCATCCTTTTACACATTTCCCCAAATTCAGCAGGACATATTTGGTTTCTTTGGAAATAGAATTCAAAGTAAAATTCTGTGGGTCTGAGCAATGTTTGGCTGCACAGCACAAGTTCGTGACTTGACCACGAGCTTATTAACAGATTTATACTTATCAAACACCACAGATAAGGTCATGTTTTATCCTAATAGCACCTTTACTCACAAGCTTTTATTGGACAGACAGATCTTTAGTCAATGGTGAAAATCTCAGGGATTTTTTTAAGCAATGAACAATTATCATAATGTTCTTGTTTATAATTATTGCAGAGATGGAATTTCAATTGCACTTTATTTTGCCTTTTGCAGGGTCAGGGGGTCGATTAGCTCAAAACCTATTTCTCTCCAAACACAATTTTACTTAACTCGTCTTTCAGGTTCCCTGCTCCGGCTACTTAACTCTTTAAGTCCAGAGCGCTGGAGTGAGGGAAGGGGAGCAGAAAGAAAGAGGCATGAGAGAGAAAAGAAAAACAATAATACAATGATGAGCAGAAGAAATAGTAAACGGACAGAAAGACAGATGGGGGGGGGGGGGGGGGTTTGTATCTTTTAGTGATGTCGACTCTGTTCAGCACACTAATGACACAGACAGCCCCTCAGAGGGATCCGAGCCCTAACATCGCTGTGTGACATTGGCTGAAAGTCACCATGGAAATCAGGACTGTGGGCGGTGTATATGTGTGTGTGTGTGTGTGTGTGTGCGTGTGTGTGCGTCTTACAGGGATTGCAGGGGTCCTCATTTATGCCCTCCAGGACGCCGGTGTTAAATCAGATGTTTATGCGTTTGCTTCCCCTGAGCCGACTGTTATCCCTGTGTTTACCACAGCGACAGAGCCGGGCTTTAAACACAGGAGGCGAGGACACACTCACACAGTCACACACAACACCTTGTCATATAGGACTGGGGCTGTTATCCAGCTTCATCTCCTAGCTGGCTCACTGTTCTTCACAGGATGCAACCAGCAGTGGGGGAAGAAGAACAAATATTAAACTTAAGTATGACTTGCATGGGTGTTGTCAAAGATTAAGTGCATTTCCAAACTGAAAATAAGAAAGACAGTTCTCTTACCTATCATGAAATTAAATACTTTACTGTATGTTTAATGCTACTCTCTGCTCTACGCTCTGACACTCATGAAATACTGGAGACATGGAAAATGGGAACATGTTTTCTGCTGTATTTCACTTGTCACAGTGACCTTGTCACTACTCTAATACTGATTGTTGTTTGCACTCTACACAACTGTATCAGGACTCATGTTAATTTTTTTTGTCCTCTTAAGTTTTTGTGCATGGATCAATCAGTAAGTCAACCAGCCAATCAAGTAACCAATCATGCCTATTACTTTTCCAGTCCCTGTTGATTGAGCAGCACCATATGTCCAATTTGTTGTCTTACTTGTTGAGTGTTGCAGGGCTTTTTTAGTCTTTCATCCTCTAGTCGCTCTCACAGTGTCGTCCCTGTGATGCTTCAGCTTCATTTAGGTTCATTAGAGAAAACCATGTGTTTGTTATCCTGTTTTCCTTCTGAAACATGAAAGCTAAATTACAAGTATTATTAATTTTATTTTAGTGGTTTACCCTTCAAACTAAAGGGTTCAATATCTGTTTCACTTGTTTGAAATTGTCTGAGGTTTGTTTTATGTGATCTCTGTAGGAACACTGTGTCCAGGGCTGTCCTCATGTTCATACCCCTGGAAGTGTAATTACATGCACTTCAGTGAGCTGGTTACTATTGGCTGTCTGCAGTATCCAAAGTTCTTAAATGTTCAGTTAGTGTGAAACCTGGCTTTGCTAAAACAGATAAGAGAATCCAGCTAATACAAATCCAGACTGCTACTGGAGAAACCACTTTCGTTTTGCCCGACTCACTTTTTAAATGTGAAAGCTGAAAAATAGATTGTTTGTACAGTGAAAAGGAAAATTTGTCTGTCATTTCAAAATAGATACTGTCATTTGATTGTACTGTACTCAAAAAAAACAGTCTTTCGGCTGCAGCACTACATTAACGCTAAATAATTTCACATACTATATAAAATCAACTCTAAACTCACGCTGTAGTAGTAGGGGTAGAAATGTGATCCCCGGATAAATAACTATCCAGTAAAATGTAGTTTTACAGTAACCTGGTTACTAGATGTGTTCCCAGCAACCTGAAAGTGTGACTGATAGGATTGTTTTCGGTGAATAGCCAAAAATAAGTTAAAGAACATTTCTCTATCAACTTTGCTTATGTTTTTTAGTAGGTGGAGTGTGATGATACTTGACTTGGTTGAGAAAGCCTACAGTAGTAGTTTTTTAAATTCCAGATGTTGAAAGCTAAAGTTCTTTTGGGCAGAATGAAGGAACTGAAATATCCATTAACATACCTGCTAAAGCTCCATCGTGTATCCTGACTGTGCAATGGTGCTTTTCAGCTGTCTATAGAGCATGTCTCTTTCCTTGCACTGAACACTGCAGACAGCTTTATTTAAAAACTATCTTGGCACACACATTCCAGCACTAACATGAAAGGTAACTCTATAGAGCAGTTTCCAGGAGTTATGATGGTTGAATGACAACAAAAAAAGGACTGTAAGCTCATCACCTCTTCCTCGTGAATATTTCTCTGCTGTGCACCCGCTTTCAAAATAAGTTGACTTTGCCTCGGAGGTGCAAATTGTATTTTCTGCAAGATTTTCGTATTTCACAGTAGTCTGTATTTCACTTTATAACATGACAGCCCTCCATTTAATTGTCTATGATCAATGGGATAGTCTGTAATATAAAATAATAAATGTTAACATGAAGCAGTTATGCTTTGGTAACAGTAAAATCTTAAATCATGCCTGCCCGTGTCTCTGATAATAGCGGCATCATTTAGGTTATTATTGGCTTCAAGGCTGATTGCCTTGTCATGGGCCAAAGGCTGCGTAGCCACTGGCCTTAGCTTTGAAGCTCTGTTGTGCTAATAGCTTTTTAATGAGCCATAAGTCACATAACCACCCAATTGCTGCAAAGCATTTTGTGCCTGTGTCTCAGCCAAAACAAAGGGGGGGATACCTTTATGCTTCAAAGAGTACGTTTCCATAACAGTAAAGGAAGTAGAATATATTATCATGAATTACATTGTTAGCCACTTTACAGGTGAGCTCTAAGGAGCCTTAAATTTGAGAGACACTGTAAGTGTAGCTGAAATATAGGATATTTACACAGCATCATTTCAGCTGTATTGACATCCATTCAACGCTTATGAAGTATAGTGTTTAAGAGCCAGAACAGGTAGCTGATTTGTTGGTTTCCTAATTTATCTCCGGAATGAAATCAAGAATTAAACTGCGTTACCAATTCATGATGTGTTATATAGAAATATCTTATCATATCTTTGCTGTTATGAACCAGAAAGTGAGTTAAAAAAATATGTAGTAATCCTGAAGGCTATTAATTCTTTGTTTGGTTTTGATCATTTATGATTTGTTAATTTAAAAGTCTTTAGAAAAAAATGAATATATAACTAATATCTAGTATTACATCTAAGCATAGTTTTAACTATTTAAATCATTCTAGTTTTAATACATAAATTATTATTATTATTATTATTATTATTATTATTATTGTTGCTGTTGTTGTTGTTGTAGTTTCTCACATTAAATTTCTGATTCAGTACAAACAATAATTCCTTAAACCTTAAGCAATATACTGTCCTAAAAAATGGCCATTTAACTTAAGTGTAAATGGCCATTTTTCCAAAGAGTAAGTGATTAATAAAAAAAAAGATGTATTAATCAATAATGAAAATAATATTAATAGCATGTATTTGAAAGGGAAAAGATTAAAAACTTGCGAACAGTTCTTGTTATTAAAATAGCTCATTTATCAAAGGTGTGTAACTATATACTGTACTGAGGCTGAGTAGCATATGTGTGGCTGTCAGAGTGCCGGAGAGTGTGAGAAGTGAAATAATGTGAGAGAGAGAGCAGATATAGGTGGGTGAGGAAGGAAGAGAGAGGCAGAGAGACAGTAAGAGAGAGGAGAGAGTGAGCGCACAACACGTGGCTCGTCTGTCGGCTGTGCAACAAGCTGCGATCAGTGGAGCTAATGGGAGGAGGAGGGCAGAGGGAAAAGACTGGAAGGAATAAAGATCAATCAGGAGATGTGAGGATGAGAAATAGAGGGAGGCAGGAAGAAAGAGAGAGAGGGGGATGAAGTGAAAGTGAGAGACAGAGAGAGAGGCGGAGACAGCGCTGTGTGTACAGGCTGAGACAGGAGGTGAAATAGACCACTGGGAAGCGCCTCGTGAGCGCTCGAGACAGAGAGGAGTACAGGAAACACAGGGAAAGTGACAGAGTGACACACCCGTCACGATAAAAAGCAAAGGAAAACCTGCACATTTTCTCTCTTTTTGATTCAGGTTTGATCCACCACCATCCTCACTGATTTATTGTGGAGCTGAGTGGATCACACTACAAGGGAGGGTTAATTAGGTTTCCCAGCTTGTTACTTCAAAGCCTTTAAAAATGGCGTAAAGTCGTGCAATCAATCTGTTGACGCTGACTGGGAGATTGTAGACGCTCTGACGGATACTTGGATTGTGCCGTCAAACTTTGCTCTCCTTCTTCTTTTACCACCTTGGCTCATCTTCCTTCTGCATGAGGTAGGTCTTCAGTTTTCACTTGAGGAGCAGTCAGACAGTGCATAAGAGCGATATCACTGAAATACAAGTTATATCGTTTTTATCCTTTTAAGTAAACTGCAATACATAAGTGGCTCAAGTTGATAAAAAGATCAGTCATATGTAATAAATCAGGGAATATTCTTCAAGCAAGGAACCCTAATGTCTGTATTGGTCCTCTGGGATCTTCTAAGACCCTCGATGAACCTCTTATCTTTATGGTGTACGATGTGAATGTGATGTGCGTGATCTAAAGTGTTGGAGTAAGTGCTGAAAAACAGAATCACATTTCCTCTCCTCTCCCACATTGCACCGTCATGTCAGAAATTCTATTTTTAACTGAGGCTGCTGAAAGAAAATTGTTCACTTTTCTCTCCCTCTTTCCCTCCAGCTTTTGTTTTATTCCGTGTCCTGAGGGAGCATTTTGTGCACATTATATAGTCCCCCTGCCTCTTGTTCCCCAGCCCTGCCAATCTGGTTTGGCACTGAGCTTACAGACAGTACTCGAGCAGAAAAAAGTATTTTATCCTCCAGCCTGTGCAGCCTCTCCAGAACAGCTCTGTGTGTGGGTACGTTAGTCGTGATCCCCACTCACATTGTGTGGAGGGTGTAAGTGTGTCGAGGTTTTCAGAAGCTCCAGTCTGCAGCTTCAAACTTCTCTCTGGAAGAGAGCATCATCGCCTCATGACATTACTTCTCAACCTGTGGGTCAGGACCTTCAGTGGGTAGTGAGGTGACACTATGAGATAGTCTTTGTGGTATAGTAAATTCGTTTTTCTTGTGAGATGCTGAACAGCCTTCAGGGCATCTCTCAGTAATCAAAAGTAAGTAAAAATAAAATAAGCTGTCAAGGAGAGGTTGAATAATGACTTGGCTGCTAAGGGAATCTGTCTGCACACATCAGGGGGTCAAACTGCTGGGCTTCCAGTAATTGATTACACGGCTAGCAGCAACAGATTAGGTGGTGGTTTTAATAGTTGTGTAAGTGAGCTTGTGAGTGAAGGCTTGGGTTTGAATCCCAACCGCCACAATGGAAATGAGTAAATGTTGCTTTAGGTTTAGGGTTTGTTGAAAACTGTATCAGAAATGCTACGAAAAAGACAGAGTGAGAGAAGAACATGCAGGGAAGGAAGCTTCTTTGGTCTGTTGCCTACAGTGGTGATAGATTCCAGGAGTCATCAGGTGTTTTCACTGTTTTATGAACATAGTATGATTATATTAAAGTAAATAGAATCAACAAAGGGTCTTGTTCATCTGGATAATCACACAGCCAGCTGTTGCAGGTATAGCTTCATCATTTTTGTGGGCGTGGCTCTGCCCTGTTGACAAAAGCTGGGGCTTGTGAAGCAGTGTATGGAGCAGCATTTTTTGGACTTCGCGCATTGTGGACAATCCTGGGATCTTTGATGTCTAACTAGGTATAGCTAGCTACAGAAATTATGCTTGTAAAGCTGCCTCTGACTTAGCTTCCACTGTTCTGAGATCAGTTATGATTTTCCACTCATTATACACATGCGCAGATGTGTGTGGAAACTGTACTTGCACATTAGAAAATTACTTCAACTGTATTTTCATCCTAAGCATTAAGAGACAGCTGTAGCAAGTAAACCAGCAAATTACACTGCGATTTATCATCTGAAATCCCTGTAATGTGAGCTTTGGTTGTTTAAACTGGTTGGAAAAAACACTTTCTGAGGCCATCATAGTTGTCATTTTGTACAGTCTCGTTTTTTAACCATTGTAAAATTAGCTGTGGAAATGGGATTTGTCTACCTGCTTTGTATACCTGTCCAGTCTTCATAAAATCTTTTGGCATTTGGTGACATATTTGCTACTGAGAGCTTTGTGCTACACTGTGTCTGTACTTCCCAGACTTCTAATGTGAGTCAGACAGTGTGAACAGGTGGTGCTCCTTTCCTCACCTGTTAAACCATGACATTGTCCAGTCACAAACAGGATTGCAGATTCAGAGACTGTCTACAGCTGCCAGACAGAAATAGATATTTTTGTCTTCTAGGCCTTGACCTCTTTACATTTAGACCTCCAACTGCGAGATGATGAAAATTATCTCCAGCTTGCACACCGACGCCTCACCTCATTAATTGTCTGCAGTCATGCATGATGGGAGGCTGACATGGTGAAAGGCCACAATGATTTGGATGCTGTCAATCAAACCATGTGTGTGAACTGTAGGGCAGTGGAGGTGGCTGGGTTTAGCCTGCACAGGCATTTAAACAGTGGACACATTGACATATGTGCAAATATTCACTGTTACAGTTTATGCCTGCTTGTGTTATAATTGTACATCTAATTTTGTGAGAAACAGTTTTGGAAGTGAAGACAGCTTTGTACAGTTTAATTTGAATTTGAAGTTTAAAATAAGAATTCAGATTTTCAGGTAAGGATTCAAGTCTGGACTTCAGTGCAACTTTAAACTGACAATATACCCTAAATAAAAAAATAAAATAAAATTTGCACTGGCAAATGGGTGGACTTTGCAGTGTGTGAAGGTGGACAAGATGAACTTGACAAATTTTATTTTATTTTTGACAGATTTATTATGCCATTTATTCCTCAGCTTGCTCTGACCATGACTTTTCCTCCTGACTTGTTGCGTTTGACAGCTCGCTGTTTGATTTCTTGTCAAGACTACTGCCTGTAAATACTCTGTAAGGCAGGTAAAGGACCCTGATGCACAAGCCAGAGACATGCAGGCAAGGTGTGTCAGTGATTCCAAACAGGGTTTGTTAACAGCTGATCTGTCAGGACAGACAAATAGGGCAAAGCAACAAGACAAAAAGTCCAAGAAGACAGGCAAAAAAGTCGTAAGAGACAGGGAGGAACAGAAACAAGAAGGTTTGATGTTAAGAGAGCGAGCACAATACAGAACTGAGGTATACTGAACATGCAGGGGAGCTGAATAGGGGATTGATGATTGAAAGTATAAGCTACAGAAGCATAAGCATAAAAATGTTTCGCTCAGCTTCATTAGCCTGATGAAAGACTTTGTGCAACATGTTTTGTTATATGTGTTTTTCTTCTGGTGATGATAAGTTTTGCTTGGTAATAAGTGTTAAAGGTAAAGCCTGGAATAATATCAGTGGATGTACTCATGAGGTTAGAAATGCAACCCTGTGTGTGTGTTTCCCGGGATTATGTCTAGTTTAGTCCAGACGTGACAGGTGATGAATGGTTTTGGATGCCTTGAAGCAGGTACAGCAAGGAAATAGAGACAGGGGTGAGAGGATACAGCGCTACCTTAATGTTAAATGAGTTGAGGGACGGAGGGATGACTATGTTTCCTGTAGGGACCAAGGCAAGAAGAATAAAAATAAGCTTTGAAAAAGACAGTCGTTGTTGTTTGTAAAAAAAAAATATGTTAACTGTTGGCAGGACATGGGATCAGAAACTTAGTCTTTAATGTCAAAGCCAAATGCTTTGTACTCTCCACTGAGTTTTGTGTTGGTATAAAAGCTACTTCCTGCTCTGCTGCTGAGAGAAGATGGTCATTATTCAGATGAAAGTGTGTGGCTTTTAAGCAAAAGACAAAAATGCATCATTTTAAGGCATTTACTATGTTTGAAACTAAATTTGTATGACGCTGGTGCAGGGGGACAACCTGCTGGTTGTATCTCAGTTGCCTGAGAGTTGCCTCTCATATCTTTCTCCTAAAACTTTGTGCCTTATCATGATGACCCATACAGATGGGGATAATGGCGCACACTGTCATACCATGGCATTCACGGTGTTGTATTCTTTTGTACATACAAAATTGAAATTGTAATTGACGTTGCAAAAATGATTTGATGCAGCCCCTCTAATTTCAAATTTAATGATGTTGGGAAAAATGATTTCAGTCCAGTCCTGTTATTTTTCTGGTCAATGCCAGTTTGCCTCTGACTATTGTAGAATTACATAGTGCTTAGAGGACTCAGCAACAAAACTCAAGTAATGTTTGGCAAAAACCAAAAAAGACAAAGAGCAAAGGAAAATACCATGTGAAACAGGTTTTACAACACTGGATTATCAGGCAGGATCCTCCACAACCATCAATTTATCACAACCAGCTGAAAGGAAAAAGCTTTCAGTGCAGAGGTTTTCTCCCGAATTGGCAGAGACAACAAGTGGCATCATGATTTGGCATCTCTGAAATGGCTGAGAGAACGCTAAATCAATTAGCTTCAGGAGGCCATGCATTGTCATTCGCATCGGGTTACCGGTGGAGCGCAGCCAGCAGTGGTTCATGGAACAGACGCTCACTCAAGGAAACAGGCAGGAAAGGATTGAGGGGAAGGAGAGGGAGCCGGCCCGGCTTATTGGATTTGCTCAGGAAAGTGATTACACCTTCCGCTTCCCAACAACCGTCCCTCCCTGGCTTCATGTTAGCTACTGAATGAGGGTGACACACCTTGGCAGGCCGTTCTTCCTGGCTGCTTTTACAGCTTTGCTTGAGAGCCCATCAGAGCCTTCAAGTGCAAACACTTAGGCTTGTATGGCAATCTGTTTATGCTGCAAACTGAATTTCCCCACCACTGCCACTAGCCAAGCAGTGGCCTGTGTGTGTGTGTGTGTGTGTGTGTGTGTGTGTGTGTGTGTGTGTGTGTGTGTGTGTGTGAGGTTAATGGAAAGGAGGGTCGCTTATGTCTTTCTGCACATGATATACTGAATGTGTGTGTGCAGTGTGTGTTTGAAAAATGACTGATTGAATTGGACGGAGGTGGAGTGGCGATGATAAATCAATTAGAGTGCACAGGGGAATTAGGCTAATGAAGGTGACAGCAGGGCCAGTGTCCCACTCAGCAATGACTCAGTCCTGTTACAGGGTGTCTGGGTGCCCACACACGTCCTCTTACTGGATTCCATTCAGGAATACTGGTGTGCTTAATTACAGTAATTTTATCAGTGTTTTGATTAAGGTATTAGATAGATAGATCCCTACTGATTTCAGTGCGAGATGATGTACAACCTCCTTTAGAGGAACAACAGCATTAGTAGTTTGTTCAATTGCCTTAAACCACCGATGTGAAAGCATGCAACTCTGAAACTGGAGATCACTGTCATAGTAGTTCCCCTTTTGCTAAAAACAATCAGTATTGGTTTGTTTTAACCATGACACCAATCCATCCCAACTGTAACCAAGTAGTTCTGCTTTTACTTATGCCCACAAAGTAGTTATTCAAACCCAAACTGCAGTCTTTCTCTAAACTAACCAAGTGGTATTTGTGTCTAAGCCTAACCAAACATGAACCCTGGGTCCATGCTGAATGGATGGAGAGAAGATCTCTCCCTCCTCAAATCCCATGACTTCACATGTCATTGTCATTGTTTAAAAGTCTTAATTTCTTACAGCAGAGACGTCGGAAGCCTACATTTCACAAATAACCAAAACCACAATGTGTTGTATGTAGCAAACTACTGGACTAACTTAGCTTGAATTACTTCCTCTTGTCTTTTAAGTTTAGTGTTTTTTCTTTCTTCCTTTCTTAGTATTATTTGGCATATTACTCTAATATGCTATGTGCTAAAGGAAAACACTGTCGTGGGAACCTAGCGTAGCTTAAATTGCTGTTGCATCACTCTCCTCTAGAGAGAGAGAGCTAGATAGATAGGTAGGTAGGTAGGTAGGTAGGTAGGTAGGTAGGTTGGTTGGTTGGTTGGTTGGTTGGTTGGTTGGTTGGTTGGTTCTAAAAGCCAATACTTAGAACATATAATTTCAATTGGTTTTATATTTAATGTTTATTTTTTTAAGTAAAATTGAATTGGTGTGAAGTCGGCCATAGTGTGGATTGTGACTTCATGGCTGCAGAGAAATGCTAAACCATATGAAGATCAATTAATAAACAAAGAAGAAAGAATTTGTGATCTGTGAATTGCAGCTTTGCGGAATCACTCAGGAAAAGCAGAAAAGAAATTCCACTTGCAAAACATACTGCATCGTCTTGCCAGTGTTTTTCTCTAGTACTCACCCATTTATTTACTTTCTAAAATTGCCCTGTCATTGCTATCTGCTATGTAGGTTTTTGTCATGTTTTCTTTGTTGGCTCTTTCTCTCTCTTTCTCTCGCTCATCCAGCTGCCTACTATTCTTCCAGCTGTCATTCTTTTCTTCAGGATTCAAGCCCCCTCCTAATAGTGGTATTTACTTTCTGTCAGGCATTCTTTGTTCCACACAAAAAAGCAAGCTCATTACACACATTCACACTTTCAAGATGTTTGTGAGCATGTGCTTCTTGTGTAGACACACACACGTATCCTGCCAGTTGAATTGTTACCAGTCAGCTGTAGTTATGTACTTTCCTGGGTCTGCTGCATATTTTTCTTGTCCCTGTGGATAAGTGGATTCCTACAATATTTTATCGAGGAAGTTTTGGGCTTTTTTAGATATCAACAGTAAAAGTTGATTTTAATACCTCCCCTCACAGTCAATCAATAACTTGCACTTCTAAGCAGCAACATATCACACATGTAGGTTTTAATGTTGTGAAGTTTGCCTGACATTGTAATCTCACTTGCTATTTACTGTGCCACTCTTTATAAAGCAGAATGCAAGCAAGTAAAACCACACTGATAAACATTTGAAGTAAATCAGTGGCTCATTTTTAATATAATTGAGCTAAAGTGAAAACACACATTTTTATGTAATATCTAATGTTATTAAGTTTAGGTTAGAGAAACTTACATTAAGGTAGGGGAAAGATTTTAGGATAACCCCTCCAGAAGCAATTCTGTAAAGCTTTGGAAATCAAAATGGATGAATCAGCTTTGAAGTAATGTTGCTACAGCAAGAGGTCAACAAGTTTGATCCAGGAGTTAAATTGTGTCGGAGCTCTTTAGATGCAAATTTAGTCCAGCTATAGCTTAGCTCAGCTCCAGATATGAGCCACTTTACTTGCCAACCCTGAGATCCAACCCTGTCCCCTGCGAATTACATTTTGCCTATATACAGTTTATTTGTTTTGCCAAATATTTCTTAGTAACTCTTATGGAGGTCGGCATACAAAGTGTACATTTGACCAGGGTTTGTTTGGGTTTTTGCGAGAAAAACAGTTATGAAAAGATTTCAATATTGACGAAGTAAACAAGTCCTATCTTGTGCAACAGCAAGCCTTTAGTGCTGTGAGTACATAACCACCACAACATCTGTCATGCTGTATGGTTGATAGTTGCAGGGATGTGCTGTCTTTACAATATTCTTGCATCTTTTGTGGCTGTTTTGTTCATCAGTGTGGTGCTTGTAATGTTTTTTTTTTTTTTTTTAATAACTGGAGATCGGTTACATTCTTTATTGGTGTTGTTATTATATTGCTCTCTGCATGCACTATATCCTGCATTCATTAAGCGCAGCGTTTGTTCAGGCAGAGCACTGAAGTCGCTCCAGCTGTTTGCAGCACAAAGACTGGCTCATTCACAGCTGTGTAGATAGTAACAGCCAATCATATTCATTCAGATGTACGTCATGGACACGTTATAACCTGACACTTCCTGACAGTTTCTCTAATGATCAGGCTCAAGCCAAGGCCGTTTACTGCTGCAGCTCCCTCCACCACCTCAACCTGCCCCTTATTTGTTTTTTCATGTGGTTGATTTTACTAAGATTCATGCTCATGTGTGGGAGATTAACTCTCTCAGCAGAAACCACTTAGCTGCTCGGATTTATTAAGAGCTCCCTCAAACAGCTGAGCCTCTTTTTGCGAAATCTAGCTTATAACCATTTGCTATAAATGGTCACTTCCTTGACGTAATTGTCTCTGACTGAACAACTTTGTATAGTATATTTTTATAACACAGAAAAACTGTAATTGCTGTGCTATCAGACGTTAGGCATACCAGTAGTGTGGTTATATTCTGTAAATTGTAAACTGGATGCAGGGTATTATGGAAACATACGTATGTCAGATGCTAAAGCTGCTGTTTAATTTATAGGCTGAATGTGACATTGGTAGAAGGGCAGAATTTGTTTGCCTGGTTACAGGAGAGCATTTAAGATGCTGATCAATAAGCTTGCAGCCTTTGAAAAAGAAACATGCTCACGAGCTTTTACAAGGCCCTTGGACCATTCAAAAGAAAAAAAAGTCATTAGCCAAGACAGCTTTGACTAAACTGCTGAGCTCAGTCAGATTCCTGGCAGAACATTCATTGTGCCATCATTCAGTTTATACATTTACCTTTCAACACTTGGCTGGTTCAGAAGCCAAGCTGACTGCAATGTGTCACTGCAGATGAGATAAACAAAATCAGCAGTATGCTTGACACTGTCAAGGTAAAAGTATAATTAACCGGTATGTTGGTAAAAGAATAATATGGAAACAAAGATGATGTTGCTTTCCAACAATGTAACAGCAGCAACAATCATTTGGGCTCAGTTTGAAGTTTAAGCATCTTTGTACATTTTTGAAGAAATTCAGCCGGAATCTGAAGTTTGAGCAGTTTGATGGTAAACGTAATTTCTTTCAGTTTTTTCTTATAACAGTGATTTTGTTTGTTGGGTGGTAGATCATAGGCTGCCTGAGCAACAGAATATAATGAGGATGTTTTATAGGTAGACTTTGTTGTTTGCTGTTTTACTGTCGTTCCATGTGTTATTTGTGAGTAGAGGGACAAAGCATTTATCAACAAAGCATTTGTTTTTCTGACACTTGACCTCTTGTAACCATAGGAATAATAATAATGGCTCTGTGTAACAAGGATAGAAGAAGCATGGCGTTCATGTCTTAGTCATAGAGGGAAGGTTCAGTAGGTTTTTACCTTAACTCAGCGAGACCTTAATCATCTTGGCCCTTGCACCTTGTTTACCTTGCATGAAGCAGTTCGTCTTTGTTGTTTGACACTGACAAATGGGCTGTTTCGTCTTTAAGGTTTTAGGAATAGTACCAAAATGAAAAAAAGAAAAGTGCGGTGACAGTCAGTTTTTTTCCCTTGTGTTCTTACCTCTAAATGCTCGGAGTTGCATTTGGTTTGATCCCCTCTACTTGTGTATGCAACAAAATCGTTAGGATGAAAGGATACCATGTGTTTCATTTTGCTTGTAATTGGGTTTTATAGACGTGAACACACCAAATACAAAATGCCAAAAAAAAAACAAAAACAATTATTCAGATCAAAGAGCTTGAACTCCTGCATTCTCCTCGATTGGCTGCCTGGACAGCAGCCAGACGAGTCTCTAATAGCATCACGGGTCACAGAGGGAGACTACAGCAACAGGCAGGAGGATGAAGGCTAGTGGTCTTGGAAGCACAATCTATGACTTGTTCCAAACTTTGCTCCCCATTTAATTTTTATATTACACAAAATTTACTGCCACAAGCCTTAAATCATAAACTATGTATGCACTTAGAAGTCACAGCAAGGTAACGATACTTTCTCTCTTGAGCAGAGAGTCACTGATTATTATTAAGTCTGAGAAAGTGCTGTTTCACACCATATTCATGTCAGAGTATTGGATTTTGCATGAAGTACAAGGTGCTGATAAATTTTGTCAAGGTGTCCAGTTATTTTATTTTTATTTTTATTAAGATGTAAATCTTTCATGACCTGTGGACCCATGCAGGAAATGCAGCAGTTGACCAAACGTTCATTTCTCTTCCTCCTCTGGATCTTTCAGGAAAGAATAATAACATATTTTTTACTGTAAAATACCTTCTTAAAATAAGGAGTAATTAACCTTAACCACTGCAATTTTGGATGTGGCCATTTCACCAACTTCACGACGTTTCCAAGCTGTCAAAACAAGCTGACGTCCCCTTCTCCCACTTTCTCTGCAGTGACATGAATGCATGCTGCAGTATTATTCACCAGAGAGGAAGCGGTAAATCTCCACAGTAATCCTTGTCATTTGCTGGCGCCGAAGCAGACACTCAGAAAATCTCCCCTTTTGGCTTGAGTATGAATTTCTCCTTTGGGTTGTGTCCAATGTGAGATGACAGAGGAAAAAAAACAAGGGAGCGTTGCCAACAAGCAGACATGAATAATAAAGAATAATAAAGAATAATAAAAATGAACAGAAGGATCCGGAGACAGAGCAAGATGAATAAACTAAATAGTTTAAAGGAGCTTTCTTTTGTTATGTTATGCAAATTGTAGGTTTTGTTAATAAGGGCTTTGAGCAAGAACGGGCTGCACAGAGAAACACAACAAGTATCATATTCATGGGAGGGCTGGAGTCTTCACATGGGTTAAGATGCACTTGCACCTGCCCAGAGCTTCCTTCCTTCCTCCTGACAGCTCACTAATCAGTAGGGCTGGATGGAGATGATGGGGCTTCCTAACCTGCCATCAGCCAGCTGCTCTCCACCAGGCTCGAGGAAAAAAAAAAAAAAAGACACAACCACTGCAAAGCCTTCGTGCTGATGCTGCCTCTAGAGGCATCACCAGATTGTTCTGCCATGGGAAAAGGTTCATCTAAAAATTGACCTAGAATCTGAAAGTGAACTAATTTAACTGATAAATGAATGTGTCAATGAGTTTCTACAAAGCATAATCTTAATCTTCTGCAATTAGTGATGCACATAAAATGATTATAAGCTCAGCAAATGAGTGTTCCTCACAGAAATTCTCCTTGGAAATCATAGCTGATCTCCCTTCATATATTTTTTATGTCTACAGGCTTGTACCTTTTGTCTTTTTAATCAAAGAACAACATATTTTCTAACGTTATTTCTCATCACTTGTACCGACATTTCGACAAGGAGAGTTTCATACAGAGAAAAACATCACAACTTGTCAGATTCTCAATCTTTTATTTTCTCTGACATCTCCAACACACATTTTTTCCAACCAAGCCACACACAAAACAGTAAGAAAGGCACTAACGAAGTTAAAATCCAATAAAAATAATTTCACGTTGTTGTCTGGCTGTTTATGCTGCTTTGCAAGAAACAGATGAAGAAAACAGGTTTTTCGAACCTTTAATTTATTCATACATTCAGAATAATGAGAGACAACCTTGCGCGTGTGTCTGCAATTCCTGTACTTTGGTTTAAAAGTTTCTACAGTGCAGTAACTTATGTAAGCTGAGTCAGAACATATCTGCTTTAATGTAATGGCTGGTCTGCCTTCAGGGAGGGATTGATTTAACTTAGACTGCAGCACATTTTTTCTACTCTACTTCCCTATTCAAAACCCTTCCTTTACAACTTCTTAACACTGAGTATACACTGTACAGCTCCCAAAGACTTCATCCATCTCCTTAAATGAAATTATGATTGCTTAATCTTTTTCATTATTTCCTTCCCCTGACCTTAGTGGATGGGGATGGAGAGCGACTAAAATGGACTGATCTGAATAAAGATTTTAACCTTCTTCTTGGTTGCCTGTGCTCTATAGCTAAAACAGAAATCTATGGTTCTAGTCCAGTGATCTTACTAATAAAATAAATATAAATTTTAATATAAAATATACATCTCTGGTACAAAACCTTGCTAAATTGAGTCTATTATTTAACAAATATCCACTTTGTCCTTGGCATTAAAAATTGTAAAGGCTTTTTGTGTTGTAACACACCAGGGGACATTTCCATTTATGTCAAATCAATACTGTTTTTAGGTGTCTGATGATAAACATGACATTTTAATTTGAAGGAATTTGGTTTGTTCTCCTGACCAATGAGACCTACAAACAGTAAGTTCCAGTGTTTTGGCAATCACCATTACAAACAGCCAATACTAACAAATGCAAGGGTGAGAGCTACATTTCCTCTGCGACCACAAAACGATCCTTTAAAAGAGAAGTGCCTTGGAAAATGAACTATAAAACAATATGAGCTGTGGGCATTTTTACAAGTAAGAAGAACAACAACAGAAAACCAGGGATATGATTAAGGCCCTGTTCAGACTGCGTCTCAGGGGATGTGATGCGTCTTAGGTGCGTTCACACCTGTACTTAGAGCTGTTCACTTGTGATTGGATCACCAAAGATGTTAATGGCAGGTCTGAACAGGGCCTTAGAAGGAGGAGGAGGATGTAAAGCAGTTTGACTTTGCCAAAACGTACAATGGTAGCCATTTATTCTGCATCTATCCTGCACTACCACAAGAGATGATATATTGCTTTAGGTGGAACACTAGAATCATAAGTAGATTTTTTTAGACTTTTCCCAGAGATCTGAAGTGTAATGTAACTAACTGTGTTTCGGGCCTTCAGGTTCTGGGGTTTTGCAGTGCACTGCACTCTTCTCATTATAGGTGCAGTAGATCTGGCAGAAAAATAATTGCCTGTTCTGATAACTTATAACTGTTTCATTTTCCAACTAAAAATACCAAAGAGTCTCTACTACCAGCTTCTCATCAGTGAGAAAGAGCTTTCTTTTTCTAGTGTGATAGTTGAATATTTTTAGGTTTTGAACTGCTGGTCACACAAAAGAAGACACATTGGCCTGGGCTTTTCAGAAATCAGACGTCTCTACCTATTTTCTGATAAATCAAATGATTAAAGGATTGATGAGGAAATAATCTGCAGATTACCAGATGACTGATTAACTGATGAAAATAATGGTTTAGGCAGCCCTACAGGCTTGGTGACGTTTTTTTTCTACAGTCCAGGCTGCACATTTTCACTTAGTCCACGACAAAACAGATAACTTAAATAAGGTACTGACTATTAGGTTTTGATGCATTTTAGACACAAGTTGATTACACTGATTTGTAGGTTTTTGCGAGTGTGATGCTCAGTTTGACAGATTTGATGGATGTCTGTAAGCTCAGCAAAGACCAAGGAGAGCATCTGTTATTTGGCTTTTCTAAATCAAGTTTTCGCTCCAGCAGATAGAGTTCTCTGCTGTGTGAGAGGCAGTTTTATTGAGACTGAAATTCCCCATGTCTTTCCTCCTATTTTCATCCATAATAGTCTCCAATTAAGCTTTATTGCTCCCTTAAGTTAAGTTTTTATGACACATGTCTTATTTAATACAGTGCTATCCATCATTACAGGAATTTTCATACTTAATAACAACACATTTTGCATAGGTCACTTATCTTTGTGTGCTTGTTTAACAAAGGTGTTAATCACCTTTTTTCAGTGGTAAAATAATGTGTCGGACATGTGTTTGAAACAAGTCTCAATTCTTTTCCAGTTAACTTGCAGAGTTATTTTTTCCCCTTTTGAAATATCAAGTCATTACCCTAAACTCCAACATAGACTGCCTGTACATTTATCAAGAGGAAAGACAAAGACCACCATGTGCTTGGAGAGTTTTTAGAATAGTGATGTTTATCATTTATTTCAAATTTTAAGAATGTATAAATCTCAAAGAAACATTTATAAAGCATAGTCTTGTATTTTGAAAACGGATCAATTCTGGCTCATCTTTTCATGTGAGTTTGTGAGCAAGTGTGACTTTGGCTTCAATATTTGCTTTTGCCTTTGTCTGATTCAAGTGAGCTTTAAACTGAAGTCAGACAATGCATGTCATTAAGCCCATTGTTTGAGGCTAAATCTCAAGCCATGCGTTGTTTATTCCTCCTTTCTCCACGGTTTGAGCCTGAGTTGCCATGTGATTTATACATGTTGATGTATGTCACTTTATGTTTGTGAAATACTGGTGTGAAATACATCCTCTTTCAATTCTGACATGAACAAATGCTGATGTCATTTCATGTTAACATTTCTTCAGAATAACACACACACTAAGCTATTAGGTTTGACGATCAGAAGCCTCAAACAATGATTGAATTAATTTAATAGTAACTCAGCTGGGTACCTCTTGGCTTGTGTAAAGCACAAGACAATGCAAGGGAATAGTTATTTGAATTTTACTGTGAGCATTTTCCTTTTATAGTGTGTGTGTGTGTCTGTGTGTGTGTGTGTGTGTGTGTGTGTGTGAGATTGTGTGTGTGTTACAAGATACATGCCATGCATGTATTATTGTGCAGATATCTTTTTGTTGTTCAACAAGGGAACTTTGCTATTCAAATTCGAGTGAAATGGTCAGTCTGTTCTGACATGGTCAGTGTGTTCTGAAAGGTTGATTTAACCTAAATATTATAACTCCAATATCATGAGGATAGGATTAAAATGTTCATCAGAAGACTCACATTCAAAATATGTGAAGTTTATATTTTCTAACACAAGCTGCAAGCTTAATAGATTCGTACAGATAACAGCATTAATCATATGTTCGTATTATCATTTAATGTCATATGTTTCTGCTTTCTGGGCAAGAAGAGGAAATGTGTACTGGAACGCAGCACATACTCACTTTTGTGTTCTGTATTTTGTCTGAATGAGTGCATGAGCCACTATGTCCCAATGTTTCCCTATTATATTTGATGTTATACTTCTAAATATTACGTATTAAATCTGAGCAGGATAGTGCTATTTCTTTAATGATGGTGCAGAGGTTTACTTTAATAAAAGAGGGAATGTAATTTCTCAAATCTTCTTTTCTCTTGGATGTTACAGTGGTTTTGGGGTTTACAAATATTTTATCTTTGTCTTCCCATTTTAGTCATGGATCACAGATATTGACTGGTTGAGCTGAATAAGATTCCAACAGGATTTTTTGAAAATAACTATGATTCCAGGAGCATTTTGATTGTAACTCCACCGATAATGTGGGGAGCTAGATAAGGACAGTTTGCTCTCCTGAGAATATGTTCTCCCGGAATCGCTTCAATGGACAACATGGAGCAGGTGTTGCCCCTAAAGGAGGCACGAAGGCAAAAGTCCATCCACCGAAAAAGAGAGCTCCAAACCCCAGGGTAGCATTAGTCATTCGGGGTAAAATACATCGTCTCTTGCAAGGGTCTGCAGACCACCATGTCCCAGAGTCCCACCTCTATTACGCAGGTATTGAGGAGGAGGAGGAGGCGGAAACAGAGGGGGGCAGAAAGGAGCACAGAAGGATATATCCAAAGGTTAGTTCCAGAGCTGAAGCCTACTCTCCAAAAGTGTCAAATGGTAAAGAACACGGAGTGGCCCCCGGGCCACCATGTGTAGGAGAGGTGGAGCTGAACAGAGAGGGATGTATAAGAATACCCTGCACTTTGCAGCATAAAAGCTCCAGATCCCCATCAAATATGAAACGAATCTCCTTTGAAGGTGGAATTCGGACAGCTCCTGAGCAGATGCAACCACCCCTACACTACAGTGCAATTGGCCCAGACATGAATGGTACTAAATTTGCAGGAGCAGCTGGAAGGGATTTTGCTTCACCCCGTATTCGTCCAAAGAGACCATATTCTACTGGAGACTGCGTGGACTACAATTTCAACAGAGCTCTCCCAAGTACTTTGCTAGAAGAGGACGAAGACAAAGAGGAGGAGTCAAGTGCCATCATTGAGCACATTCTAAAAGAGCTGAGGGGGATCAACAAGATCCAGGAGGAAATCTCTGACCTCAGGGATTACCTGACTTCTGTTCGGGGGTCAGTTGAGGAAGTATCATCCTGTGTAGATGCTGTATTGTTGGAGATTGAGGGCATTCGTTCTAGCAACAAGGCTGGTTCAGGGATACATGCAGGCACCTGGTCAGGGGTAGGTTGCAAAGATGGACCATCCCCTCGCAGAAGGCCCGCTAGTGCTTATGGTAGTTTAGGGAGTGCAGTGCCAAAGTCTGATTTAAATCTTTTCCCCCAAGGCTGCAATGAGCGCCATAGCATTCATGGAGAATTACTACTACCAAGGTCAGAAGAGTCTGCTGTTTCCCCGAATGCTGAATCAGTGGATCATCAGGAACTGGAGGAACCAGAGGATACCTCAGACCATAGTTCTGATATCCCAGTAGGTGCTATAGCAAGGAAACTCAGCTTTGGCTATCTTGAAAGGCAGGATGGCCAAGACTGTCCAAGCACCAGCTCCTTGTCTTCTGGTCATAGTTCCAAGTCTGAGTCAGACCTAGAGAGACCAATATCTAGTCATGAAAGAAAACAGCGTAGAGCTGATGACAGGGAGGAACACTGGACTGACATTGGACCAACACACAGTGCCACTCGGGAATCTGTTTGGCATAGGGAAACTGCCTACCTCAGGGACAGACATCAGGAGGAGCATGAAGGTGAGAGCCCCTCTTGCTGTGAAGGAGCTGGTAACTGGAATCACTACAGTGGAGCAGGTGGATACAGAACACTGGGGCAGTGCTCCACAGGAAGCTCAGATCGTCTCTCTGTTCGCTCCAGTAAACATTACAACTCACCTGCCAGCACTTCCAGCAGGGAGGACTGGCAGTCACGGAAGAGAAGGTCTAAAAGCCAGTCTGGGATTCATGTTTCAACAGATACCAACCTTGAAGTCCCCACTTTGGGATATGAGTGTGCTGCTGACTTTTCATACCCTCAAAGTTCTGGTTACCATTCAGTTGATGGGCATGATGGAGAAGCAGGGGGATTTGACTATCAGCAATCAAATAACCTGACCTACACAACAGACAGTCAAGCTGATAGTTATCAGGAAACGTATTTAACTTGTGAAGAGTCTTCAGCAGAGACATGGACCGAAACATACTTATGTACCACTGTAGCTGATGTGCATAGGCCATTCATCCAAGAGCCTGAAGCCACTAACCAAAGCTTAGAAAACCGGCTCCCTCCCTCTGGCAGTGCAGACATCCAAGCTGGTGGTTTCAATGTCAAGCGTATAGGCCGAGCTGTACTTGATTTTAGCTCTGCCTTACGGGGTGCATTGCGGAAACTTGAAGTACCTGCAACTCAGAATCCTGGAGAGGAAACAGACTTTGAAATATCAATGCCTTCTGACCTGCCCACAGCTGAGTTGCCTTCAAAACCTTTAAGCTATGAGGCACAATTCCAGCAAATGTCTGACGAAACCTTAAAAGATCATGTGGTTGATAGTGGTAAAGCTGTTGGGGAATTGAGCAAAAACAATACTCTAGACAAATCAAATACTTTCTCTGTGGAGCCTTTGCTTGAAGAAGCCATCAACAGCCTTACACTGGAGTATACAGACACCTCCACAAATCCTCCTTGTTCAGACAAGATCCCCTCATGCCTAGAAGAGTTGCCAGTCTGCCCTGACCCAATTTCCAGTAGCACTGCAACATTGCCTCCACCTGATGGCCTTACAGAACAACCTGCAGAAGGCCTTGTAGAAGGTTCTACAGATCTGAGTGGTAAAGCCCAGCTTTCGCAATGCACCACTGCGGAATCACTCTCAGTCTCCCTCTTGGCTGATGAACCTCCAGCACTGGAGGAACAGGGAGGAAATGAGGAGCCACTGCCACTGCAGCCAGCCACAGACATTGCTGTGGCCCCAGAGGGCAAAGCAGAAGGAGATGCAGTCGAGCCACCTTTAGAGATAAGCCAAATGGATGAACGCAGGCTAAAGTGCCTGAGAAGCTTCCAGCAGATTTTGCGGGAGAAGCGAGAGACCAGACGCAGCCTTGCCAGTATGACCATGTCCACCTTCTCTCAGGATGACGTTGAACCAGGTAGTCATAACTGGATTTTAAGTTGAAATCATCTTTTGTTTCATGATGTACATTTTGTCTTTTGTATTTCGTAAATAAGTCATTTCACTTTGAGCCACTAATGAAAAGACAGATACATTTACAGTACATCATTCTTTATTTTTGAGTGATTTATTCCCACTGTTCATGCTAAAACAGCCCTCAGGGTAAACGCACTGGCATTATTTTGTATTTTGAATTTATTCAAATGGCTAAAAATTACTCATTTTGTGATTTTATGTGGGAATAATATAATAATATATGTTGTAAAATCATCAGCTTCTTTTCCACGTCACCTTCTCACCATCAAAGCCACGCACTGCTGGTATTCTCTTTGAGTAAGTTCACAGTGGTTGTGAATACTACCCATACAAAAAGTACATTGAGTGAGTATTTACTGTACCAAATGGTCTCTGCTGATACAATAATTTTCTACCCCCTTGAGAGTAATGTATCATCTGCCACTCATGAGTCCCTTACTCTACTCTGAGGCCCCAGCAGTAGCCATTTGCTGAATTAGAAAATATTAATTATCTCCTTGGAAAGCGAGCCTGACATTAAAGAGGAAGAAGAAGGGAAATATTAAGAGTCATTTTCATGATAAATTATACATGTTAATGAAACATTTATGACCTCAGACCCCATCTATCTGAAAACCTAGAGGCAGCACTGCTTTTACCATTACACAAGCATTTATAACAAAATGAATAATCCAGGGTGTGTCTTGTTATTTCACGTGATGAGTCAAACTAGACCATGACTGTTTTTCTTTTCTCTTTTTCTTTCTGTCTCTTATGCTGTTTTACAGATGGAAGTCAAGATGGAGATCAGGTTTCCTCTTTTGTGGTTTCTGTCCTGATAACATTATAAACATGACATCTTAGAAGAAGTTTTCCTTTCTGCGCAATTTTCTTTATACTCATTTTTATATTTCTTCCTGTCACTTCTTGGAAAATGCACACTTAATAATGAAAATACAACATTCCAATTTAAAGCTAATGAAATAGCTTTATGTTTATGAGATGTCAGCCTCAATGCATCTGTGCCCTATTAAGAGCTTTTGTTGTTTCAGTCATAAATATAAAAATCCCATACAGGAATAGGTCAGTATTGATTAGGACGCAGTATTGATAAAAAATAGTATTGATGTCACGCCCTGTTTGTATGTTGTGTTACTGTCACTGTGTTATCTTCTGCACAAGCTGTCAGACAAAAAATACGCTGTTAGGAAGCACAGGTCAATATCTGGTGTGTGTTTACTGGGAGTATGTGTGGTTTGGGAGGTGTTTACTTTACGAGGTGAAACCAGATTTATGATGCTCATATAATGTATGAGGACAATGTAATTGATTGAAATGCAATGCTGGAACTCAACCAACCCAGTTCAGTCCCACTGTTTCCCTCCTGTTTTTTCTTCTCACTTGTTTTTCCTTTCTCTCATGCTTATGTGTGTGCATGCTCCAGTGTCATGAAACCAATAAAAGCTGTCAGCCTTCAAATGGCTAAACGTCTGACCTATGACATTCTATTTCAGAGCCGAGATCAAGATGGTGACCCCAGCAAGCACCCGTGGGCCAAGCCAGGGTCAGTAAACACTTTTTGGCGCCTACGTGTCAAAGGGAGAATGTGATTATCTGATGGCGTGTTTGCACCTGGATTTTATTTATTTAAGTATTGATCAATGGATTTTGTTATTTGTTTGTGTGTGTTTGTCCATGTACAGGGGAAACGCTCCATTTGGCATTGACAGCATGCCAGACCTCCGCAAGAGGAGGCCCATTCCCCTTGTTAGTGAACTGGTGGGTAGGCGTCACTCAGAATCAACCTCCTCACATTTTAATTTTGACCTTCACTGAACCAAACGTGGACAGATTCAGGATTTTTTTTTTTTTGTCTATCGCCTAAATACAAACAACAAATTGTATTTTCAGGATCATTTTAGGATTCCATTTCAAAGTTTTAGCTGATATATCAACAGTATATTGAACTAGGATGCTGGTGTAATGTGACGCTGGCATACAGAGGGAATAACGTGAAATAAAGTCTCCAACCCTTGAGATCTGTCTAATTTGATTTGGACTAATTCCTAAACATGAATAACTCTTCTGTTCATGCTGCACCTGTCAGATTCACAATGTCAATGCTCCACTGCCTCAGTGTATAATCATATATATACATAATCATCATATATTTATAATCTGGTTACCGGGTTTATTGAAATTATTATCAGAATGCAGACACCTGAAACACACTTCGTTTCTCACCAAAATTGGAACTGATTAAATATTGCAGGTAACACTGACACTCCGAGCGGGTTGGACTAAGTGATGTTTTTCTCATTTTCTCTGATTGTACCATAACAGAGAAAATCAAACTGAAACCCACTTAAATTTCAACTCAAACCCAAAGAGCCTCATTATTCACCTCTCCTTAAGTGTTCCCCATTGAGCTGGAAATTTGTACATCATCACATTTAGCTGTCTGTCATAAACAATGACACAATGCAACAACGATCTTAGCTCTTATATTTTTGTAACAAAAATGTGTATATCGTTGATCCTCTGATCCTCTGAGACGGTGATCTGTTTGTTTGTCTGGTAACCATTTCTTTCTTCCTCTTCTCTTTTGTTGCACATGTTGTCTCCCTCTCTCCACCATCCCTCAGGCTATGGTGAGTAAAACCAAAGTGAGATTTCAGCTGCTGTGTTTCACACGTGGGCTTTTTTCAAAGCGAAGCATTTTGATCCACTCAGAGGGAGCTTTCCGTATGCAGAAATTTGCTTCAAGCACGCACGCATACACTGCATACAATCACATGCTCAAACAAAATGTCTGTCATTGTTCACCTGTATTTCAAACTGCTCTGAAAAATCAATTCCTTCTTGTGGATGCTTTCAGCTTTCCTTTGGCTGCCTGATGCTTAGAGAGCGAGAGGCTTTTTCTGTGATTGATGTTTTAGCTACAAGTCCTTTAATTAACAGACTTGTCTTGCAGTGATTCAGCAACTCAACAGCTCCATTTTTTAAATTACACACCTGCCTCTCTAAACAAACAAACGCTGATCAATGTTTTGCTAAAGTGTGTCTTTCTCCCCTTAGTCTCACATTTACTTTGAAGTACTTCAGGGAGGCTGAGATATACATCCACTGGCTAAGCCCTGTCATCTGCGTGGTTAGAGCTATGAACGTTCAGTCACGGAGATCTAAGAGACTTGACTCATCTGATTAGAGAAACTTGTCTCCTTCGATTTGAAGTGGATCCTCCAGAGTTAAGGTCACACTTTCAACAGCAGGAGTCTGGGTATAAAAGCACCACTGAGATTGAAGCGATATAAAAGCTCTTACATAGTCTAGTCTGAGTTTGTTAGAGCTATAATATATAACCATTCCACATTAAAATATCTTATAATGACTAAGCCTATTTTTTTGAGTTGTGTACTTACATTATCCCAAAGGTTTCCAGCAATTCTCGAAGCTAGAGAAATACTTAATTTCATTTCATTGCCTGTCAATGATGTCATATCCCCTGTGTGCATGCGTTGGCGTTGTGGTTGCCTTTAATCCCCTGGTCCGTTGGTTATAAAACCTTGTGAACGTCTGGTTCATAAGTCATCAAAGAAACAACCAAAACAAAGGTTAGCCTTCTCAGCTCCCTGCCCTTCCCTGAAAAAAATAAATGAAAATGGTAGAGGTGTAAAATTTACAAAGATAAAGGTGTTTTGTGATTTTGCAATCATAATTGTAAGGATCAAAAATCATCACATAATTTGAAATAAATATGCATGTAGACAGTAAAATATCACAAAAAATATTTGGTTTTGATTAAAGTTTTTTTTTTTTGCTTCCTTTTTCCAACTTGTTGTTACACAATAGGCTGGTCAGCACTTCTGTGGCCAGCATATGAATTTTTAACAATGATTACGCTTTCCCCCTGCTTCTGCAAATGCACATTCAAGCCTTCTTGGCATCTCCCATGATTGACGCTGCCCTGCTGCCATACAAACATACAAAATTCAAAACCTAATGGAGCATGGCACACAGCCCACACAGCATACACCACTGATCGTTTTCCAGCATTGATTGTGGATAATGCTGCAGAAAAACAGCACATTTTCAGGCCCCAGTTGGGCACCTTGACTTCTTCTTTTGTCAGGTGACAGCATGTCTTCTTCTGTGGTCTTGTATCTGTCAAAACAAGATGACAAGAAGCTCAGTGTTGAATCACTTAAACATCCAGAGCTCTAAAAGTCTATGCATGATAAAAAATACTATTAAAAAAACATCCTGGTGAGCCATTGCCGGAAAGCTGAAGCACTTTAAATTTTCTAAATATGTTCTTTATTAATATGTTGATGTTAGGTTTACTTCAGTCAAAAGGCTGTGCTGATCTGAGGGAGATCTCAAGCAGCAACAAGGATTCTGCTGAGAGAGTGACTCTAACTTTAGCCTTAAATTACAGGTTAGCTAAATGATGTTAGCTAGCCCTTTCATTTGCAGTGATGGCTTCATTGCCAATACACCTGGTACACCTGGTTACTAAACTGTAACTTAGGGCAAAAGCTGGAAACTAGAAAATGAATGCTGTAATTTGTCTGCAAGTATTCACAGGTGTAGAATCTGGCAGGTTCACCCTCAATGAATGAGCCTGTCCTGGCCTCAACGGCCCCGATCAATACCAGACTGTTCAATAAATCATATATCCTGAATGATTTTAGCTTATCCTGTTAGCTGGACCTCTTGTTTGTGACAGAAACCTGGCTTCATAATGGACAAAGTTACAGTAATCACTGCGTAATTCACACTTCATGACCAGGGTGTTACATAAGGATGACAACTGCATTTGAACTTCAGTATTTTGTTTGTGCTGGAGATGAAGAGAGGCTATCATATATATATATATATATATATATATATATATATATATATATATATATATATATATGATATTTTTTTTTAAAAACAATAATTAGCTGTTTTATGGGTCTTTATATGCTGGACTGTCAGCAGTGATTCCAGGAAGTTACTGGTCTCAGGCACATAACCACTGGTAAAATGGCAAATTTGCATCTTTACACTTAAGTTTTTGTATGGATTAAACAAACAATGTACAAGTGGTAATAATTATGTTTTAGAGTTGTTGCTTGGTGGATTTTGTTACTTTTAGACACAGCCAGGCTTCCGATTTCTCCGTTTTCTTTCTTTGTCTTTTGAGAAGGGGATTTTATAAGTTTATAACATCTCTCATTTGATTTAGTTAGGCTCAATTTAATAATGAGTGTTAAAGTGCCCAGATCTGGAGTGGGACCAAAAATGTGATCGAAACGTCCTTTATTAGAATATATTCAGAGAAGAGCCTCACAAATGTGATTCAGGCATGTATGAATGTGTCACGTGTTTACAATGAAAGTGTGTGTTTACAGAGAAAAGAAGAACAAATTGTGTTGTTTGTGCAAGTTCAAGTTTTCCACAACCTTAAAGTTGAAACAGCCCAGCATCCCACAGAGGATTAGATTTACTGATTTTTTATTGTTTTCTCTCTCTTTTCTCTCTTTTACTGTGTTTTTCTTTCTCTGCCTTCCAGTCTATGATACAGTCCAGGAAAGCTGGACTCGCCCACACACTGGCCACAAGGACCTCCCTGAAAGACGAAGAGCTTGTGAGTGGCCATACACACACACACACACACACACACACACACACACACATACACATGTGTGAACTGTTATCTGCAGGAGGACTTTCTGTCACTTCTATACCAGCTAATGAGAATCCTAAACTAAACTTACATTTACAGACAAGCACACTTTCCCACACTTTCCCATACTGTGCTCTCCTGTCATTATTCTGTAGCCGTATTGTTAATATATTTGTTCGAGATCCAATATAGGCTCTGAATTTTGCTGAGTCAACTTCAGGCAGCTTCAGGTTATAATAAAGCCAGTAGCAGCAAGGCTTCCCTGAATCTTTTGTGCCTTTCCTATTCTTCTGTGTCAAGTCACAGTTGTGATTACATCACGCTGGGAGGTGAAAAGAGCAACTGCCAATTTAAAAGATTAAAATTTGCACTGTATAATTACACTAAAAGAGAATCCAGAGCATAATAAAACATTAAAATATTAAGTGACTCTTATTTTGAAAAATTTGCCAGCTTACCAGAGTGCTGTCTTTGTCATTTACCTGTAAGTTTTCCACATTATCAGATACACAGGTGCATTATCACCTGAGAGAGAGGTCAGAAAAACAACAACAGGTCAGCACAGTGTTAAAAGCTGTTGTGCATTGTACATTTGTCGGCTACATTGTAGTGAAGGTGTTCCTAATATTCACACTGTTGTAAACACCTTTAATATTTCAGTTGACATTTTGCTTACTCCATGTTATGTTGCTATTTGTAACAAGACATTTGTCTTTGTCGCTATTAGTCCATGATGATATTTTCATACACAAACATGTGTACAGAAATACAGTATAAGAACTACCGTATGTTTATTAGTTACTTAACCTAAATTTACAGATGGCTGTTGCACGTTCAGAATACAGGAATATATTAAGATGCATTGTATATTGTATAGGTTCAGTGCTGGTTGGTTTTTTATTCAACTATATTGACAGATGAAAGTGGCATATGGAGGGAAATGTGCAACATTTTGTGCTGGCTCATAAACACAGATATTCTCAAGTCGACAACCTGTGAAAAACCATAAAAAACTTGTGTAAAATTGATGCCAAAATGTTTTTTTAGCCATCCATTCACAGTGTTTTAGTCATAATAACACTTGCAGTAACACTGGTAGAAGCCTTAGTGGAAAATCCTGTTATTTATAAAGGATGTTTTTAAATGTGACAGGATGCTTTGCAGTGACGAGGAAGTAAATCAGGGGTAATAAAATCAGGTAAAAGCACTGGACAGAAAAATTGAGTCAAAAGACACAAATGATTGAAACAACAAAGGTTGGATCAATAAAACTTAAAGCAGTTGGAATGAGACTGAATGAAAGTAGAGCCAGAGATGACAGAGAGAGTAAGTAAGAGTAAGAGCAATGAAACCCTCAAAAGAAGAAAAAAACATGTTTCCTATGTAAAACAATGCTTTATACTATTCTTACCAGTATACCAGCATTAATACTATAATAATAATAAGAAGAAGAATAATAATAAGAGTGATGATAATGACTCACATGCCCTCTATTCAAATTCTGTCTTTACCAAATGAACTGGGCTTCTAGTCAAGGTGTCCTCTCATCGTGTGGAGATATGTTCACCTCCTCCCACGCTCCTCCCACACTGGACAACAGGAGAATTTACTTCATCAGAGGAGAAGCCAAGAATTACTCAGAAATATACCCCATCACACATAATCACATTTCTCTTTCATTTTATTGGATGGCACCTGAAATTATCCCTCAATGATTTTTTTCCAGTAGACCATTACAGACCTTTCTTTCTTGGGTGTCACACCTAATCAGAACGTTTAAGAGAGAAAGTTAGTGAAGCGTATACAGATAGTAATTCATTCCTTTTCTATTGCTGTTTTATCATCTTTGTGCATTTTGCTCTACTCATCTCACACTTCACCTCTCCTTCCTTTTATACCACCAACCTTTTCTCTGAGCTTGGTTGTATTTGTGGTATTCACCTTGTTGTCCTTGTTGTTTTCTCGTAAACTCTGTTCACACACACCTTTTTTACACTTCATCCCACTCTTTTCTTTGTCGCTGTCAATTTTGTTTTCTCTTCTTTCTCTTTGTCTCTCCTTGAATAACTTCTTTTCTTTTATCCTTTACCTCTCTCCCACCCCTCCTCCATCCATCCTTCTATCTCTCTTTGCTCCAACAGAAAAACCATGTGTACAAAAAGACTCTGCAGGCTCTTATCTACCCCATCTCCTGCACCACGCCCCACAACTTTGAGGTCTGGACGGCCACCACGCCCACCTACTGCTATGAGTGTGAAGGTTTGCTGTGGGGCATTGCCCGGCAGGGCATGCGCTGTGCCGAGTGTGGGGTCAAAGTGCACGAGAAATGTCAAGAGTTGCTGAACGCTGACTGTCTGCAGAGTGAGTAGTGTTACTGAACTACCTGAAAACCAAATCCTATTAAGAGACATGGCCAGAAAATGTTTTAATAGATTTCCCCAAAAATTATTGTTTTCTTCTTTTTTTTTTTTTAATTATTATTGTTTCTAATCGATTATTTCTTAAGGTAGTTGAAAGAGTAAATGACTTAAAGTCTAATGCACAACTGACTCACAATTGTCAAAGAGATCCATTAACACATTAATCACACTGCTCCATCAACTGCAGCACATACATTTTTATGTGCAGGAAACTCTCATGTTGGTGTCTGGCCAGAAATTTCCCCAGGGGAAAGTATTTGGCAAAAGAAATATTGAAAATCATTTCAGGTTTTTCCCCCGCAAAAAAAGCTTTAAAATATTGAATAAGTGAGGAAAGAGAAGGGTTGCATCAAAATACCTGAACCACCAAAATCTCACTCAGAAACTTAAAAGGAAAAATGTGACAAATGCCTGTGATTCCATGTGATTTAAATAAGGGTGTCCTTCTTTATTTTCTAGCTCTGTTAATGTTTAACTTTGGGAACTCATTATCCACCTTCCTCTTCTGTTTCCTCTCACCTTGTCATCTTCAGGAGCAGCAGAGAAGAGCTCCAAGACAGGGGCGGAAGACCGGACGCAGCACATCATCATGGCAATGAAGGACAGGATGAAGATCCGCGAGAGGAACAAGCCAGAGATCTTTGAGGAGATCCGGAGGTTGTTCAACATCTCCAAGATGATCCACGCCCAGCACATGAAGAGCATCAAGCAGAACGTCCTGGACGGCTCCTCCAAGTGGTCAGCCAAGATCACCATCAACAGTACGTCCAGTGAACTTTGAAATGGAAAATTGTGATGATGTGTGATGATCCTGAATAGAAATTCAGTTAGTTTTAAAGTGGAGTAAACATGATGTAGATGACAGAAACCTTGGCAAGAACGCACTTCAGGGGTCTTTACACTCTCCTACACTGAGTCACACAGTCTCTTTTAATCTCTTCAGTATCTTCAGTAACAACCATTACATGAGTTCTTAACTTTTTCTCTCTGTACTCTTCTGGCTATTGAAATGAGTCACTTTTCAGAAGTAAAACCATGGCATTAAAAATGTGTTAAATAAATGTATGAACAGACAAAGAACACTTCACAGTAGGGTTAGTATATGTCTCCCCTTTCCTGTGGCTGTGGCAGCTGTGGCTGAGGAGGTAGAGCGGGTCGTGGTTCGATCCCCAGCTCCTCCTGTCCGCATGTCAAAGTCAAGACACCTGGGCAAAGCACTGAACCCCAAAATGCTTCTGATGGCTGTTCCATCAGTGTATGAGTGTGTGTGAATGGCAGAAGCGCTCCATGTGTAGATGTAAGCGCTGTATGACAGTGTGAGTGAATGGGTGAATGTTGCTCACACTGTAAAGCACTTTGAGTGGTCAGTAAGACTAGAAAAGCACTTTTTAAACAGTCCATCTACCATTTCACTTATTTTCCCTGCTCTGTGTTTTTCCTATCCATCTCTCTCTCTAGTCTCTCTCTATTATTACTAATGCACCTACTCGACCCACCTGTGAACAGTGTTCATGAGGCCTGTGGCAGCAGGATGCCGTGTTAATACAGTGCCACAGGGATGATGTGTTTTTGTTGGATAACCTTGATGTTAGCTTCACCCTGGTTCCCTCCACAAAAAGCCAGCAGGATTTTTGCATTGGCAAAAAACCCACAGACTTCAGGACGAGGGAAACGGAAGTGCTAAAATGCTAACTGATTTCTGGATTTTAGGACTCATTCCTGCGGCACTCTATAACACTCATCTCTGTGTGACATCAGTCTGCAGAGTAAACTCAGAGTTATGTTTTTTTTTTTTTTTTTTGTTCTCACCATTGGCTTCAGTATAAAGTTGTGTGATTAACAAGTTAAAGGCATCAGGTCCTGTGGTTTGGTAGATTCTTAGAAATTGTTTTCTGATAAATGCTCAAAGACTGTTTTCCAAAAGAATGTATGAGAATGTAGAAAGTCAGAAACAGCTAATTGAAATCCCACAATGTTGGATGGTAAAAGTTGTTGCTGTGCCCTCAGGAAACCAGGTGTGAAAACAGCAGCTGTGTGAATGTGAAGCAGAGCTGTGTGTCAGGTTTCCCCAGATCAGGTTTCCTCTTTTATCTGAACTGTGGAGAAACTTTTATTTAACTGTTTAACTGAAAGCTTCACTGATTGGAACAGGCGAGCCTCCCCACCCCCCTTTGCCACTGTTACCTAAGCAACTAGACAAATAACCCCATATAGTGGCAGCAGTGTTGCCATGGCAGCCATCACACCTTGTCTTCCCAATCACTAGTGATGAGCTCCATTAAAGATAAGATACGGGGACAGGCAAGTGCTTTGTTGAAATTCATTCATGCTGAGGGACTAAATTTTTGTTAGTCAAGGTCAATATTTAATATGGACTCAAAAGATTTCCATAAATGTGTCAGTGTTGAATTGTCTCGAATAGTCGTTGTAGCTGAAGGAATCAAACATTTTTATTGTGAAAGTTTTGTAAATAACATTTGTGAAGTTCTCTCTTTAGTCAACATCGTCCTTCAAACATAGTAGAAAAATTACAAGTGTTCTTTCATAGGAAGTAAAAACATTTTTACTTTTTCATCATCAGTTTTTTCAGTCATGTCCCTCATCTGAAAAACAATCAGACATGACTTTTAACTCAAACCCAGTTTTGGATGTAAGCCAAGCTGTGATTGAACTTGATGGTGGACTGACAGGAGCGATCTGAAGGAAGCTTTTTGAAAAATCTGTCGATTTCATGAGGGAATATCTCGAGTAATTGATATTCAAAATTCTATTTAGCACAGATGAGATGCATCAGTCACAGACGCTGAATGGCGTGATGTTGAGTTTTAAGTACAGAGGTAATAGTGCCTGTTACTGTTTCCAGGTTACAAAAAATATAAAGTTCTTTGCATTAAAAAAAAAGCTTTCACTTGTATGTATGAGCTCAAAAATTCTGTTTTAAACTAGTGATATATCTGACCAGTGTTTTTTTTTTTTTTGTTTGTTTGTTTGTCTTTTTTTTTAGATAGTTTTTGCCTTTATTATTTGATGGGACAATAGAGAGTGACAGGAAGGGGGCAGAGAGAGGGGGAATGACATGCAGGAAAGAGTCACACCGGTTGTGGTACGTGCCCTAACCACCCGGCTATCTGGGCGACAGGGCCGATGCTGACCTGACTGGATATTGGCTATAACTGATCCACATGAGATAGTTTATTTGTTAGTGTCATCATAAAATTTAGTGTTGTATTTTAGTGGGCTGCAGACTGAGATCTGTTGTTGACCTCCTGTTACCACAACCCAAAGTGTAAAAACAACAGTGGACCCTTTTGTGGGTAATTATGTGCCAGACTATTGCATCATCATCCTCATCAAGCTTTATTTTCTTGTGGATACATTGAGATGCATTTTCAGTGACGCAGAAATTACCTAAGCGAAGATGTTAATCAGTGATATTTAGAGTTGCTTGGAGACAACTTTTGTTATCTTTGGACAGAGCCAAGCTAGCGACCCCTGTTTCCAGTTATTTGTGCTAAACTAAGCTAACCGGCTGCTGGTTGTAACCTTGTATTTATTGGACTCAATCTTCTCATCTAAAGTGCGATTTATACTTCTTCCAAACTGCAGGTCTAATACTGGACAGCATCAGAAACCCTCTCCTCACACCCACTATGAACAACCGAGTGCAACACTATGAATGTCTGAAGATATGCACTATAATCCCCGTTTCAAAACACTAATGTGTTTTCACTCCACCTTCCAGTGTCACCACAACAACCTTAAATTTATTTGGTTTTGACGTGGTTGTGCAGCACATCTCAAAGTCTCTTTCAGAAGGCGAATAAGCATTTTTCCCAAAATGTTCCTATTAGCGCTGCAGTGTAGGAAATTAGAAGGATATTGCATGAACACTGGTGTTTAAACTTCCTCATCCTCTCCCTGGTTTAAATCAGTCAACTTATGGTCTTCAAAACACTTGCGCTGATTCTTTTTTTTTTTTTCCTCACGTCCATACACATCTCGACAGTTGTCAGCCTTTGATGACAAGCTCTAGTGCATCTAAATGTTCTATTCACCAGCGTTGACACATATCAACACACATTTGCTCCCTGTGTTGTCCCCACTGGGTACGTTACTGTAACTGTGCGTGCTACCGGCATCATTCCCACACAAATGATGTGACCCTTTGTAGCTCGGCCGTTGAGCTTTTTGCCCATTACCTTCCTACAGGTTGAAGTGCATAAGGAACATAATGAACTCAGATTCTTTGTCTCCAGGCTACAGCTGTAGTTAAGACCTGCCGCTAAAAATAGCCACACTCATCAGCATTTGCTGCACATCTCTTGCTTTCCTTCTCACCTGGATTAAAGTGGCAGTGAAGATGGCTGGGATGAAGTTGTCCTTCAGTTTAAAAACCTCCATGTACCTGTTGACCTTCCATCTTAAAGAAATGTCTCCAGACTCAACCCACAAGCCTTTAATCAACATTTATCAAAACGCGTTTTCTGTCACTTGGACACAGGTGAAGCCAGACTTCATGGTCTTCAAGGAAAACACATTTATTGTGTTTGTTTTATTGTGATGCTGTTTGAGCTGCTTCTTCTAATTTCAGTTGTTGCTTTGTTATTTTGACAGCGTGATATACAAATGATATGCACAATACAAAGTGCAAGAATGAAATTAAAAATGTAATGAATATGCATATTGGCTTCTATCATCCAAGCACACTGATAACACTGTATCTTTGACCAGTAACTTGGCAAGAAATGTTATTACCCAACATCTGCCTGTGAGTCATGAGTTTTGTGTTACGAGGCTTTGCATAACTGTGTGGGTGACATCTCATGTTTTGGTGTGTGTGTGAATGAGAAACAGAAAGATGATGGGAGAGAGTAGGTGTTTGTGGTTCTTATGCAACTTTCATAGTCATCATAGTCATTCTCCTCTTTGTGTGTGTGTGTGTGTGTGTGTGTGTGTATGTGTGTTATCAGTCGTCAGTGCACAGGGTCTCCAGGCCAAGGACAGGACAGGCTCCAGTGACCCGTACGTCACCATCCAAGTTGGCAAAACCAAGAAGAGAACAAAGACCATCTACGGCAACCTGAACCCAGTCTGGGAGGAGAAGTTCAGCTTGTAAGTGCAGCGTGTTATTTTCTACCTGCTTGTAAAGTTCAGCTGAAGTTCTCAGAGGTCGTGCAAAGAAAACAGTGCCACTGTCACAATCACCTTAAACCTTAGATCCTTTACTTAAAGGCCCTGCACACCTATGGTAAACCCACACAGGTGATTTCACTTTGAGTAAGAGCTGCTGTCAGGACTACGTTGGTGTGTACAGATCTACATCTCCCCCACACTCCCGTTTTTTTTCATGTGTTTGGTACCGCACATCATATTTATTACTACATGTTGTCCTGTGAAACACATGTGAGGGTGTGCAGGGCTTGAAGGAAAAGTAGAAATACCACAAAAAAACTCAGTTATCAGCCAAACCCCTGCATTCAAAATCTGACCTAACTACATCAATAGTAGCAGTAAAAGAACAAATTATGCAGACTGGCCCCGTTCAGAGTGCTATATTATTATACATGTAAATATATTTCTATTTCATTACTGTCAACTAGCACGTCCTTCACTGTATTATTACAGATTACTTCATATAATGTTATATAATACTTTAATTTGATCTCTGACCAAGCAGTTTATTTTATAAACTTCCATTTGTTTTCTATGAAAAATGTTACAGTCAAAGAAACTAAAAACTATAGCTAAAAAATATAATTCTGCTATAGATTGTATATAAACTAAAAACTCTGCATAAATGAAATACAGGGCCACTTGTTCACTTAGTAAGATGTAGTGTGTAAATCATTCTGTCACTTGCACACAGTTTCAGGTCAAAGGATGTGTAGATGTATAGATGTATAGATGTATAGATCTAGAAGGATGTATAATTTGAACTTTTCACTGAAATATAGTGATTAAAATGCTGTAAGCTAGACATATAAAAAAACTTGATATTTTCATTCAGATTTAGCCACGACATCTAAACTTTTTTTTCCCTTGCAAATCAACAAATCACTGCTTAATTAGCTCAGAAAGATAACGAGACTCAGGCTTTAAACAGTTTTGAACATATGCTAATTTGCTCCATGCATAGACCCTGCACCTCAGCCGTCTGCTCCAACACTCACTCATTTATTAAAACGTCACCCCACCCACCTGTCCCTCTGTCACCACAGCGAGTGCCACAACTCATCTGACCGCATCAAGCTGCGCGTTTGGGACGAGGACGATGACATCAAGTCACGAGTGAAGCAGCGTCTGAAGAGGGAGTCCGACGACTTCTTGGGTCAGAGCATCATCGAGGTCCGAACGCTGAGCGGAGAGATGGACGTCTGGTACAACCTGGGTACGCAGTCACGCCGTGGGAACCATTGTGTGTGTGTGTGTGTGTATGTGTGTGTGTGTGTGTGTGTGTGTGTGTGTGTGTGTGTGCTTTAGTGTTGATTTGCTCATTAGCAGAGAAGTAGGAACGCTCACTGTTCAGTTGTCATCTTAGATTCAGAGTTCAACTTAAGTTTAATTCTGACTGCTGTATCACCTCAGAGTAATTGTGTGTGTGTGTGTGTGTGTGTGTGTGTGTGCGTGTGTGTGTCTCCACTTACAGAGAAGAGAACAGACAAGTCGGCGGTGTCTGGTGCTATTCGTCTTCAGATCAGTGTGGAGATCGAGGGAGAAGAGAAGGTGGCGCCCTACCATGTACAGTACACGTGCCTTCATGAGGTAACACACACACGCACACACACAAACAAACATACACTCGTCATGGGGAACCTGACAACAGACCTTCAGTAATAAGCTGAAGTATCTGGCCTCTGTGTTTGTGTTTGTCAAACACAGACATGTGCACGGTGGCATTTTACCTGAATCTGTAGAGATCTGAGAACCAGTCGAGGCCACAACCATGAAGCAGAAAGTCAGACTGTTTTCATCACAGATTCATCACTGAAATACTAAAGCAAATCCTCACATTCTGAAATCTGCTATATTTTTATTAAATCACTCAGAAAACAGTCAACCTAGAGAAGATAGAGAAACCTGACAGCAGAAATGTAAAAATACATTGAGATGGTTTTGGTTCTTAAAACACTAGAAAAGTGTAAAAATATGGGACTGTTAGCACTCAACAGTGACGTGTCCCAAATGTCGGAAATGTATTTAGCTGTAATGATTTTCCAACAACCACTCACTCCCTCTTGTATATTGGGTGTTTCTGTGAATAACTAATTTAAACTCCTGGATGTCGTGCATCCTGACATTTGCTTGTTCGACCTCTTTCTGCCCAGAACATGTTTCACTTCTCCACGGATGTAGAGGGAGGCGGCATGGTGAAGATCCCAGCGGCTCAAGGAGACGACGCCTGGAAGGTTTACTTTGACGAGGTGCAACAGGAAATCGTGGACGAGTTCTCCATGCGCTATGGCATCGAGTCCATCTACCAGGCCATGACGTGAGTGTTATTCTCTGCGAATGAACGTGTGCTGTAAATGTGCAAATGTGTCTGTGTTTATGTAAGTTTGCATTCTCTCCAGCAGTCGGTTCATTCAACAGGCTATGACCTCAGCCGTTGTGGCTAAATCCAATCAGGAAATGCTTCAAATTAGTATGATTGTGTACAGTATTTGTGTATCTGACTGTGTGTCTGTGTGTGTGTCTGTGTGTGTGTGTGTTGAAGTGATGGGAGGTGGGCAGGGTTGTCATGAACTATAAACAGCATGCAAATTACTTTATCTCATCTAATGAGGAAAGATGACCTGTCACTTCAGAGATTTCCCAACTGTTTGATTGGATCATTGTAGGCAGGTGGCAAGAGAGACTCCGTGAACACACACACACACACACACACACACACACACAGTCACACACACACATTTACACACACTGGTTTAATTGCATTAATAATACTGTAATTTGACCTTAAAAGCACAGAGAAGCTCTTTGTATTTGTTTCAGGAAGGAGCACAATCACGTAGCACAATCATACTAGGAAGCATTGAGTAAATTAAAGTTGTTATTGTAAATGTCCCAGACTGTGTCCCAGTGGGAATGAGGATATGAGCCAATCAAAAACACGGACAAATGAAAATGCACAAACTGTCGTCATTATAAAAGTCTCACTTCTCACTGAAAGCTGAACTTCAGTCACATTTTGGCCTCTTTAGTAGAACTGTTGAACAGAATTCATTATGGAGCCTGTCAAGTGTCTAGTATTTGTGTTTGTATCGAATATGTGTGTAAGAAATTCAAAAGAGAACATTTAAACGGCTTTAAAAAATAAATGCACACAGGATATTGTCCAGTCTTAATTTGCACAGTGATATATGTAATTCCAGCCAACACACTTCCTGTTGTCAGTGTCACGTACTGCAACAATACTGAAAATTTACTTAAGTAGACAAGTACAATTTAATTTTGGGAACAAAAAAACACATTTTAAAAATGAGAAGGATCAAAATCAAAGCATGACGAGATCCTGACTTTTAGTTTCCAGTATGGATCATGCTTGATCCAAACTTCCCATAATGCACCTTGATAGCCTGTTTCATTAGGCCCCTCCCTATCTTCACACCCCCAGTTGCTAACTCAGGCTCTTTTATGTTCATATATCACTAAACTAAACATAATGAATGGCTTGATTAAGTTCAGAAACTTAAACGGCACTGGACGGGTCAGGTGGTGGTGGGTGGACGGCAGACTGCACAGCTGTCACACCACAGACTGGGGATCGCATCTAGAGTCCCATGGGTTGAGTAGTCTTCCCCATCACAAGTCAGCTGACCTTAAGTTGCCCCTAAATGATTTTAATGTGCAGGAATACATTCAGTACTTGTGAGGCTTCTCCAAATGCCAAAACAGCTGCCAGCCTGCCAGTATCAGCTTTAATCAATACAACTGTCTACACAGGCTGAAAGAGCTTGTGTCTCACTTACACTTCACGCAAGTGCACAAGTAACTGCGTCCGTAAGAGTATTTCAACATGTCAAGCCTGTTTTCTTTAGTTGTAATAATATTAAAACATATTGTTATATTGTCTGTGATATTAACTCAGGATAGATGGAGAAGAATGGCTACAATTTTACACTGGTATCTGCAGCTTAATTACTTTTTGTTTCTCTTTCATTCTTTCCTTTCTCTCTCATCAACCACCAATTTCCTCCTCCTCTCCCTCTGTCTCATCCTGTATCCTCTTCCTTCTCTGTAATTTGTTTCCTCCTCTGTCTCCCTGATCTCTCTCCTGTTTATGTCTCCTGCTGGACCCCTCCTCGCTACCTCCACCCCTCCCAAACCACCCTCCTCTCACCCCTCTTCATATCCATTTTTTTTTAACTTATTGCGTCAATCTCCCTCCTTCCCAACCTGCTCGTCTACTTGTTTTTCTTCCCTCTCTAAACCTCCGTCTTTCCGTTTCTCTTCAGCCATTTCTCCTGCCTGTCATCTAAGTACATGCTGTCGGGGGTGCCAGCAGTGATGAGCACCCTGCTGGCCAACATCAATGCCTTCTACGCCCACCCCACCGCCTCCACCAACGTCTCCGCTCCGGCCAGATTTGCAGCCTCCAACTTCGGGGTAAGTGACCACCACACTCAATAAAATCAACATAGATGAACACAAAAGACAAACTGTCGAATTCTCTGTAGCATGTTTGAAATGCGCCACCTGATGAAACATTGTAAGAACTAGATTTAGTGCAGACTGTCAGGTCAGGGTGTTAAAGCTGCATGTCAGAGAACATCTCAACTTAAAAGCATTAACAGGTGATTGGACTTGAAAACAAAGTACTCAGACATCTGATTGGGAAATACACAACTATCTTTTACTGCAGTGGACAGGAAATGGACGACAGGAAAACAGATCTATAAATAAACTGACTATCTGACATATCTAACTGAAAAACCAATGCTGACATTAGGAAAGTTAAATTACTTAAAGTTAAGTTCTGTCTAAACTTAACCATCGAGGATTAAGTCAGTCTAAAACTTCAGTCAAGCTAAAGTTAGCAAATAGTGATAAACATATCATTTGTACAGTTGGGAAATAACAGTTGGAGCATTTCAGCTGTGGTTTGGGCTCAGGGTAGATGCTAAACATAGATGTCTCATGCATTTCTTTGTAAGGGTTATGGGTTTGTTCTTTCTCTGCCTGTTTCTTTTTGTCACGTCTGATGTCTCTATGTGCACGATTTGATTCAGATGAAACCTGAGGAATGATACGTTCAGAACATCATGTCATCAATCTTAAAATGACCCTGACACAGACAATGTTTGCACCACAATTACAGGTCAAAACCATGACACTGACTGTGAGAAGTGTCTTGAGAAGATCTGTCATTCTTGGTGGACGATATGTTTACCTTGTCATGTTTGTCTTCCCGATACATTTTGGGCTCAAAACACCATTAAAATATTGAGGGTAGTCTATGAATTCGATGAATTCAACATTTTTTACCCAGAACAATCACAAGAAAAGGGTTTTCCTTATTTATAAGACTATGTAGGTTTGAGTCACTGTAATCTAATGTAAAACACTGACTTAAGAAATTAATATTCTCTGCAAGCCATACTCTCTGAAAGGAGAGTCAAAGAGGTGCAGACATTCCTAGAAGGAGGCATAACTGAGATTTAATCTTGGAAAGGTGAGAAATGTTTGAATTAACCTTTAAGCTACAGTTTGACTTTATGTAGGTGTCACAAAGTCCTCACACGGACGGTGTCCCAGGGTTGTCTGTAAAACTTGGAGCTTTATGATGTGACAGAGCTGTTTCTCAGAAATATCTATGAGACTGACCAGTACAGAGCCACGAGGTGTTCGCTCATGCTGTTAATAATCTCCCTCATTAAAACGTAATGTCTTATCACTGTGGGACCTTTGCAATGCCTCTGAACTTTGCGGTGGCCCAAATTCAGCCCACAGGTGGGGGGACAATGACAGCTAGAGGCCGAGCTTAATGACTGCTGGGATCTTTGCCAATAGTGTCGACTTCAGTTCTCCTGCTGGTTACACTCCAGTGATATACGAGCGACTGCAGGCAGCATGGTCCTGCTTTAATGGGTCAGGGGGATGTAGACAGACTTGCTCTCACTTTGGGCTACAACATTGTGGGTCTATTTCTGGGGGGGCAGCTTGGTAATAAGTCCCGCTGGATAGGCTGATAAGTTCATCTGTGTCATTACATTTCAATGAATTGAGTCGTTTTTTATGTGTGTTTCTTTCCCTGTTTGGTGATAGTCAGTAACACTCAAATGACTTCACAGTAATTAATGAATGAATCAGCATAATTTAATCTATGAATAAATGCATGAATTATCATTCAGTCTAGTCAAGAGAACCCACACTAATAAATTAATAGCTACTGGGTAATGTGTTGTATATAAAAACGAATGATCCTAAACTAGATACAGTGGTGTCCAAAGGTCTCACCAGCCTGAGACCACATTCACATTTCATAAGAGTGGTTCAGGCTTTTGGACACCGCTGAATATAAATATCATTGTTTTGCATCTTAACAAATTTACCTCTGGCATTTCTATATTAAATTATGGACTGTGTAGTATATCTAGGTGCTTATCGAATTGTCTAAGGGAGAGACGAACCCTAACAAGTCACAAAATGTCAGGTTTCTCCTTTTTATTCTTGCAAACATCCTGTACATAGTTTTACACTTAACAAAAGACTAGTGTTTTTATTTTTGGCATTAAACTGATGTCCATCTTTGATGTTGATCTGCTGTGATTAGTAACTATTCAATGTATTTCTATGAGAGAGATCACGTTTTATTCCATTTATTCCTTTATTATTTTTTGTTTACATGTTACTCAGTCATCATCTTCCCAACAATACCAGTCTTTTAAAGTATTCTTCCATCCATTCCTTGTCTATACTGCTTACCTTTACAGGGTCGTTGGGGGGCTGAAGCCAATCCCAGCTGACTTTAGGCAAGGGTGGGCTAACACATAGAGACAAACAACAATTTATGCTCACATTCACAATTCACACGGGCAATTTAGTGTCACCAATCAACCTAATGTCCAATGTGAAAAACCTAGAGGGAACCCACAGGCCCCGGGGTTCGAACCCAGAACTTACTGTGAGGCGACAGCGCTAACCACTGCACCACGGTGCTGCCCTGAAGTATACTTTTTATCTAAATGTGTTTTTTATTTCAGTATATGAAGTATACTTTTTATACTGAAATCCAGGTAGTTTTGTTGATAACATCTGCTTTCCTACACTTGTGCTCTGTCCGTCTGCTCATTTCTTTTCATTTGCTGGAGCTTTTTTACTGCTCCTGCTGTGTTTCCTCTCAGACAGACCTTGAAAAACACTCACTTTATTTTTCCTGTCTCTTTATCAGGTTCTCCATTACTTTTTTTTTGTTGTTTGTTTTTGGTTTGGTTTTGTTGTGTTTAAATGTTGGGCCAAGGCAATTTCACTGCACCTGCTGCCATGGCAATAAGGGGAATTTCCTAAATTGTACGACTTCACTTCCTTTCCTCTTGTCTCCTCTCCTTCACCCTTTATCTGTCTGCATAAGAGGCAGTCATATGAACTGCTCTTCTTCTTCTCTCCATTTGGTTGTTTTAACCATTAAATTACTTTCCCAGGGAATAGTCACTGAGCATGTACGGTGTCCTTCTGTTTGGCAATGCTCCTTAGCCATATTCACACCATGAGAGGTCCTTAGTTGACGTAGGACAGATGAAACTGCAGTGGACATCTACTTAAACAAGCTCATTTTATATCAGAAATATTAGGAAAAAATCTGAGCAGCAGCAAAATCTCTCATAATTGTTCCCTGGCTCGTGAGCAATTCCTGCTCTTCATAAATTCATTATTGAAAGTGCAGTCCTTGCAGCAGAGCAGGTCGTGGATTAAACTGTTGATGATGAGTGTAAAATGTGTGTTAATGCCAAAATTTAGATTGGTTCTTTTGAAGTAGCACTTTCATCACAGGCTTTCCTTCCTCGTCTGTGCTCATTGGTACTTTTGTGACTAAAAGGAGGAAGAGGATGCAGAAGTGGTCGGTGTTAATAATGACTAAGTAGCTCCAGGCTATTTTGCCTTAAAGAATTTAGAGAGGTGAGATTTACATCTGCTTCAGCAGTCAGACACATATGCCAATAAATATCAATTCCAAGGGCACCTTCCATTTTAGTGGATTTTCTCCAACATTTTAATTGACAGGTCACATAGTATCAATATATTACAGATATTAAAATATTTCCTAGCAAGGAAGTGATGTAAAACTTCATAATTATTATGTTTTACTGTTTATTAAAGGGGAAATGGAGATGGAGTTAAACTGGTACACTTAAATTAACTCCAGTCAACCAAGAGAGGCTTTTGGTCAGTGCTCAGCAAAACTGTAAACAATGCAATACAGAATAAGTGAAAAATAAACTTAACAGTAACACATGAATGTTTATTTGGGTTAAAATTTAAGTTTCTGTCAGTTCATCTAAAATGAAGTCGTCAGACTGGACTCTGATTCACATTTCAGGAGAACTGAGACCTTGTCTTGCAGCCAAATTATTCCAACAGTTTTTCGACAACTTCTATTTAGCTCTTAAGGTATTTAGGCGTTTCCTGCTTTGGGCAACAGCTCCTCTAGGAACAAAACAAATCATGATTAAATGTCATCTGCCTTCAGCAGCTTGTTGAAGGAACCTTTTATTAGCTTGTGGTGATTCTGACTCCGCTCCACCAGGAAAACAGAGAAGCTTTGGTGCTGAAACCAGCTCAGTTTCATCAGTCTTCAGCGTTGTGTGAGGAAATGTCTTTCAAAAGCAAAAAGAGAAAGAAAGAAAAGATCAGAATAAATTATACTAATCACACCTACACCTACTTTTTATGTTTGGCTTCCTCTGAGCATCAATGGCAAATCAAGTAATGTCCCAAGAGTTGGATGTGGCAGAGCAAACACTCTGTAGCTGTCTATTAATAAGTACAAAAGAAAAAAGTAAGGGTTAAAAACTAGACTCACCAATAAAAGCTGAATTAATTTTATGTATTGAAAACCCACAAAATAAAAAAAACCTACTATAGGTTCATTTAATTGGGCTGAAAATACAACAGCTAACAGCTAACACAGGATTCCTCCAAGACAAATGTACCTAATGGCTGTGAGCCAAAAAAGTTCAGCTCCAAATGATCATTGCAATTTTACCTTCAGTTTTTTTAATCAGGCTACTTTACTTAATTGTTAGGTGAAGGCTTCAGGGTCAAAGTATTAATTATTGCCTGTTTAAAAAGAAATTCATCAGCCATCGGACTAATTGGAACATATGCCAAATGTTTTATGGTCACATAAATGGTGTCACAGCAGCAGAGGACAGAGCGATTCCTGAACCCCAGGATGGGGAAAGGAAGTAACTCGCCCCCCAGCGTGTGGGAAGAAGGTAACAAGTAGAGTGGAGCCAGTCACCATTTTTACCAGGACTCTAATGAGAGAGGATGAGCTTGTGTGTGTATGAGTGGACGAGGGTGGCTTTGCTTCAGGGAAGGACGATGTGACAATGTGTTATTTTTAAAGGTCAAAACTGAGCTCTCGTCCTTGTCTCAGGCTTTTTAGGTCAAAATGTTTGTGTGTTGCTGTGTTTCACACCATGAGAGTGAGGACGGCTTTGGAAAATGAGGACATTTTGTTCTTCTTCAAGGGCAGTTTGAGGGTTAGACTTAATGTTAGGGTAAGACTGAGGTGTAGGGATCAGTTTAAAGGCTAAAGCTGGAGATCTTCTATATTTGTAAGTAAAAAAAAACACAAACAGATCAATCTGTTAAGGGTTTAGTCTGTCTCTCAATGGTTCCTATTGAACATGCAAAGATTATGGCACATATTAGGCCACAATGGACAGTATAAGCAAGACTGAGAGTCTGCAGTCATGCTAGCAGCTCTTCAAAGGTGAACTTAGCTCTGCAGCGCTTTGAGCCAAACATTCCTGCAATGTTTTGCAGGTATTTGGTCATGAAGTATTGGGCGAATTAAAATTTTGACATGATAGTGGCACTAGAGGACAAGACCAAAGTCAGTAGAATCCATCCCATAGTAAAGGTAACGTGCTCAAAACTGTGGAGAGGTGTGCTCAACTGCAGAAGACGTCTTAATGGTTGTGGGCAGTGAGGAAGCATGAAACTTGCAAAGAAGCAAGTTTTGACAGATATGCGGCACATACTTTATTCCATAAGCTGACGTTTTAGGTATTTTTTATTTATTATAATTCACACAGACTGGCCGGTACATCCAGTTGTCCTGGAAGCTTTGTATATGGTGTGATTGGTTTTAGTCTTTAAGCCCTAATCAAGGCTAGAGCCACATATATAACACAGAGTTTAAGATATATCAGCCTTTTGATACAGACAAATATTGTTAGTATCATGAATTCAGTGTTGGTTTTAGTTTTTTCAGAGGGTTTGTTGACAATAAAAAAATCAATTGAATATTACAGTCTAAACCTTCAAGGTTTGAGTTGAGGTTTGGCATGTGCTGTGGTTGTGTAAGTTTGTGTTGGGGGATTTCTCCTCCCCTGTCTAAGATGACTAAGAAAGCTAAAACACACTCTGCCTCTGCTTTCTCATTAAAGTGTTTGCAGTGTTCCTGCCACAATGGGACGCACACATACACAAACACAAGAGTTGGAAAAACTCCTTCAGGGGTTGATTAGAATTTGGCAGTTTTTATTAGTCTTTAGTGCCAGTTAATGTTGGCCATCGTTCTCACTTTCATGCAGAGATTAAAACAAAGGGAAACCCTTTACTAACAACACACAAGCTAATTGCTATGTAACCATGACAAGCTACTTTTCTAAGGAAGAGAAAGACTGAGGCATGACATAAAGAAACTCTTTAACTGTGAGTGTCATTAGCTATTAGACAAATGTGTTTTTTGTGGGGTTTTTTGTGAATAACCAGTTTGGTTTTTTTCAGTGAGGCTGGAAGTGCTGCTACTGTTCTTTTTCTGTGTCAGACTCATTTTATCTGCTCAGTTTGTCTGCCATGTTGTGACTCCCACTACACCAATTTCAGGCTTCTTTATTGGCATGACATGTAAATAGATTTGTTTTGCCAAAGCATATAAAGGAAAATAGCGGATAAATGGGGAAAAAAAATAAGCATTGGGGATACCGCTTGTGGCTGTATCCCAGGTGGTAGAGCTGGTTGGCCATTGAACATAGCATAGCTTGATTCATGGCTCCTTCTGTCCATGTGTTTCCATGACACTCAGCCCAAATTAATCCCAATGAGCAGGCCTTGGATAAGAGTGTGAAAGTCACTGCTCGAATATATCTGTTATATGAATGTAAAAAAAACTATTGTGACATTAAAGGTTTAGTAATTCAATTCAAAATGCACATTATTCTACCACCAGGGCAGCACACATGTCTTGAGCATGCAACAGGGGCTTTCAAATACAAACTGACTGTAGAGGCTTGGTTTCCAGTGGAGAAAGTCCAGGGAACATTAAAGATGCCCAGTGGAGTCCTCTTGTGAACAAAGCCAACAGACTGCATGTACATCCTTGTGTGTGTGCACAGTACAATCAAAAAGAGACCCACTCATAAAAACATTGCTCCATAGCAATATGGTGGTCAATAACTTCAGCTGGTACCTTTGGGGTGGACTTGAAGATGGACAAACAGAAACAGAGGTTCTTCAGGTATTCTTAGGCAGAACAAAGGGAGAGGTTTTATTTTTAATCAGTTAAATGATTTTATGAACACTCTGTAAAAAAAAATAGGTCCTCAGGTCCAATATGAATATAAAACATCCATCTGTATTAGTACTACTCAACTTGAGTGCAGCCTTTGATATGGTAAACCACTCAATTCTATTAGACAGACTTCGCAGCCTGATTGGCCTCTCTGATACGATTTTTAATTGGTTCAAATCCATTTGAGAATTCTTTGTAAGTATGAATGAATGTTCATAGAAAATCAAAGGTGTTGTTCCTCAGGGTTCAATTTTTGGTCCTGCACTTTTGAACGTTTTACATGCTGCCACTTGGAAACATCATCAGGAAGCACGGCATCAATTTCCGTAGCTATGCTGATGATACACTGCTTTACATTCCTGTGTCTTCTGACGACCCAGGACCAATTGATGCCCTTTTAAACTGTATGTTAGATATCAAGTAATGGATGGCAGAGAATTTTCTACAGCTCAGTCAGAACTAAACTGAGGTCTTGGTCACTGGTTCTGAAACAGAAAGAGAAACACAAGCAACCGGGTAAAAAACCCAAGTGTTTTTATTTTCATACATTTTATTAAGGTTAGGTCAGTATATGTTTTAGGACAACAGATTATTATCTTAATTATGGTAGCAAGTACCAAACTATGCTGCCAGTCCTTCAGTGTTTCTGTGTTCCCTCATCACAAAAATAAGCTTTTCATCATCAGCATGGGCCATAAAGTGTGAATCTCCTTTTCCAAACCTCAGTATACTCATGTAGCTCAAATAGCTTATATTTTGATTTTTTTTATTCACCAGAAAAATAGAGTGAGCAATTTGATATATTTTTCAGACAAAACATTTCCTTTTCTCTGCTCAGTCTTCTGTCTTCTTCCCCCTGGTGCAGCCTTACACTCATCGTTCAGACAGACATCTTCAAACACACACAGGCCGCTGCAAATTGCTCGTGTCTGTGTCTCCCCCACTGTCTGAACAAATCTCAGCATTGTCTCTTCTTTGCTCTTTCCAACAGAGAGATCGTTTTGTGAAGCTCCTGGATCAGCTGCACAACTCCCTGCGTATAGACCTCTCCATGTACAGAGTGAGTCTCTGCTTTCAGCTGCTGTTAGTCTTTTCTTCACCACATGCAGATACTGAATAAAGCTTCACTCCCTCCCAGTGACTTGTATGTTGGTCCCCGTTCATTCACAAAAAAGGGACGTGGTGGGTACAGTAGATATAAATCTGAATACAAAAAAGCAGCATTAACTTCTCATCTGCCCCAAACTGAAAACTTACATCTTCTGTTCTTCATTTTGCTTAATTTCCTCCAATATGCTTTTGATGTTAAAATGTTGTCTGCTGCTCAGATGTTGTTTATTTTTCTGTTTCTTAAGCTTATTTAGGGGTCGCAGCAGTTTTTTTTGTCAGGATGATGTTTCTCTGACTTTTGAATTCATTACAGCTCTTTGCTTGTAATAAGATATGCAACGATAAAAGGCTGAGTAAACTGGGAGCTCGATATGATGAAAAAAGGCAAACAGCCACAATGATTGAAAGAAGAAATCAGTTGGAGAAAAGAATTAACCCCATACGGCTTTAGTTCAAAAATTAAGCTAATAAATTTTGATATGCAAAAGAACAGATGGTTAACTGAATTGTTTAGCAAGTGTGTGTGTTTGTGTGTGTGTTGCAGAATAACTTCCCAGCCAGCAGCAAGGCACGCCTCAATGATCTCAAGTCAACAGTGGATCTTCTCACCAGCATCACCTTCTTCAGAATGAAGGTAGAAACAGAATAAACACAATAAATCACCAAATCATGAAACCAAACATCAGATTTCACTGCAGAGGACAGTATATGTATTTAAAACCTGGCTTTCTTGAACCATGTGTTGTTATGTCACCATAAAAAGGCCCCAAGTTTGCAGCAAACACATCCACTCAGAGTTGCAGTGTTGCAGGTTTGATTGCCGACTAATGTCTCTCAGTGTGAGCTTGTGTTGTCGAGATCAGTTGTCTAATGGGAAGACAGAGGATTGTTGGTGGATCTGTGCAAGTGTGTTAATGTTTTATGTATTTATGTATAGAAATGTGTTTGCTGTTCCAGTTTGGAATGAAGCAGGAACGGCTTTGAATCTCACATTTGGCCTCACGTTGTCCAGTTATTTTGGTTTATATTATTCCCATTATTTGTTTTTGTTTTTACTTGTCATGGTTCTCTGATCATTGAGAGAAATTTATAACCTTCAAGCATTAAAAAGAATCAGCATGCATGCATCATGGTCTGTGTATCTCTGATCAAGTTATATCTGCCTTGTGTTCCCACTCTGATGACCGGTCTCGTGCAGGTCTTGGAGCTGCAGAGTCCTCCCCGTGCTGCCAATGTGGTGCGGGACTGCGTCAAGGCCTGCCTGAACTCCACCTACGAGTACATCTTCAACAACTGTCTGGAGCTCTTCAACCGTCAGTTCCAGACCGCCGTTCAACCAGTGAGTCGCTAAACACTGACACATTTAGAGCCTCTACAAACAATATAAATGTTTTCGCACCATGGGAATTTAATAATGTAATAGTCATTGATTATCATTTCACATTCTACCTCATAATTACAATAATAATTATAACAATTATAATAACGTACACCACAGGAATGTTGAGGTCAGAAACTACGACAGAAAAGCCTGATAGGAATAGTCAAAGACAGTTTGATTGGTGCAGTGGTGTTAGTCTCACCATATCTACCAGGCAACAGGGTGAAACAGATGCAGCCACTTATGGTTGGTGGAAACCAGAGGTTTTGATGTTGTTGGAGTCAGAACCACAGCTTTGATTCTCAGCAGTAGTGTTTTTTTGTTTTTTTAAATATTGCAGTGGGGCTGTCGTCAACCTCAGTGATCAGAGATCTACCAACCTTTTCACATTATTCATTTTCTTTCTTTTTCATTCATTTTCCACTTTGCACACATGTTGCAAACTACTATGGGTCACTTAATTACACTAAACACTTTTAGTGTCCTGGAGTGACTCTGTGTCAAAGCCTTGTCCGTTTCGGACTCAATGAATCAATCATCATCAGCTGAAGAATTACCTTCAAATATTTTAACTACGTCCAGAAATATTCATGTCTTAATAAGTCTGAATTCATTAACCCTGAGTGTGTTTGGTATAAATTAACAATACTTTGCATTGAAATCAAGAAAAGTCTGTGGAGGGTGGAGAACGTTATCACATAAATATGGAGGATTTGGAGAATAAAATCTGGAAGAATAATTCTAGTTATTCTTGTTTAAATTATTTAGTTTAGATCTTTCATTCAGATCACGACCGTGATATGTGAAACACTTGTTTTTGTTTGTTGTTGCCACTTATTTCATCACAGTGTTGTTTAATTTCTGCAAGTTTTAGACATCTGAGAACTTTATTCTTTCATCTTTTCATCTTTCTCTTTTTTTTCCTCTTGCAGCCTCAGCCAGAGAAGAAAAAGAAGAAGAAGAAGAAGAAAGAAAAAGTGGAAGGAGAAGAGGAAGAAGACAATGAGGAGGGGGAAGAGGAGGAGGAGGAAGATGAGGAAGATGAGGAGGAGGAGGAGGAGGAGAAGAAAGAGGAGAGCCAGCCAGAGGAGCAGGGCCCAAGTATTCAGAATCTGGACTTCTGGCCCAAACTCATCACGCTCATCGTCTCCATCATTGAGGAAGACAAGAACTCATACACGCCCATCATTAACCAGTCAGTGCTGATTTTTGTCTCTTACCTCTCATTTGGCATATTGTAGTTCTTACATGTGTACATGTGCGACATGTAGCCATTAAAACCATAAAGAATTCACTGTAAAACACAACCACTGAGTAAGAAAAATTGTTCTCAGTATCCTGTTGCCACATACAAGCAGTATGTGTAAAATTCACCAGTTGGCAGAGGAATACATGAATAAAAATATACATTAACACTACAGTTTCATTTAAATTTCAAATGGTGACAAATGTGACTGTGGTTGTTGCTCTGTTTTTTGGATGATTTTGAAAACAGATGATTCATAATTTAGTCTAAAGGGTTGGAGACATCTGTTATTTTTTTTTAACTTATTTTGGAATTTGTAAAGGATAAAAAATGAATCGCTCGTGACAATAACATGTCATTTTAAGGTCCCTTACAGTCTTAAGGTAGATGTCCATGTATTTTTCTGATAATAAGGCAGGTTCTATATTAATACTGTGAAAGTATCAAAGCCTCAGTCCACAGAGAAATGCACACAGCCTGTATTCAGACACTGAACCTTAAAACCAGCCGTCAGGACTTCTGGAACATTGTGATGTCACAACAAAGCAGTCACCGCCCTCAGCCACACCCCAAGCCCCGCCCACCGTGACCCACCATCAACCTTGCAGGATTTGGTTTCTCTGAGTGTTTTGCTGGAATCTGTAATATTTTTATTTGAACATTTAGAAAACAGTCAGCCAATCAAAGGAGAGGCTCATATCCTCTCCTCTGATTGGCTAATTGACTAGAGCTCCAGAGAGAAGCCTGAGAGAGGAGATGTAAAACTACACTGAGATGAGACAAAACCACAAATATATCTTCATATGGAGATCAACACTTCAAATAAAACACTGGAGAAATGTAAAATATGGGACCTTTAAACATGTTGCAGTAAATATTATAACATTACTGCTGTAAACACAGTTAGCAGATACAATATTGGCTTACAAAATATTAATATCAATTTGTCTTCATTCATTTCAAGCTGTAATGTTGTGGGAAAACCACAAGCTACAGTGTGTGTCTGTGTGTGTTGTGTATATACGTCCAACCTGCTTAAAGATGTCCAGTTCCTGCATTTAAGTTTTGTCCCATTTCTGATCATACAGACACACAAACTATCAGTTAGTAAGTACAATAACAAGCAGGATATTAACACAGGCACCGTGTGTCTTGTCCCTGACCCCTGAACTCTCTTTCCTCCCCTTCAGGTTTCCTCAGGAGCTCAATGTTGGAAAAGTCAGCGCTGAGGTCATGTGGACGCTGTTCGCTCAGGACATGAAATACGCTCTGGAGGGTAAGACTGTGTGTGTGTGTGTGTGTGTGTGTGTGTGTGTGTGTGTGTGTGTGTGTGTAAGAGAGAGAGCAGGCGTGACAGCTCAGTGACAGTGATGCCTCTCTTTCTCCCCCGCCACATTCATACATCGCTTTCTTCATTCCATCAACTCTCTTTCTTCCCTTTGCTGCTGTCTCTTCCAGTTTTGGATAAAATTGATCACTATCGCTGGAACAATGGTGAGATGATTACAGCTGATGACAAGAGCCAGTCGTGGGACAGCTGCTGTTTTTCTATGTTGGATCACAGAGTAGGATTAGAGAGTCTGATCCAACCTGGAAAAACAGACTAAGTCTAAAAATCAGAGATGCCTAAAAGGCTATGGAGCTTCTTTTCTTTTCTTTATCTATATCTTTGTATCACCAAATGTTAGGGTCATACTCTGCGCTGCTGTGCACAACCACAGTCTGTTGGCTCAGCTGCAGCAAACGTGGAATTTAATGGCTTTTAAAATCTTCCTTTAGGCATCAAATAAAAACACTGTTGTCAAATTTGGTGCAGAAAGTAAATACTGATTCCAGTGAATCATGGTGAAAGAAGATAAAACAGTTTCTAGTACTGAGAAACTGATGTTTTTCATTTCTATAATATGATCAGTTTCCTCCAGTGCCATCTTTCTGCACTTATTATCCTGTAAGGTTGAGACGTATGTGCTCATTCAGGTTAGTGAGCGTCAGAAGACTTTTGCGACTTCCCTCTGTCTCATGTGGAATCAGCTTTGCTTCTCAATATTCCTGCTTTTGACTGTGTCTCATGTTAGAATTGAAAATGCAGAAACTATAGTATCCTAGTATCCATGCCTCAGCTTCAGCCTTAAGAATTAGTTTAGATTTTAGATGATTTTTGAGTTTTAGTGCAAATGTCAAGTCTTCTTACAACAGACACTAAAACCTGCGAAAACGCTGAGTCAGCACTTCAGTTCAAAATCCCAGTCTGATCCCTGATAGGTTTCTAGACTGTTTCTTTTTCTGTGTCTAGTCTTCCTCCCAACTCCATTAGAGCGTGTACTTTTTTATGTTCTCAGCTGTTGCTTTTTCTAACTGGCTCCTTTTTGTTTTCTCTGACTTCTTATTGGTTTTTCTCATAACTCTGTTGCCATATCAGCTCCCACCACATTTCGCATCCGCAAAGTTGATTTCTACGCTGGTAAGACTGTATGTGTGTGTGTGTATGTGTGTGAGATGATTCTTAATTGGTCATCTATAGCAGGGTTTCTCAATTTTTTTGCACCATTGGACACGTAGGCTTCCATTAGTCTGTTTGTGTCTGCTTTTACATGCCTGCTCGCAAATAATGTTGATTTTGTTTCAGTCACGGTCTCTTTCAAATTATTGTGCCTTCACGGGAGTTAAAATATAACAAAGACAAAGAGACATGGAAAAATGGACAAAAACTTAATTTGTTGTGTGTTTCATTTCAGTTGCTTGCTAAATGAAAATAATAAAATAATTTTGCAGACCAATTTTTCAGAAACACTCAGGGTCTCAGAGTAGTGAATCACACAGACACATGTACTGCTGGAAGCTAAAAGCTGGTGATAACAGACCTGCTTTGATTAAAACTCAGTATATTCTTGTCAAACATCATTCTTTTGGCTGAATCATATGTTTCCTCACAGCCTGTTATTTAATTTTATTTTGTTAAGGAGAAGATGAATATTTAATACTGCTTTTTAATAATGTTTGTAAAGAGGCTATAATCAACATTTTTATAGCAATGCATTAAGTAACAATTTAAAAACCATGTGACAATGGTGTTGCTCACAGTGATGAACCTACAGGGAATTATCGCCTGAATCTGCAGCTCCCCTCTGCTTTGAAGATTGTCATAGCGAGTCTTTTTGGTTGCAGCAGGCAGAAAAAACAGAGCTAAAAGTGTGTGAGTATTAGAGTCACATTCATCAGCTGACAAGACGCACAACTCCAAATAATGTTGCTTCATCACTGCTGGATGTGTAAATAAGCAGCAGGTCACATGTCGAACTTAAAACATGATGTTTCATTATTTATTATTTACAATTATAATTATAAGACATTAACAGTAAACAGTAAATACACCCACAAACCCGGATGTGTAATTAAAGATATAAACCCCCTCTTAGTTTCGTATGATCTCCTTTGACGTCATCGATCTGTCTGGATGGTAATTTTAAGGAGATTTCAAATTTCTTTTTAATATTATGGATTTAAGGGGACAGACTAAAGATAAATCTCCTCTTTGTTCATTTGTTTATTGATCCATCCATCTGTTACCCCTGATATCTTATGCAGTGCTACCTAGAAAGTAATTAAAAACTTGGTGGGATGATGCATCTTGGTCCTGTGGTCTGAGGAAAGTGTCCAGCCGATCTGTTTCTTTGTCTGCAGACGTGTTGGGCAGGAAAATGTGTACAGATATAAATAACTGACCAGGATTATGCAACTACTCTCTGATTATCAACCTACTGTCTTTAATGAAAATTATTAAAGATTAAATATGCTTTACTTGTGTGTTTCTGTGTGGTGTCATTTTCACAGAACACGAGAAACATAAGCTCTGTAAGACGGCCGACTACATGAACCTGCACTTCAAGGTCAAGTGGCTTTACAACGAGTATGTCATGGACCTGCCCACCTTCACAGACACTGTGCCTGAGTACCCAGCGTAAGACACACACACACACACACACACACATTTTCTCTCTCATTACCTTCCTCCTCCAGACAATAGGGAGCTTGACTGATAATTTCTCCCTGTTGTTGAATTCACACACTACACAGCACTCCTCACCAAGTGTCGACACTAGAAGTATCGGTCACAGGGTTATAATGGTACTGATAATACAATGGTATCAATGAGACAAGTAAAATCTGTCAAATAAACAAAAAAATATTGTAAATAATAATTAATAATAAAACAAAATAAAAAATAAAAATTAAATGACACATAGTGTCTGTAGAATGACATATCACAAAGGGAGAATTGAGAAAATATACTGTATTTTTGAAAGTATATGTATTGATAAGAGTATATAAAACATCTTTCTGACTCTGCAAGTCACCTGAACGTTCTCATGTTTTATGTATCAGTGTAATTGTTCCTCAAAGACAGGGTTGGTACCAGTTCTGTCTGCGTCCGGTAAATGTTGCAGGTGGTTCCTCCAGTTCGTCCTGGCCTGGCTGGCTGAGAACGAGGAGGTGTCGATGGAGTTCATGCACGCAGCGCTGGAGAGAGACAAGAGAGAAGGGGTGAGTCCAGGACACGAGAGTGTGGAGGGCCTTGGCGTCAGAAAAAATTGTCCACAAGCAGTTTTCTAGCTTTCATTCCTCACAACTCAGATATTTATTTTTTTTACTTGACATCCAGGATTTCAATCAGTCCTTACTCTGGCTATTTTTGTAAAAGGATAACAAATCAATAATAGAAAAATGCAAGTGAAAATGAGGCTTAAAGCATGTTTTTTTCAGCAGAGACTGTATTTTAACAACTTATTGGATGTATAAGCCGTGGTCAGAACCATGAAATGAAGCACTGTGCTTTTTTTGTGCTGCACCTCTGAACTCCCCTTTTTTAAATTTTATTTTGGTAAATATGTTCTGTGTCTTGGTGTTTCTGGGCAACCTATCACAGCTGTCACAGCTGTGCCACCAAGATACACAAAACTATCAATAGCAGCCTTTATCAGGGAATCAGAAAGAGTAATAAAAACAAATCTGAAAACTCACCAATTCCATCACGCTCTAAGTTTTGTGTGTACATTTCCCATAATTCGGAGAATATTATTCTTATTATTGGACTTCAAACCCACAGTCAACTTTGTTTCTTTTAACTGTGACCACGATTATTCGATATCCTTAACTGCAGGTTTATTGTGGTAACCGTGACGACAAACATCCTCTAACCTTAACAAAGTGCTTATTTTAAACCACCTCATGATCTTTTCTTAAACTAAACCAAATTGTTTTTGTGCCAATACCCAACCAAACAATTAACTGTAGCATTGTCACATCAATCGGGGATAAATCAACAGTGATTATTAACAGTTTATCTGTGGCGTATCTCCTGCACTAATTCAGGAACTGCTCCTATTGGTCGTATCAGATGGTAGGGACAACAACATATGAAGTCATTTAGGCTGTTGGACTTGTTGGACTTAAGGAAGAAGGAGTGAGCTAAGGGTCAAAAACTACATCTTCTAGTTGTTTTTAAAACTATTTCACACCTCTCAGAATCTTCACCTCATTTCTCTCTCCTATAATAAACTTCCATACACTTTGCACCATCTCATTAAAGACATGTATGTATTCATGTCTTTTAAAGGAAGCACAGAGGGAGGTTGTGCTCTAAATTAAGTTGTTTTAAGTGACGCAGTTTGATTGTTCCACCCCTCAACAGGTTGTCTGTAATTGTATAAAATATATCTTTGTTTACCAGTTTTATCACTTATCTCCTCAACGGTTTCCCCACTGGAAGGAAATTTAGCATTTCACTCTAAAGTTTCAATTTCTTATTCATTGAGGACAGAGAAATAGCCTCAGCAGACGCCATAATGCAATTGAGGCAAACAGGAACAAATTTTGCATAAATGTGAGAAAATCTTTTTTTTTCATTTGCAAACACTCTTGAACTGTAACTTGGGTCAAATTGCTCACAACAAGAAGGAAATTGGAGCGGGGATATGAAAATAATGGAAGGTGGATTACATTCTAAAAATTTCAGGACACATGAAGCTTGAAAAATCCTAATTAAACCATCAGGTAAAAGCTATTTCACTGCTGAATGTTCAAATGTAGACTTCTCTGTTGAAAGTCCTGCTTGTGATTAAAAGATGGTTAATTTTACATAAAACCACTTTAGTTATAAAGCAGAACCAAATCTGGCATCATACAGCAGCTGTCTGACCTTTTGTTGTATCCAGCAGCTCAGTAAAACCATATTTTTCTGAGGTTATGATAATTTTCTAGTGAAGGAGCTTAAGCAACAGCAGCAGAAAACCATTCTGTGTAAAGAAAAGCTTTCTACAGCACTGACATCCACAGCGGAATAAAAGACAGCTCCAGCCTCATGACCTTTTGTTCAGGGACTCTTTGCGAGATGCTTCGTTTCATTCAGGTGCAGCAGAGTTGTGCTTGTGGCTCGCTGGTCCAAGATGAACATGGACAAGTGTCTCTTGACCTCGTGCTGGTCCTAGAGCTGCACTTCATCTTCAGGGAACTGTGTCGTCCTCTGTTGTTGCTCTGGGAGTTTTTTCAGAGCAGAGTTTAGTCGACAGAAAAGGCTCGTGGTCAGGACTGGCACTGAGCACTGAACGGAAATATAATTTTGAGGCACTTCAAATGTTTTTATTGGTCATTAGAGAAGTCTCACTTTTTTATTGTACAGTGGACACACAAGCTGATCTGGTTCTGCATCACTAAGGGTGCTTTTAAACCAGCAACCAATTAATCATATACGAACTTTGTGACACACTTTTTCCTGAAAGAGGAAAGGGGAGGACAGGTACCATTTTTTTAAATTTTGTACCCTGTACAGGTGCTCATGCATACTTAAGTCTTGCCATATGGCTTCGCCCCCATCCACATTGTTCTCCATTTCCCTTAGGATGGTTTATCAGACATCAAAAGACTGTACAGTGGTTTTATAATAAAAGGAAAGATTTTATTTTTCATGGAAATTTATCACAGTGGGCTAAATTTTATCTTTAGTCATGACAATCTAAACTGTAGAAATATGACATTCAGGTAACAAAAAAAACAGTGTGCGCTTGTATGTATTTGATTGTCCAGAGTAACTTCGTCCATCAAGAACTTCTGTTGGTTAGCAGGAGTAGTTTGGCCGATCAGACGAAACCGACAGATCCCTAGGTGTTGACACTCAGCTGTTCTGATGCAATTGCCTGCTGGTGACAGAAAATACTGTTTTCAGGTTGTCCGTACGTGAGACGGACTGAGCCACATGTGAATGTAGAAAATCTGCATCATTAAAGGTTGGCATCCAGGTTCTGGCAGTGTCTCTACCGCTGAAACTTAAAGCTCACATATTTTACACTTTTCTGGTGTTTTATTTGAAGTGTTGATATTCATAAGAAGATATATTACTCATGGTGGACCAGGTGGGCGAGGCTTGGGGCATAGCTGAAGGCAGTGACTGTATGGTTGTGACATCACAAATTTAAGGAAGTCCTGACGGCTTGATTTAAACTGTGTGTGTTTCTTCATGAGCGCTTTGATACTTTCACAGTATTAATATAGAACCTAGACCTGCTATATAATCAAAAAAGACATGGACATCTACCTTTCTATAAAATGTGACCTTTAAAGCTCAGCACACCAAGTAATGGGAAGCAATGATACAATACTCCTATATGGGAAGGTTGGCTCAGAGCTTACAGGTGGATGTGTCAGGGGGAGCGGAGGCTTTTATATATGAGCTTTCAGGTGAGCAATGTGCCAGCAAGGGAGTGAGCAACGCTCTGAAGTGCATCATTAAACACTAAAAGGGTGCATTAGATAAACATTGCAGTGAAAGGAATAAGCCATGGGAGTCGGGTCAGCTCCATGAACCAGCTCACAGGTTTAGCTTCATTTCTCAAATGTCAACAAAAATGCAGGAAGAACATTCTATATATCGGCCATTAGAGTATAATCTAAGCAAATATTATTTTACTCTATGAAAATATTCTTTACCTCTTTACCCTGAGTTCATGAGGAGTCTATTAGAGATAGATTTTATGGAGGAAGTGTTAAGTGCTTATCGGCTTCCTTCGGCTCTTAAAGAACCAGTAATGGATCCATATTCTATAGGTTTCTAAAACTAAGACAGACACACCACAGAATGCAGCAGCAGGACTCGGTCACTTGGGAAATATGTGGCAATGCTCTCTGAACTACCACTAACTACCACACCGACCCTCTGGGCACTGGTTACACTTCCATTTGAGCCATTTAGCTGATGCATTTATCTGTAGGAACGTATGATTAGTGCAACAGTGCAATAAGCCCTCCATTCCCAGACCGGCAACATTTCAAGTCAATGATAATGACTGTAATGGTCAGAGTGCCCTGAAATCTGCAGAGTGATTACACCAGGACAGAGCTACAGGAGCAAGGAGAAGAAATAAGAACTTGTGACGTATTATTATTTCATTTCAGGGGAGTAGAGGAGAGGATGCACGAGTCAGTAAGGACTTTGCTTTTTTGATGAAATATCACTATGGTTTTGAAATTTGTCTTCTTGTGCCTCCACCTGCAGTTCCAGCAGACATCAGAGCACGCTCTGTTCTCCAGCTCGGTGGTGGACATCTTCACTCAGCTCAACCAGAGCTTTGAGATCATCAGGAAACTGGACTGCCCTGACCCCACTGTGGTGGCTAATTATAACAGACGCTTCGCCAAGGTGAGATATGTAACACAAAATCTTATACTTTTCTGGGCTCTGCTACACAAACAAGAACAAAATCAATTGCTTTGCCACTCATTTACATTATAAGGACATTACAAAGCTCTGCTCTCTCCCAAAAGGCACTGTTTTCACCCAATTTACAAAAAAATATGTAAATACATATTCTCCCCAGCCTCTAATGGTATCTACATCTCCACCTCCTCACAGCGGAGACGGATGGAAACAGTGCCCCAGTTATACATAACCCACAGAGCCAGAGCTGAAGCGATTAGTCTGTTAGTAGTGTCATTAATAATTAAAGTAATTTCTCAAGCAAAAGTGGCAAATGTTTGCTTTTTCCAGCTTCTTGTCAGGACACAATGCAGATAGTTTTATTGGGGCTATTTCCTTGGTTTAGAATCATATGATTGAAAACCTTTCCCAGCAACATCGTTTAACCAGATCACAGTTTAGCTCCTCTAATTTTAATGATTAGAAAGTTTTTACCAACTCAGTATGTTACAATTCATCATTTCCTGTATACAAAGAGACTTTCATGTCTATGACTGCAGCCCTACTGATGTGGTACAAATATGTGGTTGCTTAATAATTAAATAACTCCAATTTATCACAGATGCAGGAATTAGTTGTTTTTTAAACCAGTTCCCATATGTTGCAGCTTTAAATTGTGAGTAATCTCAAAATCTTTTCTCATGTTGCTCTTCTGTTTTCTGATACATCTGAGATACTGACTCATGACTTTGAGGTACTTGTTTGCAAAACATACGTACTCAGCACAGTGACATGTTTTTGTAGTCATCACACCCTGAATATCATATTTTTTCTTCAGATTTATTTTAAGGCAGTTGCTTTTAGTCGTAGCCATTAAATCTAACAAATCTTTCTCTGCAGAAGAATTGTGTGCACGTACATCTGTGTGTGTGTGTGTGTGTGTGTGTGTGTGTGTGTGTGTGTGTGTGTTTGTGGTGTGATGGCTCGATCAATATGGAACTCATTAAATAAGAATGGCTAACGTAAGCTATCACTCCCAGCTGTCCATCTCTATGTCCCCAATCTCTTTTCATTTTCATCCACTCCTCTCATGTCAGTCTCTCTCCTCCCTGTTTTAATTTGTCAGTCATCTACTCATCTACCATCTTGCCATCTCATCCTCTCTCAGTCTGTCCTTTTTTTGTCCTCAGATCATTTGTTATCAACATCTGTCCTCATCTCTATCGTATCTGTTCTCCTCGTCCAGTCTCTCTCTCTTTGGCCTCTTTGTCACCCACAAACAGTTATAGTTTATTTTGGAAACGTGTGAGATGACAGTAAAGACAAATGGAGAGACAGATTTGTAAATGAAAGAAAATCATACTAAGTAATGCAGGGAATGAACCGACCACATGTTTAATGCATAAGTGTAATAGGGCCATCTGGCTGACTGAGCAGAAAGAAGGGAAATCTCTCACAGCGAGGCCCAGGATGATGTGAGGTAACAGACTTACAGGCACTTTTCTTTTTTTTGTCATTTCCTGTCCCCGAGTTACCATCACAACTGATAAATTAACTCACTGATTTATTTAAAAGCACCCTGTGGAGTTTTTATTGTAAACAAGGATGGCATTAGTCGTTCGTCACCGAAAGGCTCTGTGTGTATCCTGAAGGCCTAACAAACACGTCGGCTGAATTTCCCACCTCATTAAATATTTGCAAATGGAAAAGAGTTTTTCTAGTAATGTTTTGAAACCTGCTGTATTTGCTCTCGCTTTCTTAAAAATGTTTCCCTATACAGCACATTACTGCAGCCAGCTGTTGATATGCTGAAGTGTGCCAACCTAAAGGACGTCAAATAGTCACCATCCTTTTCATTTGGTTAATATGTCTTTTCAGTGAGGAAAATGTCATGAATTTCATTCTCCCGGCAACAAGAACAGTGCTTTGTTTGGTAAAAGACAGAAACAAAAGTGGCTCGGTGGGTGTGAGAGCAAACAGCCATCACGTCTGCACCAGAGATCCGAGGGAAAAGATGTCCTTCGAGTGCCGCCTACAGTCTTTGATTGGCAGGGTGGGGCGGGGGGCGGGGGATTCGCTGCAAAAACAGAAATTAGCACATATCAGCTTAGATATCTTGCCAGATCAATGAACAAACAATGCCTGGTGGGTTTTTTTTATCAAGCAGGAGTTCAGTGGTTCCAACTAGTCACTCCCACTCCCAACAAATCCCATGTGACTCCCATGTTTATTATTTTCTGCTTAATTTCTAACAATGAGGAACAATTGGTATCCTTTCACTTTTGTTGTGGTTATGGAGGAATTTTTCTCCTCCTGCTCTTCTCTCCTGATTTTTCAGGCCTTACTCACACTCCAAGACTTCAGGTCATAACAAACTCACATTGTTAGACAAAGGCTCACTGTGCAGCCTCTTTTATGACCGTCGGTGTCTAGCAGGAGCCATCTTTATTCTGCGCAGCTGAGGGAAAAGCATAAACTTAAACACAGTAACAGTCATGTACAAGTGAAGAAAGACATGTAATATAAATTCAGTGAGAACATGTAACAATGATCAGGCTTAAGTGTCCTTATACATATAGATTTAGATTATAGTTTAGTGTTATTTGAGTGAGCTACGAATGAGTGTTGTAACGATGTCATACCTGTGGGACCAGGCACTGCTCTGAGTCCATTGCTGGCCGCTCAACATTTTCTCCTCTGCGCCAAGCTGACAAAAACACTGGTGCCTGAGACATCTGAACTCCAGCTGATCGTCCTTTTCTCCAGGTCACCACAGCAGTTAGCTCAGGTTTGTAGACTTGAGACTTGGACATGGACCGAAGCAGTGGCAGACAGCCTGTCGGGAGAAGCAGGACATGTCCTGGTCGCCTAAGGGTCGTTTTGGCCTGACCTGCTAACAGTCAACTTAAACCAGCTATAATATGACAAGCAGGAGTGAGTCCCTCTTGCATCACCTGACCTGTGTTTGATGTTACCTCTCTGACCTGCTGTGGCTGCAGCGGTGCCGCTACTGCCAGATCTTTCTATTCTGCGTTTGCCTTGGATAATGGCCATCTGTAATAATAATTATCCATTGCAGATGAGCAGTCGAAAAAGTGAAGAGTAAAGAAAACAGTCACATGAGCTTTGTTTACCAGCTTTTAGAGACAGAGAGACAGAGAGAGAGAGAGAGAGAGACAGAGAGAGAGAGAGAGAGAGAGAGCACTGGAAAACCACTGCCCTTCACGTAATGTTTTATTAAATTATTGACATATAATTATACCTTACATGGGATTTCTGCTATGACATGTAGCCTCCACTTTCTCCTGTAATAACATGCAATTGTGAAAATGGTTTTTAAAAAATATTTATATGTGGACATATTTTTTCAGATTTATCGGTGAGTCACAAACTTTTGTACTTTTTAGTTTGGAAACTTTCCTCCCAGAAGAACATAGTGGCTTGATTTATAACCACTGTGGTGGCCCATTAAATCAACAAACAGGGTTGGCCTACAACATCAGCGGTGGTTTGTGATGGCGGCCTGTCCCGGACAGAGTTATTGTTGTCACAAACAATAGGACTCTGCTTACTGTGGTCTCAAGTTACAATTTCTTCACAGTAATAAATGAGAAAATTGCGAACGAATCAGACCTGCCCTGCAGAGACACACACATTTTTAATTTTGAGGTGTGTCATTTTAATGGTGGGTTACAGTTTCCTTATGAAGACTCAGACTCGAGCTCTGACTTGAGACGTGCTCGTACAGACTGAAGACTTCAACTGATTTGGAGTTTGGCTGAAAACATAACAAACCCTCAGAGTACAGGACATCTTCTCTTCTAACACTGTCTGCAGCTCTTTAAGCAAAGTCCAGCACAAACACATCATCAGTCAGTGTCAGTCGATGCCACCTGAGTTCAAACAGAGCCGCTTGTGATCTGACCAAACCAAATCAAACTGAAGGAGTATGTTCAGATTCACCACTACAGAGGGTCCCAGTGAAAACCTGACCCAAGTCTTTGTTATCTTGTTCCCACAGACGATCACCAAAGTGCTGCTGCAGTACTGTGCCCTGCTGTCCAAGAGCTTTCCCTCCTACTGTGAGAAGGAGAAGATAGTGAGTACTGCTGCTTCCAAACCACCTCACTCTGATCCTCTCTGATTTGGAGAGAGACCAAACACTTTAAAAGCTAAAACCCCCTCTGTAGAGTGGATTAATATTTCAGTTGCTGTTGCCCATTTTTGTAACTCTTCTGTCTCTGTTATTTTCTCTGTTTGGTTCTTTCATCCTTCTGTCATCACCTTTTTTTTGTCTTTTGTTTTCCTCTGTTTCTCGCCTACTTTCATGCTCTGTTTTTTGTTTTTTGTCTTTGAATCTCTTTACTTTTTCTTCTTCATCTGACTTTCTGTCTTCCTCATTTTGCTTTCTCTCACCCCCTCCCAACACCTGTTGTCTCCCTCATCCGTCTTCCTCCAGCCCTGTGTGCTGATGAACAACATCCAGCAGATGAGGGTCCTTCTGGAGAAGATGTTCGAGTCAATGGGAGCGAAACAGGTGAGAGACGTACACAATAAACACATACACACACGCAACCCTTGTCCTGCAGCAGTGGTTGTTAATCATCTGCCTCTGAGAGTCTGAAGTGAAAACTTGTTTTGGGTCTTGGTTAATGAAAAAACAAAGCCTCCGATACCATGGCAACAGGCAAATAAAGAGCAGAGCCTCCATTTTAATCCAGTGCAGCCAGGAATATTAATGAGTGCATTAATGCATATTTATCTTAAACACACAGCAGCAGCAGCAGTGAAAGAGTCTTGAAGTAGAGGAAAAAGCCAATAAGTCAACAGTATTACTTTTAATTCTGTGTTGTCCACTCATTAATTAGTTTGCAGCTTGAATTTTCTTCATGGATGATAAAGTGTTGGAACACACTGAATTTTAAACGTATGTCTTCGGCTGTAAACTGATGGGCAGAAAGTGCTGCAGAAGATTATAAATCAGTCTGACTCAGTAACAGCCTCGTGATTTCGGTGATTTGCAATTGTGAAGCATCTAAAATCTAAAACTGTAAAACTTCATATTTATTTTACATTTAACAGCTGAAGCCAGTGCCGGACGCATATTGAAGGAATTTCTTCAAATTCGCCACAAACATTCACTTGGACTCAAGGATGAACTGATTAGATTTTGATGGTCAAAGGTCAAGGTTGTGGTGACCTCACAAAACACTTTTGGCCTTGTGAACACAATTTCTTGAGAACTCCTCAAGGGATTTTGATGGTCAAAGGTCATGGTCAGTGTGACCTCACAAAACACTTTTAGCCATTACTCACGACTTCCCATAAGCAGTTATGACAAAACTTCACAAAAAGGAACAAATGCGAGGCAATGAATCTAACTGTATATTATGTTAGAGTTGGGGTTCTGTTTAGTGTCGTCTGTGGAGAGTCTCAGTCATCCAGGTCATGGTTATCCAAGACAAGTTGAATCGAGGGCAGCTGGACTTGGTTGTGGATACTGTAGGGGTCATTATCAAGGCCGCTGATTCATTAGTGCTCCTGGTAGTTGTAACGACAGGAGCCCTGACCACTTTCCTGGATAAGTGTGGTGTTGTTGCATTTACTCAAGAGAGAAGAAAACTAAGCAGGGACACTTTTGGCCCTGTCATTTATTTCTGATGGAAACAGTCATTGAACCTCTTGTTACAAAGACTCCATACTCACCAGTTCTTTTAAAGTGCACTGATGAATGGATGCCTGCTTGTGACTCTATTGTGTTTTTTTAAGTTGTTGTTGTTGCTGTGGATTTTGATGACACATCCACACAATGAAGAAAACTGATCTTTGTGGTTGTTAAAAAGTTGTGCACAGTTGGAGGTGAAATATGTTGTTAAATAAGAAAAATGTTGCAAAGAGATGGAAAATGTTTTCCCACTGAAAACATCCCAGGGATGCCGTTTCCAGAGTTTCAAAATTACAGCTAATTAAACAGCTTTATCTGGTTTCTTCAAGTGTCTATTTGTTCATCATTTTTTTTATTAGATTTGTTTGTAAGTTCCCTCAACAGCATTTTCTTGAAGTGGTGCTGGAAAAGCTCCAAACAATTAAATCAGCCACAGGAAACAACTGTATGTCCCAGTGCACAGAGGTAACAATCTGGGTCACCTCGCCGTCCTCCAGGTGTGACCTAATTACCGAACGGAACTACTCTGTATGTATTTGGGTTCATCGGCCACTACCAGAAGATGCAGTAGAGTTTATTTTATACAGGAATATTTTTTTTCTGTCAGGAAAGGCAATTAACATGAAAGCAGAGTCTTTGCCAGGCGATGACCCTGATGATTAGAGAGATATATAGTGACAGAGGCCTATAAATAGCAGCCTGTCTGAGATCCCACGAAGGAGCCTTAGGCGACTTTCACACTAATACATTTTCAGAAACAATCTCCGTCCATTCTATCACACCTGAAAACACGTGCACTGATGACCATTCACGTGCACTGGGAATGCACAAGCTAGAGTACAGAGGAAGTCGACTGTCTACTCTGCAGTTGATAAGTTTCACAAAATAAAAGCAAGGAACATCAAAGACAGTTCTAACATTAAAATGCAGAATTTCATTGAGCAACAGCTTGTTATTCATGTTGCTTTCACCACTGGTAGTCGAGGCTGATAAGACCTGATCAGGAAGCGACCTTGGGTGTCTACGTCAACATTTCCAAATGTCTCTGTTTTTGGCCGTCCCAGTTTTCTAACTAAAACAGGTTCAGCTAGATTTCCAAAAGTCTCTGTTTTAGGCACTCAAAAGTAGTAAAAGTGATGCATTTTAAAACTAAAATGTATTAGAGTGGACGTAGCCTCAGACAACATGAGGTGAGGTGGTTTAAATGTTGCTCAGCTAAGATGCTCATAGGAGGCACAGAACCACGGTGATACCACTGGATAATAGTTTAGAGTGTTTCAACTTGTACTAAAAGCTTCATTTGTAGTTGAACAAAAGTTGAACACAAGCGATTTGATGGTTACAACCTTTCATATGCAAAGTGAAAAACCTAGAAAAATATTTGAAGGTACTTTATATGGGAAACCTACAATACATATGCATTTCTGTGGCACCCTTAAGAGAATCTCCCCCTCTTGTTCCTCCTGAGTCATTCTCTTGATTATTCAGACTCACCTGAAAGCAACCTTGCTGATTTATATCTGGAATATCACTAGTGGAGAAATCTCTGTAAAAATAGATCATGTTGTCAGAGGATGAAGGTGCAAAAGGTGCAGCAGGTGTTCGTAAAAAAAGGTGAAGTTTCTACGGTGTGTGTGTGTGTGTGTGTGCACGCTTTCACAGGCCTTGAATTATTTTAAGTAAGGTGTGAGATTGAGTGTGTGTGTTTTTTTTTTATCTCTACAGATCACTGCTGAGGAGGAGAGGGTATGTTGAGGTTTCTTTTTTGCCCTCGCTCCCGTTTCCCCTGTTGCTCCTCAACCACAAACGAAACCACAAACCAAAATGAACAACCACTTAACTAAAACCCACCCTGAACCTCCTGCCACTGTCACACCTCCTTTTACAAACCTCTAGTTTGGGACTCTATTTTTAGGTTGATCCCAGTTTACTCATAAACAAGAGCTCAAACAGAACCCTTCCTCCTCCTCCTCCTCCTCCTCCATCATCCCAGACTCCCTGTTTTCTCTCCCAGAAGTTACCTTTGTTTTTCTGCCTGATGTGATGTTTATGATGCTGCTTCTTTCCAAAAGCTTGAGAATGAGGAGGAGCCTGAGGAGTGTGACGAGGAGGTGGGTCGACTCGTTTGTCTGTCACAACCTCAAACCTCTTGTTTTAAACTGGCAAACAATTAACTGAGACATTGAATTGAAATCCACACAGTGATCCAGCTTCAACACTAAATGCTTTTCATATTTGTGACGTAGCACTTTGGCCTGATATCCCGGGGAGAAAAGAGCTTTTGACTTGTGTTTTTTTAGTAACTTGCATTACAGCTGCTTTATTGTGCATCCTGGCTGACTGCCATCGTTCATGTTATTGGCTTCACATGTGCTGTTCCTGCCACAATAAGTTCAAATATTTGCTGCGAGAAAAGTGTTAGTTTTGGTTAGAGTCAGTTCCACAGGATGCAGCAAAAACACTGCAGAACCAAAAGTATGCAAACACCCAGACATAACACTCATGTTTGAGTCTCTCTGGGAAGGCTTTCTGCAAGATTTTGTGGGGTCAAGGTCAGGACTCTGTGTTGACCATGTCTTTATCACTGTGGAGGCTCACTTTTATCGGACATGTCACTGTATGCATTAGGATTAAGGTTTCCCTTCAGTGTGACTTAGAGGCCGAGCCCAAAGCATGAAAAACAACCCAAAACAAAAACACAGAGGCGTCTATGACTCAGTGGCTGTTGTGTCTGATGTGTTGTCATGGTGCATCACAGGGCTGAATTTTAAGGGTGTTTGTAACCAAATTAATCTGCAATAACTGTCGTTTGAAGTCAGTTTTAGCTTGCAGCTAATAGAAATTTGTGAACAATATTATCATTATCAGAAATTAGTTTCTCATTTAGCTAATTGTTTATTGGATATCAGCATAAACTGAGAATGAACCAGGCAGTTGGTTTCTTTCTCATAAAGAAAGAATAATGAAAAGATTCTCTCTTCAGGCATTTTTCTGTGTGTGTGTGTGTGTGTGTGTGTAATATAACCACATTTACTTTGTCATTTTTATTTGTGTACCTCCACCTGTATCTCCACCAGGCCATCTCTGACCATGAAGGGGATGATAACATGGTGGGTAGGCTGCAGCATCAGAAGCTGCAAGCGAAAACAAACAAGAAAAATCACTTTCATTTTGCCAATTCACCTTGTTTTTATATTTTTTTAAATAACCGTCTTTTGTTTGCAATCTTTATGGCCATCAGTCAGAGGACTCCAAGGTGAGAGAGGGATTCCAGATCATTCCCACTCAGTTCTCATTCTTTATTATTTCCTTAAATGTCCTGTATTCTTTTTCTTGCCTTATTTCACCTTCTCTTCTTAATGTTTTGTCCATTCCACCCCAGTCTGGCTGCTCAGACTCAGAGGGATCTGAGGTAAGCGAGAATTAAGGAAAAACTGACAATCAAAGCAGAAATCCTCTTTAAATAGAGTTCACATGTAATCTTCCTAAGACCTTGGACATTTTATGTCACTTTGATCTCAGTTTTTATAATGAAGCTTGGGACTGGAGATTTCACATCTTTTAGCATAAATTCATCTTATTGAGTCTCAGGAGTCTGAGTTAGACTCGTTGTCTAGTCACTGCTGGGTTTAAATGTGGAGTAAAAGTAGAGTAAAGCACATTTATACCTGCAAGCTGCCAATTATAATCACTGCCCTCACTCATGCAGTCGGAGATCATGTCATGTCTGACCCTCAGGTTTATTTCCAGCAGCCATATTTGTATCATGTGAATGATTTGGACTTGTGGCAACTAAATGATTCATTATCATACATTTGTGTTTGTGTTTGAAGTGAATAGTGATTGTTGATGAGCAGGGAATTCTGAACATGATGTTGAAACTTATTGTAGCTGTTTCTTTAAAAAAAAAAAACCTTCTCACAATAATGACTGTAGACTTGACTCTTTAATGTTGGGTGAACTCATCACAACAGAGCACAAAACAAAGTTATGCAGATAATCACACGTTTTCTCACTGAACCTTAATCTGGATTATTTTATGCGTTGCCTCCAGGTAGCATAAAGTCACATTTTATAACTAGTTCTCAATAACGTTAAATATTGATGACTGAATAAGCAAAAATATAGGTTAAACATTTAAAAAAAATTATTTTTAATAAGAGTGAAAAACTTAAAAACTCAACCAATCTGCCTCTTTAAGACTTTATGTGTGTTATTTGATTATTTGATTGACACTGGCCTGGAAACAGGCACAAGCAGTCACCAGAGTTTGATTCAAATGTTGCTGAATTCTGATTGGTGCATTGATGTACTGTAATTGACATCACCTTTTCAAACCAATGAGAACAACACAAACATAAATACAGATTCAAATTTCACTGTATGAAATAACCAAAACTGTTGTTCTAATGTTGTCTGATCGTAATGGGGAAGTGAAAGATATGTTTCCAGGATCTTTAAATCTACTGCACCTGGAACCAGGCTCGTCATGAACTGGGACTGGCTACTGAGTTCTCCACTGTTTGGCTAGAATAGAAATCTGCAGACCTGAGAGCTGAAAATGTAAAGCTTTGGTTGTGTTGTTTTTTCTCTGATTTTAAATTAATATTTATGACAAAAAGATTTTTGCCTGTTAGAAAAAGACTGTTTTCCCTTTGAATTTCCCATCTGCTTCTTTCTGAGCACAGTTGATAAATCCCTCCATAGACCTGATGCCAGAACCGTCCATAAAGCCTCTTGTACCGCATGATAGCGGAGATCTAAACACATTTACAGCTGGGTGCTATGATGCCCCCCCCCCCCCCCCGTCTGGCTGTTTAATAGACCAGACAGCGGGATGCCAGATAATTGAACTTGATAGTGTATGAAAATGTTGTATTTCGCTGGCTTCCTGAAACGACTTTGCAGACTTTACTCTGTTTGTGCGCTGACTGTGGGGGGTGGGGTCTGTGGCCTGTCAGGGGGGAGGGGTGAAGTCAGATTTTGAGCAGAGGGTGAAGAAAGCTAATGTGCGGCAGAATCTCGTCTCCGCTGGTTAATGGCTGAAATTACTGCTGTCTCAACAGATGTTGAATGGGATGTTATGGGGCAGCTCCTTTGTTAAAGTTGGGGCTTTTAAAGGAGAAGATATTCTGTGACTGAGGTGACGTGTATATTGTATATAATAAATGTCATTTAAAGTAAGAGGTGCCATCTCTTTACTGACATTTTTATGTGAAGTTATTTCCAGTTTTATTCATGTTCCCAGGGCAAGTAAATCAATCACCATGCTCCTTAGTTGATGCTGTCCTTGTGTAGTAGGTTAAAGAGTAAATTGAAATCAGATATTGTTTTTATTGCATTGAGAGGTGAGGCCTGTGATATTGCTTGAATAATTATCCAGAGGTTTTATTTGTGTAGAGAAACCACATGATTATTAAGGATGAAATCATATTTATCTATATTCACTTTGCCTTATGTGTGACTGGATTGTTAATGAGATTTGCTGTCTGAACCTGTGAGCATCAAGCAGGGAGGTATTGTTGTGTGTGCTGTCGTGTTTTTATCTATGTGAGGAACTTTGTGAGGGCTTTCAGACCTTGAGCCTGAGGTTTGGGTTGGATGTAGGACTGAGGCGAGGGTGGAGGTCAGTGATATGCATGGTTGTGGTTAGGAGCTAGAGTTTACTGAACGCCAATGAGGGTCCTGAGAAGTAGAAACACATGGGTTGGGATCCGGGATTTTATGTATTTATCACGTTTTGTGAACGCAGTGACTTTTTGAGGACTTTACCTCCATCTGATCAAAGCTCAGCTCCCCAAGAGGTAAAAAAGTGCCTTTGCCTCTTTAACATTTTTTACAGCCTTTAATTCATACCAGTGTATTGTATAAAATATCATAGAGGTTCAGCGTCTTGGACTTTTAGATCTGACAAACAGTTTTAAATTCTTGTCATATCCTTGTGGTTTTCATCCCACCTGTGGTGGAAACCCTTTATCAATTATTTGTGTTTTGAACAAACAGGAAGTCATGATAAATAGATGAGAATAATGTGATGTTGCCACATGTTCTTCCTTCCTGTCTATTTTACATTAGTTGAAATAATGAGATTTCAGGATGTGTTGTGAATCCACTGAATGAACAAAATGTATCTTATCCATCCTCAGCTTGACAACAAGGAGAAGGAGAAAAAGGTCGGTTGTCCAGGCCTTTCGCTTTTTATTTCAACACCTTTATTCAACCAGAACTTTGTGTTTTGTGTGTTGTGGTGTTTTTTTGTGAATTAGTCTGGACTGCACTTGTGCTGTGTGTTTACAAAGTGTTTTATAATTGTTAAGTAGAACAGTCAATTCTGTATTTTGTGAGTTTGATTACATTTAAAGGTGCCAATGCAACTCTACACAATAGCAGTACCAAATGGCAGCTTGAAACTTCTGTTCACCAACCAAATGATACCAAAATGAGACCAGAGAGGATGAAGATCTGGGTCAATCCATGTTTTTCTTGAAGGCAAAGCTGAAATCTGCAGTTATTAGCTGAAGCAAGGGCGTCTTACTGTGAGATATTCTTATTTAAACCCCTTTTATGTTGTGAGTCAGGCTGTTAGGAACACACATGTTTTTATATAAACCAGTTTTAATATTGCAAGAATATTGTGATTTCTTCCAGGAACATGTTGTATTGGCATGATGATTTGTAGGTTGTAGTGGAAAGAGTTAAGGATTTGTTATCAGATGACAAAGCAGATCAACATCTTGCTGTAACATTTAACGCCTGTTTCGACCAGAAATCTCATTCTCAGATAGCAGCAGTAAAAAAAGATGCTTCAGGGAAGTGCTTGGTGCCACATGGCTCCTGCTGTTACTCTGAGACGATTGAAAATCTGGGAGCAAAAACTTGAGATATTTTTAACTTTCAGTACTAAAAAGAAAATGCCAGGCTCTGGCGGCTGTTAAGAACACACTGCAGCACTTCTTCTCTGTTCAGGGAGGTTCCAGATAGAAACACCAGGAAAATGTAGTGCAATATTGCTAGACAATAAAGTTATTATCCTCCTTTTTCTGACCTTCATCACTGAGTAGATATCCTCTCCTGAAACTTGGAGCTCTGTTTTAATGTGTTCAGGCTCATATAGCAGGTACTTTTTAGTGATGGCAGATGTTTTAGTTTGTGTCCGTGTTGTGCCTCCTGTAGGACGATTCCTCGGCATATGATGACAGTGAGGAGGAGGAGCAGGAGAAGGTTTGGTTTCTTTACAAAACGTTGGCCCCTCCAACATTTATCCATAACTGACCTCTCCTCTCCTGCTGGCTCACACCTCAGACCCGACTGAAATACCTAAACATGGTTGAAAAAATCCTCCATTCACTTTGACATTCTCGTGTGTCTGTGATTGTGGGTCCAAACGGGTATATGTGCTCATGTTTCCACCATTATTCCCATCATCATCATGAAGTAGTGTTAACCTAACCACACCTTCCATTTGTTGTCTTCTGTCATTTTCTTCTTTTAATGGATCTATGTTTTATTCTTTTCTTTCTTTCAAAGTTTGACAAGGAAAAGGTGAGCTGTCAAAAGCACCTTCCTGTTCTCTTTAATGCTTAATGATGAATGTTGGTTTTTATTTTCTTAACATTAACGTCATTTTTCTTTTTCTCTTTTCTTTTTTTACATCTTCCTAGTCTGAGTCCAAGAAAGAAAAGGTGTGTGTGTGTGTGTGTGTGTGTGTGTGTGTGTGTGTGTGTGTATGTGTGTGTGTGTGTGTGTGTGTGTGTGTGTGTGTGTGTGTGTGTGTAACTATGCTGTTTGCATGGAAAATAGTCAGAGTGCACGGTTGTGTTTGTGTTTATGTGTGAGCCTTGTCTTAAAGGAAAATTAGTTATTACTTTTATAAAAATAAGTAAACAACTACTTTATCACTATATGTACAAAACATATATTCCATGTTCATACTTCTTACAATGAATTAGCTAAAAGCTTTGACTTTAACTGACTAGTTAAAGCTAACTTTAAAGCACCTATAATCTTCATCGTCCATCCAGTCTAAAGGTAGATGTCCATGTGTTATTTGATCACAAAACAGATCTAGGTTCTATATTAATACTGTGAAAGTGCATCAAATGACAATGTGAAAACAATACGACAGTGTGAAAGGGGTCGTGTGTAGCTATAAAAACTGTATAAATACTACACACAACCTGCTCAGCATCAAACAGCAGACAGACACAGTTAGAGACCAGCTGGTGAACGTGTTGCATTTAGCAGCTAAAGAGCCTGATATTTCCATCAGAAGTAGGTGGAGAACACAAACTGAGCACATTCATCAGCTGGAAGAAATATGACTCATAATGAATGATTATGTTGCTCTGTAACTGCTGGACGTGTAATTAAGCAACTCTTTGCTAACAAGTTCACCATATCAACTAAAACAGCCATAATATGCCCTCAACCAGAAATAATTTGATTTTACCTGTTAAAACTAAAACAAAGTTTTGGATATTTTTTATATGAAGATAATAGAAAGTTGTTGTATCATTTAAAAAATAGTGCAGGACAGATTCAAAATTGTGGAGAACTGGAGCTCATGGATTGTACAAAACTGTACATCGGTTTCTGAACGATTTCTTAGATGAAGTGAAGTGAAGGAGGCAGAAGCTTGAGTGCTCCTTCCTCATAATGGCAGAGTTAGCAATGACAAGGACCCCATCATGAAGGTACTGGCTGTTCAAAATAAGGCGGACAAAGGAAGATTGATGGAAAAACGGTTACTGTGCTGTTCCTGAAATGACCTGTAGTCTGACAGAGAAATGGCCCTGAGGCTGAGGAGAGGGATGGACAGAGGTATTTGTCCTCATCTCAACATGAGGACAAAATGAAAAGATTGTCACTCGTCAGTAGGTTCTCAGCTAACTCCACACAGTCCAGTTATGTGCCATAAAGGACGAGGAGTCTGCAGCTGTTCCTTTCAATATTTTTTTACACTAAAACACCTTCAAGAACAGAGGGAGCAGGGACAGACTGTACGCTTTTCAGTGCTCTGTAGTTACTATGTTAAATGGGAGTCCTCTACCATCTCACCGGGTGTCGTGTTAAGGAAGTGGTTGAAATCATCTGAATCCTGCTTGTGTTAATGCATAAGGCTGAAACACCTTGTACACCTAAGATGTCAAGGTTTGTTTTTAGCTACGTTTTTGATCATCCCTCAGAGGAGGATGTGAACCCGAGAGTCAGCAAAACTGGACCTGTGAGGGTTTCACCTGAACGCAACAATAAGCTTTATTAATATGTGAGTCACTACCTGGAGCAGCCAGAGGCTAACAAGGAAGGGGAAGCTATGGGGAAGTATGAACAGGAGGGTGTCTGTCACAGTGTCCCTGTGTGAGTGCCGTCGTGTGTGAACATGTGTGTATGTGCAGTCCGTCTGGCATGAAAGCATCACTCACTCACAAATGTGTGTGTCCTTGCAGGCTGAAAAGACAGACAAAGAGAAGCAGGTTGGTTTGTTGACAGTCTTTTTAACCTTCACCTCCTCTTTCTGCTGCACAGTTTCTGCTTTTCTGAGAACTGATTCAATTTCATCAAATATTTTTAGATTTGCTCTCATTCCCCTGTAATATTCACTGAACCTGAGATTTTTAGTCATAAATAAATACGCTTGACACGTTTATCTGTACACACCAGTCCATCTTTTGGTTTGAGTGTGAGAAAAATGAATGGTGTTGGCTTTCTTTTCAACTATTGCCGTTCTTGTCTCTGCCCCAAGGAGGACACTAAGAGCAAAGAGGTGAGTGGTTGAAACAACAGCAAAGAACATTAGCTTCAGTAATAAAAGGTCCTACAATGTGCACTTTTTAAAAGTTTGTGCTGTATCTGTAATTTATGTTGATGTTTGATGTCCTGCCTCTTTGACCAAAGGTCCAATGATAACTTTGAATGGACTAATTGTTGAAAACACTGTTAAATGTAGAAAAGAAAGTAAAACCAAAAGACCAAATAAAAGAAGAACATTAAGAAACTAAGAAGCAGTAAGAAAAGAACTAAATGGGTAAAACGTCAACTTGTGCAACTACAAACTTGTAGCACCAAAGTGTTTAATAATGGCTTCTTCAGTATCTCAACTTATCTTGACATGTTTGAGGTTATTGATCGTTGGCGCCACCAAATTATTGCACCTGACATTGATGATAAAATGATGCTTGAAAATGTGAATTGCAGTCACCCTGCAGGGGAACAGTCAGGCTAAACAAGTGTCAGAAAATGCATTCAAGCATCATAATGTGTCACAAATGGCAGACATACAGGATGGTGACTTCCTCCTGACTTAAAGATAATAACAAAAATAAATGACTGGTGCTCAAATTACTTTTACCATTAACCTTGCTTGAAAGGTGAACATAACAGACACATAAGAAATCAAATCAAACATGTAGCTCATCACACCTGTAACATGTTTTCCGTGCTCCGTGAAACATACTGTAACTGTTAAACCCCCCCTGTTTAATATTTATAAGCAGTATGTAAACTAAAGCATAGTTGGAAACAGTAATAAAGTGAATTTTTAACGTGTTTTATGATGAGTTTATACACGTGTTCAAATCACAGCTGAACATATGAGGCATGGTTAAGTGTGTGTGAGGTCCAGCGAAGCAGACGATCTGACCACACTCTGTCTGCTGCCCCCGTCAGAGCCAGCTGACTCAGATTTTTCCCAGAATCCAATTCAAAGAATCAGTTCCATTTGCCAAAAACACTCGGCCGTTGTCAGAGGCAGAAGTGCTCCATTCAATTTAAAGTTGTTGTTTTTTTTCAGCTTGAAGCTTTTTTTTTTCCTTTGAGCTCAGTCATTTCATTTTGTTTCCGTGTTTGATTTAAATATGTTCATGGTAAAACTGATTGCTTATCATTTCCCTTTGTATATTTTGTATTTATGAAGGGGACATGTTGAGAAAGGTGAAACACATGACTGTAGATTACAGGTGTCTCATGTTTTATTTTGTTTTTTCTCCCCAGTCAAAGGAGGAAGTAAACAAGGTTTGTTTTCCCCTTGTTTCCTCTGTAGAGCTTTTCCCTGTGAGCCTCCTCTTAAACTATTAGCCTGTTAGCTGCTGTACAGTAGACACGCCTGTTGTACAGTTATCCTGATGTACTACATTAATACTGCAGGTAGTACTTGTAAAGTAGTAAAATCAGTCTTGTAAACCTGAGCTGACTGAAGGCATATTATTATTTATTTAGTTTTGTTCATAATTTAGTGTATTTGAATATGATGCCTGAGTAGTAGCCAAATATATGAGCCAATCCCAAATTTAAGGAATTCCTATGTCAAATTTGGGATTAAAACATGACACATTCTGTATATATTACACCAAATCTGAGGATTTTATCTGAGCTACAACAAAATCTGCAAACATACTTTTTGTGCTTCTAGTATCTTTTTTATTTTTATGTGCTTTTTACTTTTGTACATTGAAATTGTACCAAACATTTAATGTTTGAATAGGTGAGACATTATTCAATTCTGCTTAGAGTACTGAGATATATAAATATATATATTTTTAATCAGGAAGTCACGTTGTGATCAAGATCTCTTTTACAAGTGAAACCTGAGTACAGAAATTAGAATAAAAAAACAAATGAAATAGACACAAAGCACCCAGCACAGATGTCTGAGTGTGTGCATTGGTAAACAACAGATATGACAGAGATCTGTCTCAGTGAGCTCAGAATCTGATCATTCATTGAGTGTCGAGTTGCTTCCAAATAATTCCTGTTTGGGATGAAGTCTGTGAGCAGCATTCACGTAGCAGACAGCAGTGAAACACAGGATTTCCATAGGTGACGTCCCTCCTGTCCTGTAGCTTCCCAATAAACCACAGGCAATAAACAAAAAGCTTTTATTAAAATCACCCACTCACCATTACCCAACCCACCAGACAATATCACAGAACCCCACCCAAACTAAAAAAAAACCTCCTACTATTTTTACCTGCTTTTTACCTATTTTTTTGTTTGTTTTAATCATCAGTATCCTGAACAGCATTGTGTGACTTTTCCACTTTTTACTTTTGTGTCTTTTCTTGTTTTCTTTCCTTTCTGTCTCCCCGGGAAGACTGAAGCCACAGCTGCCGCAAAGAAGGTACAGTGGTGTGGTAGAGAGAGATAACGGAGTTCGAAAAACACTTATCACCCTTAAAGGACACTTCTAATTTCAGGCTGTAATTCTAGGGAGGTTAACGTGTACGTGCAGGCTTGTATGTGTGTGTGTCCTTTTCTTCTTAAAAGCAGTTTTTCTTAGTCCTTCACTTTCTTCGTCGTCTCAAAGTCTTGAGGACGCACACTGATTGAATAGAAGATGTGTTGGACCTCTGACGTGAGCACTTTAAATGCTCCACACCTGGTAGTTGAATGCAGGAGATATTTTACATGCAAGCATACTGTACAGTGAACTGGCAGACACTGTTTCTATAGGAGGTGAAGCTGTTGGGGAATTAGGAGCTGTGTATAAAAAAATCACAGCACTGTAAAATATATGAAACAGTTGAACACATGAGTCTGAAAAATGTTGTATGTTTTATTCATGATATATAATTTGGCAAATGTGTGATGCTAGAGGACATATAAAAGAGAAAACTCCTGAACTCAAAATCATTTTTTATCCAATGGATGACAAGTCAATCGCTCACTTTGCATAATGTTTTGTTGGAGAGGAGCTTTTGGAGCCAGACTGGGAACCAGAATTCAGTATTTTTCTCTACCTGTGAAATAAGTAAAGGTGTCCAAGTGGGTATCATGGATATACTGTTTACAGTGGGGTCCCCATTGTGTGTTTATATGTACTCCTCTGGTCACAGCCCTAATGCTCCTACTACGACGTTACTGTCGGATCAGATTGCCACATCTGTCTGGTTGGGCAGCCTGCAGCTGCTTGTCAGCCTCGACCTTGAAGTCCCACAGGATCTTAGCTCTGTTGTTCTCAAACACTTTCAGTGCTGTGTCCCATCAGGACCTCTGATCCATACCCAGCACAGATGTTCCTGCACTGCCACTTGATTAAGCCTCTCAGTGTAACGCTGTCCTTTTGGACCCCACTGTGTAGACATGCAGATAGATATACACAAACACACACAGTATATGTATATACAGTATATGCTCATTATTCATCCACCTGTCTAACCAGTCTTGGTTTTCCAAGGACACATCACACTCGTGCGCGGTCACCTTCAAATATCCATAAAGATGTCTGACTATACCTGACGCTTGCAGCTCACATAAACACAGCTGTGCGTTTTGTTTTTGGACTCAGACCAAGAACTCGCCTGCTCTGAAGCGGCAGAGTGGACAGTCATTCCTCTATTAAAGTGCAAGATACTAAAACGCTGTCAGTTGAAAGTCGCAGCCCTCCTTTAGTCCAATTAGTTGTTCTGGCAGTTTGCCCACCGTCTTCCATCTAATAACACAGTTCCACAGTTATCGATGACACACTTTCTACAAAGACTCTTCGTGATGTCGTATCTCGCAGTCGTTCAGCCATTTGGCTTTTACAACATGTGGTACACACTTGACATCCAGCATACTAATGAGCTTCAGCCTTCAGGTTGTATTTTACAGGTGTAGCCTGAGTCCAGGCTCCTCATGGCCAGTTCATCCTGCAGGCTGCGCCGCCGACAGAGAGCTGCACTTTGTTTAGCTTCAACTTTCCTGTAGTAACTGGCAAATGAAAAAGTAGATTGTTTAAACTTCGTGATGGCTAAGAATTCAGACTTGTTTCAGCATTAAAGGCCATGTGCGACCAAGTTATTCTGACTGATTAGACATTTGCTTCGTTGGCAGAGCTGTGTTAGCAATTGCATAAGATCCCCAAACTCCCATAAGAAGGATAAATGTCTAAGTGGTCCTGCAGTAAAAATCTCAGCAGAGCAGAGATGTGTCATACCTGGTCTGTGCAAGCCCACACAGTCCAGCAGAGAGGTCTGATCAGGGAAGATAAATGAAAACGCCAGCAGAGGTGAACCAAGGACAGCTTATATGTGTTTACCTGTCAGAGTGCCTAGGTGTGTACATTTCAAACTGTTAAAAAGGAAAGCTGCACGTTTCTGTTATATTGAGCCTCAAAATGTTGTTGCCGTTTTTTTGTACCTGCATTTACGTGGGAACCGTGCCTGGTTTAGTCACATTTCATTCTGGGCAGGTAGCATGGCCCAAGTTCCTGAAACATACACAGATCACAACACAATCGAGCCATTAAAACTAAACCCCTAAGGCAAGAATCATTTTGGCCCCGGGGCCTCCTAGCAGCCAATTCCAGCCAGCGTAGCCGGCAAAGTAAACCTGAGCAGGACATCGAATGATCTTAAAAGGTGCTGTGAAGCTGAGCCTGACCACAGAGGAGGCCAAACCTGCTCAGAGAAATGACTTTTACCTGCTCTGTGTTCAATGCTGACTTTATTTATTTCCACCCATGGAGACCTCGTCATTTGTCAACACACAGATCTCACTGAAACATGACTACTGTCAGTTTCCTGGGTATAAAACAGCCTATATGGATACAGAACTCACCTCTAACATCCTCAGTGTATAGGAGTGAGTTAATTTTAGACCATGTCTTTAGCAGCTTCTTCCTTATTTCTAGTTTGAACACCATCCTCATCAGGCTTTTCACCGCGTTTATTAAATGTTATTTAATTAGAGTTCAGCTTTCTCCTCTCGATGAGTCAATTCAACTCAAGGGAAGTGTTTGGGAGAACGAGGGACGGCCTCCTGCTGCTCTTGGTTCCACTTAGTGTAAAGAAAAAACATTTTTCCTTCATCCTTCAGCCTCTCATGTTGTATTTTTGAAGACCTGCTTGAGAGGAAGGTGGTCAGGAAATGGCGCACTCTTTACAGCTTGAAGCGCTCCTTTCACACGCTGCTGAATGTGTGAAGAGTTGTGAATGAGCTTGTCATGTTTCTCCCGTCGCTGCTTACAAACTCCTCTCAGCTGAAGATTGTGTTTAGTCACGATCGCTGCCATTTGCATTTTAGTCAGCGTTTACCGATCCACACACAGAATATGCCCATACAGCAAGTCACTGTGTGCAGTGACTCAAGCGTTTACTGTAGACATACACATTTCCTGCACTAGAATGTATTTTACATGCACTGTTTCCCTTCTTAATAACCATCAGCATCTGGTTCATACATGTTTATTTTCCTGCACAGCTCAGCTCAAACATCAGAAAACGCACTGAGAGAAACTGACGAGATGTTGGTATCGATTGTGGCGCTTCAGTGTGAGTTTGCTGGGAGGTTTGCAGCTGAGAGCAGAACTAGAGCTCATTTTAAAAAAAAGCAAAGCAGCTACCTTTGGTGTTTTTTATTTATTCTCCCTGTAAGTTGCTCCAAAGGCTTCAGCGATTGCATCACTTGACCTAAGGCCATAAATAGAGACAACTCATTACTGTAAAGGGTGAAGCTGGACTGTGGCGTCCTGATATCTGTGGCTGGAGTGGACGCAGCTGTGTCATATTCCAGCTGCAGTCTTCCTGCCAGAGAACATCAAGGCCTTTATGTCCAGTGTCTCAACAGGAAATACCTGCAGCACACCTGGGGCCTCATTTATCAAAGCACGTGTGGACCATACTTTAAATCTACGTGTAAGATCGAGAAAGTATCTGTTAAACATACTGTATTTACGTTAAGATGGAATTGAGGTGGAAAATTCCCACCTGTTCTCCAAGCTCCTCGTCATGCACATTATTCACATTTGACACTAATATTGAATAATAAGTGTGAGAGAAGTTGAGATGGAAATATTTTGGAAAAGAGGGATAAAACACCAAAAACAGGGAGAAATGAAAGAACTAAATGTGGCTTCAGAAGAACAGGAAGCAGCTGAGATGTGATGGAGCCACAGCTGGATCCAGATGATATTTCAGGGTGTAGCAATCTGGTGGTGGCTGTGTAACTGACTGCAAAGGCTTGAAATAACCTGTTATCTCCTCCTTTTCCTTTATCTGCGTGTGTGTGTGTGTGTGTGTGTGTGTGTGTGTGTGTGTGTGTGTGTGTTGTAGCTGGATACAGAGGCAGCTAACATCCTCAATGAGCTGCAGGTGAAGCTCAACACCGTCCTGGACAACTTCAGCACCGTGTTTGCTAAGAGGTAACACACACACACACACACACTCGCACACACACACACACACACACACACAGTTTTACATGTACTCAACCAGCCTTGCAAAGGTTTTTATTATATAAGTTTACCTTTATCTCCCTCTTCCCCTCCTCTCCCTCTTCTCCCTCCTCTTCCTCCTCTCCCTCCTCTCCCTCCTCTCCCTCTTCTCCCTCCTCTTCCTCCTCTCCCTCCTCTCCCTCCTCTTCCTCCTCTCCCTCCTCTCCCTCCTCTTCCTCCTCTCCCTCCTCTTCCTCTTCTCCCTCCAGCTTCCAGACTCGTATCAACGGCTGCATGCGTCAGATGGCTGAGATCCTGTACCAGATCAAAGGGCCCCCCAACCACAACACAGCAGAGGCAGATGCTGACAACATGCTGAGGCCCCTCATGGAGTTCCTGGATGGGAAGTAAGTCGAGGCACACAAGCTGCTGGCAAGTGGCTCTCTGATGACCCCGCTAATGTCATTAATGAACTAAACTGTACTTTCACCCCTGATGATTTTTGCCGAACAGCTGCTTTTCATCTACACAGTAAAAGTCAAAATTGGCTCATTTTGGGCGACCTTACAGCTGAGTGGTTAGGGTGCAAATGCCCGGTTTGATTCCTGATTTCTCTGTGACCAAACAAATCTCAGCTGACATTTGTGGTGTGTTTGTGTGTGGTCCAGTCTCAGTATCTTTGCTGACATCTGTGAGAAGACGGTGCTGAAGAGGATCCTGAAGGATCTGTGGAAGATCGTCCTGAGCAGCCTGGAGAAGACCATTGTCCTGCCTCAGAGCAACGACAGCCTGGTAAGCTCGACCCACCACAGCTAGAACCCTGACCCTGAACTACAACCTCATCCTGACCATGAGAGAGTACCCACAGATTTAACATTACACTCTTAACGGACAGTTTTAAAAGCAGGATCAGATGTATCGTCCTTTTTATTTCACACACTCTTCTTCCTTATCAAAACCTGGTGACTACGTTGTCCACAATGCACCTCAACCACAGACAGTTTAGTTGGAGATTTGGGTTTGTTATGCTCATCATGGCTGAAGTAGCCTGCAGCAGAGCACAGGGGCAGGTTACAGATTAATGGTGAGCTCACCTCTTACTAACATCACACCCCCAGATTTTTTTTTTCTTTTCAGGCTCGTAGTCTTCAGATCTAACCCACACTGACTTAAGTGACATCACTTAAGGCAGTTTATCAGATGTCTGGATCTTTACACAACCTTTCTCACACATGCAGTCGTATTCCCCAGGACACATTAACAGACTTTGATGTGTAAAATCAGTGGAGTTCCCCTTTAAATTTGCAGCTAATTCTTAATCTTCACTCAGCTCTTTGAAGATATGAACACCGGACAAAATGTCCCCCGTTGCAAAAATGTCACTCTTGAGGTCTAAAGCTGGTCGTCACAGAGGTAGAGGGACATTTGTGTTTGCATACTGATGAGAGTAATCAGAGGAAAGTGAAGGAGGAGGGAAATGCACATCGTTCTTATTAAAAGAAAATATTAAAAGAAAATAATATATATATATATATATATATATATATATATAGTTTTTGCCCATTAAGTAAAAAATAACATGCACTCTATTTATTATTTCCAACCATTTGTATAAATGTTTTATAAAACTCCTCATTGGTGCATTCAAGGACGCTCCGGCATCTGAGAATCAGCTGCCAAACAGCGACAGTATTTGAATGAATTTACATACATTTATATTTGCAGTGTCCATGATTGCATGTTGTCTCTGTGGCAGCAAACAAGTTTCTCTAAATGCATCTACACATTACAATGAGGTAATTTTGACCCCAAAAAAAATCAAACATGTACATAATGTTGACACAGATGTATGTGTGTATGATGATATCTAAAAACAATCTCTGCAACTGGATTATGATGAGAGAAAGGAATAAATGGAAGTTACTTTAGTAAATCTGCAAATATGTGCAACATAAGCAGTGTGTGTGTGTTGTGTAGTGTTGTGTTATGGTGTTCTGCTGCCATCTACTGGTGGATGTCAACAGTTGTGTTTCTCTCAGGTTTGCTCCAGTTTGGAGAGTTGTTAGGAAAATTGTGATTTACAGTGAAGCAATATAATCACTTCTCATCCACGCCCTCCATCTCGCTCTCTCTCTCTCTCTCTCTTTCTCTCTCTCTCTCTCTGCAGGGAGCTCAACTCCTCACAGCAGCTAAAGGACTCTCAAATCTCAAGGTAACACACCTGCAGAGACGCACACGTGCGTAGCCACGTGTGCGTCTCTGCAGGGACCTTGTGAAGCCTTACTGTGGCGTCACCATTCATCACCATATTGTCAGTTATTGAGGCCAAAGCAGAGATGTGCAGCTTTAAGTCATTTTTTTATCTGAAACAGAATCTTCCAAAACTGCTTAAAAACTCATGAGGAGAAGCCAAATGAGCTACATTTTATGATTTGAATCTCAACTCAGATGTTTAAGGTTTTTCTAGTACAGACTAACTACAGCACAGCGTGCAGGAGGTTGCATAAAGTTGGCAAAAAAGACTAGACTGGGTAAAACCACTCGCTGCTTTCTCTGAAATTTGCTTCCCACTTCATTTTTCAGTCAGTTAAAGAAAGACAGCTGATGATGTGTTTTCTTCCTGCTTTTTTACAATTTTACAACCCACTGATCAACAAATGTTTAGTCAGTGTTGATATTATCCAACAACTAGATTTAAGTCAACTCAGACAGAGCAGTTAGATATGGTTTCCTGTATATGGTTTTGTTATCATGTACTTTGAGTGTTTGTCTGATGTGAGTCTGTGACCTCTGGCTGCTGTAGGGAGGAGGTGAAGCCAAAACCCTGACGCCTAAGCAGTGTATAATCATCGACGCAGGGCTGGAGACAATCAAGGTGGGTGGAAACCTGCACTGACTCACGTCTCTGACACTTAACACACATAAAGCAAGAAAGGAAATGTCAGTTCATTCTTAACTGATTGAGTCATTGACATGACTCATAAGCATTAAATAAAATATATATGTAAATTTCCACAGAATCAAACTGGAAAATACACTCTACTCTGTATTTATTGAAAATCGTATATGAATATTTCCAAGAATAAAAACACTAATATTGTTTTTTGTGTTCATATTCAACAATTATATGACATTTATTTTGTAAAAATTGAATTCCTTTTCCTTTTACATACCTGTAGCTTCAGTGCACAGTTATTTTCAACACTCATCTATGTTATTTCAGTGAAGCACTTTGCCATAAAAGACAATATACAGTAAACACTAGAGTTGCACCAACCATGTTTAGAATATTATCAGACACTATCTTTGTATATTTTAACGCATGGTTAAAAGTGTCTGTGAAGAAAGTTCTACCTACCTGAAAGGATTGTTTTGTCACCTTCACTCTGCTGCTGTCGCCTCCTTCAGCAATACTTCCACGCAGGAGGAAACGGGCTGAAGAAGGCGTTTGTCGAGAAAAGTCCTGAGCTGGCGTCGCTGCGTTACGCCCTCTCCCTCTACTCCCAGAGCACCGACGCTCTCATCAAGACCTTTGTCACCACACAACACTCCCAAGGTGAACAAACACACATGTACAGTATAAAGGCTTCTTAGTGTCGGATGAATTAATGAAAAAGTTCACTTAATCTCTTCTCCTGTCCTCTCAGTGCATGACGGGATGGGAATCCGCATCACTGGCAATGAAAAGATTCGACCTGACAGGGGTAAGTCCACAGCACTGGGTTCCACACGGGAACTACTGAGCTTCTTTGTGGAGTTCCTGATAGAAAAATGTAGCTCAGTGAGCTCTGGAGGAACACCCACATATTTTAGGCTCATGAAATTAAACTGAAAGTCTTTCTAAATTCTCATTGGACGTCACCTGGTGCTTTACTCTTAACTATCAAGGAACAGTGTTAAGTTTACGTTTTGTATGTTTCCTTGCTCATGAAACCAGGGATAAAACTATAATGTAATTTAATTGTTGAACTATTCATGAAAATGGGCCACCATTTTAAAAAATTCCAACAAATTAGAAATTATAACTTTATCAAATAATAAATACAATTGTATAAAATCTGATGGTGTGTTTTATATCATCATGATCAGCCTCTATAGAAATTAAAGTAATTTTTAACAACTTTTTCCGAAGCTGAAATGTAAGATAAGAAAGTGCAACAGCAAAAAGATCGAGATAAGAATAAAACAAAAACACAAGTGTGAAGTTTAAAGATGTAACTGGAGTTCATGTGTGACAACGTGCTGACTGTGTCGTACAGGCTCGGGTGTAGAGAAGCCAATCGGAGAGGCCGTGCTGCAGATCGACATGATGCTCGGGAAAGAACGCAAGGTCAACGTCAGAGGTGAGACGCAAACATTTGTTTCAGTTTCAACCTTAAACCTCTTCACATCACTCTGTACCAAACTTTAAACCTCCAAACTTTAATATTTAATCCAGGACCAAATCTTGAGTCAAACCTTTAAAGGACCATACTGGTGATTTATGTTTTAGCCCAGTAACTACTATGTATAGGTTATTTATCACCATTACCCATCAGCACATGGGAAGGCAACTGCGAGCAGAAACTACTTTAAAAAATCTCTTTGTCGTTGGTGCTTTAAAGAGCTTGTCATATAAATAAAGACATTTAATATTCCTCATTTGCAAAATCCTTAATAAAAATACATTAAAAAGTGATAAAGTTTACTGCAAGTTAATGCTCATGATTTATTAAAGTGAACTGAAACTGAGGACAAAATCTAATTTCTTCAGGAAATGCTCAGCAGTAATACTTTCACACTCTAAAACAACTAATATGGGAAGAAATAGTCTCCATTATAAAAACAGATAAACAACTGGGCACAAAAAGACAAAATCAGATCAAAATAGAGTATTAAAAGAATATTATATTTATATGAATGAATTTATAAATACGGACACATGCAGTCGCATCATGATCACTGACTCTGCCCTCCCTCTCTCTCCCTCTCTCACATCCCTCCGTCCAGTCATCGCGGTGAACGACATGAAGTGGCAGACGTCGGGAATGTTCCGGCCTTTCGTCGAAGTCTCCATGGTTGGGCCTTTCCTGGCCGACAAGAAGCGCAAGTTCACCACAAAATCCAAGAACAACAGCTGGACTGCGAAGTTCAACGAGACCTTCCAGTTGTGAGTCTGAACTCTGACACTCCAACACTCACAGCTGAGAGATGCAGTGAATAAGTGGCTGAGTTTTTATCTGTTCTTCTGCCCTGTAGCATCCTGGGTAAGGAATCCCCAGACTGCTACGAGCTCCAGGTGACGGTGAAGGATTACTGTTTCGGCCGGGCGGACCGAGTGGTCGGCGTGGCCGTGGTCCAGCTGCGGGACGTCGCCGACCGCAAGAGCTGCGTGTGCTGGTGTCCTATCGGGCCTCGCACTCACACGGACGAGACGGGCATGACGGTGATGCGGATCCTGTCCCAGCGACCTGCTGATGAGGTGGCCAAGGAGTTTGTCAAGCTGAAGTCTGAAATTCGTCCCGTGGAGGAGGGCAGATGAGCAGAGGCACCGACTCAGCACCAGATTTGTTGGAAAGGGTGAAAACTGAGGTCTCAGTTCAGTCAGGGCTGTTCTTTGTTTATGAGCACTGTCACCTTTATCATTAAAGTTCAACATGGAGGACAATAGATATAAGCAGACCGATTATAGGTCATAATTATGGTAAGAAAGAAATGTATTTAATTAAATGGGTGCAGTTTGGAAAGAGATACTTCTCAAAGTGTTGAAAAAGAAGAAAGTGTAACAATAATCAGCATCAGTATCTTTACTGTTCAACAACTTACGGGTTGAGAGATCAACTCTAAAGATCCTCCTGATCCCCTGTTAATAACAACGACTAGTTCAGTCGTCAATAACCAATCAATCTGGATAAAATCTGACACATCTGTTGGCCTTTAGAGCTGACAGGAAAGGTGAAAACATGACATTAGTTTTAAAACTGAATGAACCTGACTCCTGTAGCTGTGACAGGAGATGGGAGTGAGTGGGAGGAAGTAATCCATGATTCCTGCACCGTCTGAGCCTCTGAGGCCAAACTGATACCTTTAGTGACATCGGCACCACTGTTGACTCTGGTATCCAACAGTACGACACTGAACAACAACTAACTAATGTTTTAAAAAACACATTAAAGCAAACAAATGTCATACTTAGCATGAGTTGTTGCAAAGAGCTCTAGCTTGTAACACATTTGAGAAGGTGACCAAGGAAACTGCTTCGAAACTGCAGTATGGGAGTTTAGCAGCCAACAATAATTCCCTCACTTAAGAACAAAGAGCAGATATAAAGCAGCTCGTTGATCACGGGTTTCTCATTTTTAATTCAGCGTGATGACAGAAGAAGTGCAGCACACATCAGCTCGTTCACACGTCTCGTCCTTTGGTCGGTGCCAGCTGACACATGTAGCAGGAAGTCAGGAAACCGTAGCAACGATCTGATCCACGCTGGAAAACACTGCAGGACGGTGACACATCCTGTCACACTGAACCCAGAGGACGGCTGTCGGGATGCTGCTGATGTGTGTTGCTCTTTAATGATCAACTTTCCCCAGACTGAATATAGAAAACCTTAAACTGAGAGAAAATGTCGTCAGTTCTTGAATGAATTACACAGCCTTAAAAAAAAAAGGTGTCTAGCTAACATGGCTAGCTCACCGTACTCAGACTGACAACATGAATGGAATTCAACAGCATTGACGTTTGAAGTAAAAAGGCACTGATTTTTCTCAGAAGCAAGGAATTATGGGTGTGGTAGTTTAAAGTACATGACTGACCACTGGACTGTGGCCTGTCGAACAGCTTCTTCATAGGTTTTGAATTTAACTCTTCTGTTTTTTGCCAAATGTTAAACTGTGACTGTGAAGACTTTTGAGCTGTAGACCTGCTCTGACTGGAAAAACAACCCAAATCTGGCAACGTGTTTTCAAGGGTTAAAATAGTGCAAACACCATTTTGGAGGCGGCCAAACGGGCCTGTAAGACGTTGTACTTTTACAGAAGTCTCCGAGATGCCGCAGCCTTGCCATGCATGCACAGCCACATCCTGCCCCGATCGTACGTCTCTGAATGTCTGATTGGTGTTTTGCGTCAGGTGCACTACAGAGCACACAGGCAGGTTTGACTGAGGTGTAACTGGGTTTGATCCGCACTCTTTGTCTGTTTACTACGTGCCAAGGAACACAAGTGTTCAGCGAGCCACATTCAGCTAGCTCTCTTCACAGATTCGGGGGCTGTTTGCAGACAGACGTGGCCACTGCAGGATCTCCCACTTTATGCTGCACGTTTGCCAAAACTCGCTGCACTTTGGCTGCAAATGTAAAAGGATCTATTGGTACAATTTAGTCTGGAAACTAGTTTAGAGTTTTATCCTCGGTTCTGCTGTATTAAACTGACCACTCGGCTACAGTAGAGTATAAGTGCATAAAGGGGGGTATTTCACTGTGGCCATCGCTGTGGTGACAACTGAACTCTTGCACTGTTTAAATCTGTAAGTTTGTAAAAATAAAAGATAAATCAATAAATAAAAGCCTATGACCAGAGCATGTATTTATTGTATACAATCAAACTGGACTAGAATTGTGATCTTTTTCATGTATGTACTGTGAAATATGAGGATTGATCAAATATATGTAAAGTACTTATCATTATTCCAATGTGACATATGTTGAATATACTTGTAACAATATTTTGTATATAAAATATTTATGAATTAAGGCAGTAGATGGTGTCTTTGTGTGTGTGTGTGTGTGTGTGTGTGTGTGTGTGTGTGTGTGTGTGTGTGTGTGTGTGTGTGTGTGTGTGTTTTAACCATTGTTTTGAGTCTGCAGGGTGAAGTCGCCAGAACAGAAACCAAACATCATCTTTAACCTGTCAGCCACGACTCATCTGTCTTTCCACAGCCTGCTCTCCCCTCTTTGTTCTTTCCTCAGTGTTTCCTCATCATCATCATCATCTCATCGTCACCTGGCCTCCACACGCACCTGCACACCTGCTGCCAGTCATCTCATCATCACCCCTTTAGTAAATCTACCTGCCGTTTTGTTTCTGCCTGTTTGTTACTGAGCTGCTGCAGACTCAGTGTCTGCAGCTGCTATACAATATGTATGTTAACCCCTTTTTACTTATTATAATCTATTTTCCCAAGACTCAAGACTCTAAATATCAAGTCCTGATCATTTGAGCCATGAACTCTACAGTTTTAAAGATAAAAACTTGAAACTCATAAATGAATAGTGCAATTCTTTTTAATAGCCCACTAGAATAAAACTAGTTTTTGATGGCAGACATATTTTTCAGAAGTAACTTTTCTGCCACAAACTGAAATAATTAACACATTTCATAGTAGTTACAGGAACAACCTGTGATCCGCATGGAAGGAAGTGGGCAGCTCCATAATCAATAATCAAAATATAGGATTGGAACCTGATAAATTTCTTTTAATACATCACTGCACCGTGACTAAATCTATCAGTTTGAGTACAGTTTTAGGTGGATGACAGGTGTCAACGTTATAAAGACATGCTGGGGTGAATTTGCAGCACTAAAGGCACCAAAACATGGAGAAGCTTTTTCTAGGAGTGGGCTTTTGTCTGGTGCAGGTGATGAAGCCACACCTTCCCACTCACCTAAAGGTGGTGGCGATGATGCACCAAGATCTGCAGAAATGCACCAGCAAAGGCAGAGAAGAAGAAGAGCACCGCCACGTTACTGCACCTGGATGTAAACATGGCAGGTTTCAAGCAGGTTAACAAGAGTTTTATGTGGAAGGAAAATAATTCATCACATTCATCAGAGTTCAAGGATTCACACTGTGTTTTGGTGAGTAACATCCTCAGATACTTTTTAATGGGGGGTAACAAAATCACACTGACCTGCCATTTTAAATTTGGTCCAAACTGATTTTATTTCTCTACAGTTGATGCACAACTTCATCATATGAGGAAAGTTCATTATCAACAGAGTCTAGACACAGTCCACACAGTATAAGAACAACTTGCCTCTTCCAGTGTATTGACCAAAGTTTACATACTGAAAATCTTACATTCACTCAAGTGCAGTTCTTTTATTATATCATTTATTTATTAGATTTTAATTTTGATGGCGTAGGTGGTTGAGGGGCAAACTCTCAATAAACTGTGGGAAATCCATCCATCTACATTCAGTAATTGTCTGGTGAGAGTAACACACATTATTTTCATTTACATTCACTGTAAATTACATGAGTAGAGCAATACTTCACTTTTTCTTTACCTAAAACAATCAGTGATTACTTGGGGGAAAAAAAAAAAAAAGACATGAGCTTTAATAATTTAATAGTATAATTTATGTGCTGTTTTTTAAACCCGTTTTCTGGAAATAAATTAGAAATTAGAAAATAAATATTTATTTAAAGGAATATCGAATCTGAAAGGTCATTTCTAATATGACAATGAAAAAGTGTGATGAGTAAAATTTTAACAGGTTAAACTTCATTATAAATTATTTCACTGTGACTTTATGTTCAACTTAAAGGAAGAAAGAAAAGGACAGAAAATGGGGACACAGGCCCGGAAGTCTAAACGGGAACAAAACAAAACATTATTCGCTGGAAAAGCCAAACAAAAGATCAACAATAATTAATTCATTCCCTCTCAATGCTTTGTTTGTTTGTTTTATCGCTGTAGAAAACGTGTGTTTCCTCTGAACGTTGACGTTTGGCCGTTGGATCGTACGAGAACGTCGCCGCCATATTGGACGACAAGTAAATTATAGTAAAAAAAAAGCACTTTAACGTTTATATTCATCAACTGATTTAAATGAGAGGTTTTTATATTCGCGGGTTAACAATCGACCTGGAGTTTTACTGCTTTTTATCCAGAAAACCCGCATTTATTCCGATTTGTTTACACGACAGTCCTGCCCGGTCCAATATGGCGGCGACGGTAGAAGCGGCCAATGCGACGTCAACATATGTTTGTCTTTGTTTAAAACTATTTAATTCTTGCGCTGCATGTTATACAGAAGCTGTTACTTGTCTTAAACTTAACGACAGATTTATTAATGGTGGTACCAACATGATTCAGCTGGTGGACACGACCTGAGTAACAGGGGAGTCCATTAGCTAGCTTGTTAATAAGCCTCCAAACAGCATGGATTCATTATCTAATTACAAACCCTGACTGCATTTGGTCTGTTGGCTGACCTGCTTGTTATCTCTTTGCTTTGCAGGAGGATTATTACCAGCTGAGCAGATGTGTCCTCTGTCTCTCACTTCTCATGTCTCCGGGCAAAAGTAAGTAAAACATGAAGCTGTGCTCCTCCATGTTTTGGGGACCAGTGTGTGTCATAGATGTTTTTCAGTGGAGGAGATGTTTCTGAATGGACGCCATGTAAAAGAAGTGGGTCAAACACAGATATAATGCTGTTTATTCGTATGTGTTGGCAGCATGTTGAGGTTCCTGTTCAGATCAAGTATCTCAGGCTGTGCTTACTCGCGGCTAAACACCACTGATCTAACAACATGGAGGTTGCCCACTTCTGTCGCCCCCTTGCTCATGACTGGCTGTTGCCCTCAGCTTGCGTGTGGTTGCTGGACCCCCCGTTGGTCTGTGGGGGCTGTAAGCGGTCTGGGAGCAGGACCTCGACAGTAAAGCTGATTCTCTTGGCCTGGAAGATGCTGTAGGTGTTGTCAAATCTTAGCACATCTGTGGAGGACAGACAGAGGGGATTATTCTTACCGCCAATCTTCAACATTTCTGCTCACTGCGCAGCAGACTCTGTGTTGTAAGTGTAACTGAACCGGTTACTCACAGACTCCGGGGCGTTCGCAGGTCAGTGACCCGTCCTCGGGCACTAGGTGGGCGTTGTAGCGCTGGCTGGGCACTACTTCCTGCATCTGAGCTGCTTTCTTCCATTCACCCTTTCTACTCTTCAGAAACACCCCAAAGCCGATGTCTGCGCTCTCACTGGCAAACTGCCACCTAACAGGGCGGGAAAAGATGCTTTAAATCAATTAATGACTTTTTTGTGGATTTGATTTATTTAAAAAAATGAAAACAGTGATATTTGGTGTCTTGTAGTTGATATTGGCAATAAAACAACACAGGATGTGATTTTACTGTTTTTGTTTTTTTTTTTTTTGTTTTAAACTGGGCCTGACGACGATTTAATTAAACATAATGAAATTGGTGAAAGCTTTTTATAAACATTTATAATAGATCCATAATATAGACATTTTATGGCATTATGATTAATTTTCTGTGCCCCTGGCACACTGTTAGTATCATAAAGAGGTAAAACCATTTAATTTGATCCTTAAAAAACCTGAATGTTGCTTATCCTTCATGATAAAGAGTTCAATGCTTCAGAGAGAAGCAGCAAATCTGTAAATTTAAGAATCTGGAACCGGAGATTGTTTGCCATCGTTTTTTATTCATTTATGTTCAATCAACTGATCAGTTAATAGAAAAGCTGTTTTTTAGCACCAGCATGACTTAAATAACCTTTTACACCATTGCTCCCACTGACCTGAGGACGCAGCCCGGGAACAAGATCTCATAGTCCAGCTGCTGGGACGATCCTCGACTGACGGTCATACACTGCTCGTAGTCCACGTTAACGTGGTCCCGCACGTAGTAGGAGGAGGGAACAGGGCCGACATGGTTTATCTGCAACAGAGACAAAACAGAGTCAAAATACAGGTGTCAAACACGTGATATATGAAATGTGTGAGTGGCTGAAGGGTGAGGAGACAGGAGGGAAAGATAAAAGTGTCACTTACTGTACTTCTGTGCCATTATAGATCTATGAAAGCTTGTAAGTTTTTCAAAAAAAAAAAAAAGCAAGGGCTCTTTTCCACTTTCCTGTTTATTCACATAAAATCAAAGCTATTAGAGCAGAGCTTACACTAACACAACTTCAGAAAATCTCTCATCTTTGGATCCTTTTTAAAAACTTAAAATAGTACAACAGAAAGTTCAGGAGTTTTTGGAAGCCTCAAAGTTTTCAGACCTGCATTGTTGTTTGTGGGAGGTGAGCATTAATATGAGGGAAGTCAAACTCTTCTGAAACCACTTCTCTAAAAACATTGCAAAAACGTCCTTTCAAATGTATCTGAACCGTTATTTGGAAACTGCTGCCAAAGAAGGAAAAAACACAGAAAGAAAGGCTAAAAAAACAAAACAAACCACAACACACATTATCAAACTATATATATATATATATATATATATATATATATATATTATTATTATTTTTTTTTTTTTTTTTTTTTTTTTTCTGATTCTTTACATAAATTATAAAGTAAATGGTACATAAGGCTTTAAGTTTGCAGATCACTGCAATTTAAAACAGACATTAACTCAAAGAAATGTTTCCTGTAATTTGCAAACAAATCGTATGGTTTCCTTCAGGCCCATAGTTGATGTTCAATTCTTAAAGGAATAATTTGACATTTTGTAAAATAGGCTTATTCATCTTCTGCTGGAGAGTTAGATGAGAAGATTGACAACATGCATTAGAGAGAATTAGAATTAGAAAACCCTTTATTGTCCTTGTAAACTCTGCACGCAACAAAATTAGGAAAAACACACAGGAAAATGCACCAAACCAGAGAGAGAAGAGAGAGAGCTGCCTTCCTGTCAGCAGGCTAGCTTAGCCTAGCAGTTCAGACTGGAAACAGGGGAAACGGGTAGACCGGCTCTGTCCAGTGAAACAAAACCAGCTCCTCTGATGATCAATATTTAGCACATTATATGTTGTTTGTTTCATCTGTACAAAAAGACCAAGTGTCTTTGAGGTTTTATTGGGGGCGTTATGTGCCGGGCTCTCCCTCTGCTTCCAGTCTCTGAGCTAAGTGAAGGAAGTCGTCTTCTGGTGGCTTCATATTTTCTGTATAGTGATGAGAATTGTATCAATCTCCTCCTCCAACTCTCAGCAAGAAAATTTGATTTATTTAAAAAAAAAAAAAAAAAACTCAGTTCCTACAACCTAACCAAAACAATACAGTACAATGTCAAGGACACACAGCTAGCTAATTAGAAAAAAGTTATTTAAAAAAAAGAAAAAAAAAAAAGGCTGTGCATCACAATTTTCTTGAGTCCTGAATGCGGCCGAAAATGAATTTCTCTCCTTGTGTTGCTCATCTGTCCTTGGCCCAATTATTTATCTACAGAAACAGTGACAAACACAGGTCAGTCTTCTCATCTAGAGGAACATCTACCAGCGCGGGGCTACTCAAGCTGCTGTTTCCTGCTTCTAGCTGCTCAACACTACGCCAGCGTCTCTGACAGCATCTCCTCTGCTGAGGCCTTTTGCTCTTTCTACGCAGCGAGGCAGGACTGCAGCTACAGTGTCCTAATTTGCAGTTTCCTGTGGATTATCTGCAAAAACAGGAAGAAATCCTCTTTCTTCATCAGTTATTATTCACACAACACAAGATCTGCTCAGTGCAACCCAGAAACATGACTCCTTTTTGCTTCAGTTCCTTGTTAGATGGTAACTGTGCAGCTGTATTGATTTGCTCTGCCACAGACGGCCTGTCCAGAAAAGTCCTTGCATTGTCACTGAGCCACTGAGGTCATTCATGGGTAGCAGGGTCTCTCACACAGCCAGTGTCAGCAGCGTTAACATTTTATGATGCGGTGTTAAAGAAAACAGCTCATCCACTGTGTTTGTTTAATTGGACCTGTTTGCAGACTGGAAGGCTGCAGGGATGGATGTGACAGGGAAAACTGGTGGGAAGGGAACTCACATAAAGCATAGTTTGCCAGTCAAATGTGAACCCACGACATTTTGAGTGCACAGTAAGTATATAGGTCAGCTGCAAAGCTGTAAGCTGCCAAACTGAACACAGGATGTGAGCCAGGGAAGGAAAACTACAGACAGGAGTCAACATATAAGAAATCCTCAAAAGCAAGTAGACTGTTGACTATTACAGCTCTGAGTTATAGGTCTTTTTTTTTTTTTTTTTTTACCTCTATAGGAGGGCTGATCAGATTTGGTTCAGACCAGACTTTTATCCAGTGCAGTGTGTTAGATGTGAAACACAATGTCCTCCAAAACAGCTCCTCTACAGTCTGGAGAGCAATAATGACTATACATTGACATGCGTCTGAAAACGTACTTACTTACTTAAAGTCGTGACGTTGATTTCAACCACATCAGTGCAAGAACCACTGCACTTTATCTCTCCGTCACTCAAAGAAATTAACAGTTGGCTTTGGTAAATAAAGCAAAAGCAGTGAGCACCAAAGTAATACTTTAAGTATTTTAAAGGTTTATGTGATTTTAGGACTAAATAACATTTTGCACACAGCTTGCTCCACCTGAGAAATCTCCATCCAGGTGGAGCTCTGGTAACTCAAAGGTAAATATGGTAAATAATGTAAAAATAATATGAGATGGTAATAAACTAAGCAAACACCAAGGAGGGGTTTACTGCTCCCTGGACTGAGTTGAAAAGATGCACTAGCTGCTAAATCAACACCCAGCGGTAGATTATTGTTAATTTAACAAACTGTTAAATTAATTCAAGTTCCTCCAGGCTTCTTCACTACATCTCAAGGACTACATTCTCAGGAGTGTGTCAATGAGTGCATCCCTGCGATGGATACGGGTCCCCTCCAACCTGTCAGCCCTCTCCTGTCCCAAATAAACAGCACCCGTAGGTGCGCAGGATGCTGCATCGCTGACTCACCTTGGTCCGACAGCGAGGATCTCCATCAGGATCCGTCAGTTTGCCCCCGTATATCACCGGCAGCTCCTCTGCATCGATGTACTTCAGTAAAACCTCCTGCCAGTTAGCTGTCAAAACAGAGAGGCAACAGCACACATTTATAGTCACCTGGATTTGGTATTTGGGAGAAATATTCTCTAAAATAAGATGCAGTAATATGCGTGTGTGTGTGTGTGTGTGTGTGTGTGTGTGTGTGTGTGTCTCACCCCCAAGAATGTAGATCTTCTGTCTTGTGTTCTCACTCAGAAAGTGCTTGACGAGGTTGTAGGCAACAGGAAAGAGTTTGGGGGCTACAGGAAAAAAAAAAGGTGACAGCAACAATCAGCAAAACTCTGACATGACGATAGAAAACAGACAAGTACAGAATAGAGTTTGCTGTAACTTGCATTTATAGAAGAAAGAACAAATAATTTACCTTTAATAACAAACAGTCTCTTTAAACCCTCTGGGTAGTTGTCTTCAAACATCTGGAGGATCTGGTGATGCACAGGAGCAGACCGGCTCATTAGTCTGATACACATCTTAGTTTTGTGAGGTCTTTGTTTACTCTGTGTGTGTGTGTGTGTGTGTGTGTCTGTCTGTCTGTCTGTCTGTCTGTCTGTCTGTCTGTCTGTCTGTCTATACCTCTCCATATGTTTCTATAGCAGGCTTCCATAAGTGTTTCAGGCCCAGACCTTCAACATCGTAGATCATAGTGATTGACTCCACGTTCCTCCCCAGCTGGATGAGAACAGAGTGAGAGGAAGACAGGAAAATGAAATCCGTGAAACTATAAAATAATCTGTAAGATAAAACCAGAAGTGGCTGTAGTTGAAGTGGCAGAGCAGGTTGGACGTTAATGGTGGGGTTTAATGTCAAAGTAGAACGAGCAACCTCAAATCGATGTCCCTTTGTCCCTTTATATTGCTAAAAACTAAAAACCTGAACTGGTCTGGGTGTTTTTACACCTCCTTACAGATTACAGATACTTGGATTAGTATGTGTTAATGCTTCTTTGAAAATAACTTTGTCTTCTTTTATAATTCATCATTATAATAATTTAAAAAAAACAAAAACTTTTAAGGTCACATTTGACATCACTGGGAAAATGGAGGGAAACTGAGACTGATGGGAATTTTATTAGTTTTTCAGGGAAGTTCATCATAAAAAAAATACAAATTTATGATGGCGCTAAAGGAAACATCAGGGGATCAGCAGTTATTAATCAAATAAGCTTAAAGAGACCAACAGCTAGCTAGCTACCCACTAGCTGCTAGCATGGCTGAGCAAAGCACTAAATTTGTGATCAGCCACAGGATGCCTTTTTCTGTGGAGTGGTTTAATACAGAAAATAAAGTCCAGCTGTTTTCTGGAGGGTTTTGCTGCTGGATCTCTGTCCTCTCTGCTCTTACCCTCTCGGACTGGAGGTTACATTCCCTCTGCAGCATCTCACAGTCTCTGATTTTCGACTTGATGAAGTCTTGTTTGGAGGCGGACAGGAAGAGGCCTTTGGGATCCACCGGTCCGATCACGTCGTACCAGATGGGACTGCCCTCACGGTCGTAGCCACACATCCCTCCTGACAGATATTTCTCTATCACCTGCAAACAGCAGCCGTTTTAAATGTCAAACGACTCCACACTGGGCTTTTTGTCAAAAAGATGGATTTATTTAAGTAAAATATTGCTTATAATTAATCTGAAGTAGACTGAAGCTACAGTAAGCAACTGTTTATATGTTTCCCAGGTTGTTTTTTTACCTCTGGTGGGTGCCACTCAGTGATTATGGTGTCTACTTTCATCTGTTTCCTGAACTCCAAATGCTGTAAGAAAAGATGGGTGCATGTCAAATCCAGCAAAACTATACATCAAAGGACTCATGAGTTTGTGTGAACACATAAGTAAGATCAAGCCTGTACTGCAGCGGATCCACCCAAGCACAATGTAGTGAATTAAGTGGCTTAGGGGGTTTGAGACAGGAGGAAGATGTAAAACCTGCTCGGTCAGCAGGAAGGGGATCAGTTGTGTTCACACATACATGCAAACACATGCCCACAGTCTCAAATGCACCAAAAGGGAAAAGAAATGTTTCAGGCAGGCTCACAGGCCATTTTGATAAATACATTTACATGTTTGTTTTCACCCTGATCAATAGATTTAAGAATTAACTGAAAATCTGAAGCCGGACAAGTGATTGAGAGAACATTGTTCAAAACCTAAAGCCACGGTGACACTGTAAACACTATCCTGTCTTTTTATCTCTATTCCAAACCGCTGAGAGGCGGCTCAGTTAACTGACTAAACACCGGCCGCCCTGAAGGCTCAACACACTGCAAACACATGCAAATGGGCCACCGTACTTTAGCCTTTGGCTAACAGGTATCCCGCTACATGGCAGTTTATAAAAGGGAGAATGTTACTGTTAATATGTCACTACTTTACAGCGCTAATGTTACATTTAGCACAGTTTGGCTTATTAGTAGATTAAAGTAGGAAGTGAGGTTATTTATTAGTGATAACTTGTCAGTTTCCTCTCAAACACAAACCTGTTGCGATGGTGGAGCTTTATTTAGGTGTGTATTTCTTTATTCTAAACAAACAGCTTTTAAAGTTTTGGTGCTGTACATCTACAGAAAATGTAGCAACAACGGTGAATTTCCTGAACCATATAGCTGTTTTTGTTTTGTTTTTTTTTCAAATAATTTTCTTTTAAATATAAAGGATAAATGTTGATAGTTCACATCCACTGGACTGAAGCCTGTGAAGCTGACAGCCTGATGCGGCTGCTGCTGCTGTGGCCTGAAAGTCTTTTTAAAAGCTATGAATCAATATCTTTTACTTCAACATTGAATCCATGTATTGTGACAGGGGCTGGCTATGAACTAGGCAAATTCACAGGAAGTAGTCGTAGTCAGAAGTTTATTCTCCACCTCTCCCTGTGAGTCAGCAGCTAAAGAGATGTTCTTCTCAGGAGTTGGTGGAGATCAAACCAGAGCTGAAAGGAGCGTGAATGTTGGACGTTTCATGAGGTGGACAGAGACATGGCTCATGTTTGAATGAATGTGAACGTTGCTGTGTGTGAGCTGCTTTTGCAAACACGTTAGCCATAAGTTGATAAGTCGACAGTATGTTGGGGCTGTGTGTTTTTCAGTTTGTTGTGGTGTTTTTTCACCGCCCCACCAGTGGACAAAAATCAGTTCAGGTGGCTGTAAATCTTCTCCTGTCGTGTAAAGTTGTCATTTAATCCCTTTTATCTCTGTCTTATCGCCTCAGGCTGCTGTGATGACTCAGTTTCCCCACAGCGTTAGAAACGTTACCACACTGCTCCGCTCTAATCTGCAGCCACTCCTGAGCTGATGGGCCGAACAGGCTGTGCTGGAGGTAACTGCACTCTCACACACAATATAGATCGCTCACTGAACGAGAAGGCATTATGGTTTTACCTCTGCTTTCAGTTCAGTGCATGATTTTGCATGATAGTTCACACTACAAAAAATCCTGCAAAACAGAGAATCTAGGTGTGTTACCTTTCGCAGCATGGCCTCCGACTTCTGCACATTGAAGTTTCTGGCTGAAAGAGAGTAAGGAGGGAGAAAAGGGGGCGACATGATTAATTTAGAGATCCGTGGTCCATAAGTGGTATATAACACCCTCCATCCACTAATGACACGGGGGGCAAACCTGTAGCAAACACTAAAAATAAAAAGAATAAAATACAAAAGAATCTTTAATTGTAAAATTTTCATTTCATCCCTCCTCTTCTGTAACAGGCTCAGTATTAAACCCACTGTGTGAGTATGATCCAGAACAGAGCGGACACTGTCTAATGCTCCTTGTAAGGTGATTACAGCTCTCCACCTGTCAGTCCAGTGGAAAAGCACAACGCTGCTGTTGCCATGAAGTGAGTGAGACTTACAACTTACTCCAGCAGTGGATTACACTGAAGCTAATGCTGCAGGCTGGCACCTGAGCTGCAGCCTCGAGGGCACTGACTGAGCCACTGTTACAAAAGCACAAAGCAGGATCTGGCAGGAGACCCGGCTGTGTGTTATTCTGGGTCAGTAATAAGTGTTGTTCCCTGATCACCTCGTCCCACTGGATAATAACAGTGATTTTACCAGTTGGAACCCTTCAATGACATTGGCTTCCTATTATTTTCCAAAACATAGAATAGAATAGAATAGAATAGAATAGACTGTATTGTCAATGCACAGTGGAGTACAACAAAATTGTGGGAGCTCTACTATAAACATTGTACAGAACAATAATAGAATAAATAAGAGCACAGAACACCACGTATAAAAATAGGCGGCATCATTATAAGATGTTAGCTTGGTGTTTATTTTTGACCTCAGATGAAGTGAGAGGAAACCACCAGTGCATGTTCGATGTGTATGACTGGACCTCCTGCCACAGTGTTATCTCTGTGACAAAGGTTTATTACGTAGCTCACGGCTGGTACGAGAACTTCCACCCAGCTCACTATCTGATAACTTCTGATGACACTGTCCTCAGACTAGGAGTCAGTGGCTCACACACTACAGGTCCAGGTTTAATGAAACCTGGACGGACAATGAATTCTGTGACCTTGTTGTGATCACCCTGTCAGCCCTGGGCTTTCAAACTTTTTAAACTCTCAAATGAATTTAAACTGAATATAACAGCTTCAAAAGGAAATGATAAGAATTCATTTAACGTTTAGACAACAAAAAGATCTTGTCACGGACTGATCAGGTGCCCGGATGAATCAGCAGCAAGCAAACACAAGTTTGTTTTTTCATTTCCTCACATATACAACATCATAAGATTAGACAATGGCAGTGAAACAGATGTGACAGGAGAAGTGAAAGAGCCACAGACACCCCCCAAACTCCAGGAGGAAAGGGTGAAACAACAACGATAACAAGTAATAAATGCATGATTTCATCAAATATGAAGAATTTAAAGAAACACTGATAATGAACAGAAGAGTTCAACAACTCAGCAGATAATCATACAAAAATACAGATATAAAACTAAGGAAAAGAAAGAATTGGGAATATTTAAGAACTAATTAGATGTCGTGAGTTTATTTAATTTTGTTTTCGTGTTAAGTTAAAACTCTCTTATATTATCTGTAGCTTGGGGGAGAATATAAACCAGAGGAAGAGGAACAGGCAACAGATTCTGTCGTCACAATGTGGTCCAGTGCATCTGATATTCACAGTGAAGTTCTGCTGTTCAGCTCTTTCAAAATAAATGTTCTCCTGGTTGGACTGAGACCCATCTGAGGGCAGACTTGTAAAATGTTTGTTTAGTTGAAGAAGAGGAGGAAGGTCGTTGGCCTCTGGTACAAGACCCGTCTTCTGTCATATGGGAGAAGCAGAGTCTGACTGGATCTGTTATAATCTACTGCACAAGAAGTGATGCACTTAACAAACTAGTTTGACAGAGTTGCCGCCTGTAAAAAAAACTCAAACAGAACAAACAGAGAGGAAACACTGTGGGAAACACACTGTTAAATTCTTACACACTTGATTCACACATTCAATATTTCCACTGCTTTATCTTGGAGCAAACAGCCCTTTCCTTTGGAGCTACATTTTCTCAGTGGCTGGAATTCTTACACACAAACACAGCTATGTGAGAAATACAGTGTGTGCTGTAGGTGCACATGTTAATAAGATAGTTTCAAAGGAGAGGGCTGTTTGCACCAAGACACAGCAGTGAAAATATTCAAAACACTTCAATCATATTACCTTTTTTTTGTTGGCATCTTTTAAAGTGGCTAAAACACGTTTTTTGTGGTACTCATGTCTACTTCTGAATCCAAATTCACTGCAGGTGAAACACTGAGTATGTACAAGTACCTCACACAACCCCAGGTCAAATAATCCGAACTGTCCCGTTAACAGCCATGGAAGGAAGTAGACGTGGGGCCAACCTTTTCAGCGTATTTACTTCTCACTGGAATAAATTCATTGACTTGATTTAAATGTATAACTTCCCCAATCACTTACTTCAGCAAAAGAAATTACACATACATGCCACTGTCCTTATATGTTCTGACTGTAGTGGTAAGGTCATCCCTGCTCGCTGTGCACCACCTCAGGCTATTGGCTGTAAATCAATGAATGGGATGTTCCCTCTGCTTGAATGGCAGCCATCTTTACATTCAGGTTGACAGAGACATAACTCGAATCATTCAGAGCGTGCAAACAGGCCCTCGCTGTCCCTGTCTGGAGCTGTGACGCCGACCTTTCCGAGAGGCAAAGCAGGCGTTTCAAAACCCCCTCACAACTCCTAAGGCCTAATTAAAGGGAACAGTACTCCCCCCCCCTGCTGCTCTAAATTGTTGTTATGAAACAATTTCTCAGTGTCATTAAAATCCAGGAAGCTTGAATCCAGGAGAGCAACAGAAACACAGCGGATGAGTGTCTCCTGGTAGACGGGCTGCAGTCCATCGTAGTGCACCTTTAATGCGATTATCCCTGGATTAGCCTGATACACGGAGTGCTAGACCTCTGCTACTGAGTTAATCAGAACAAGGCCTCCTTTAATCACTGCCTCCCATGTACCCCAGAGTCTGATTGCACAACATCAACCTAATCAAGGAAAATCAGACTCTGGGAATCAAAAAAAAAAACCCCAGAAGATTTTCTGGTTTGTTTTAGCCGTGACTGACCTCAGAGGTCAGAGCAGGTTTTTCAGTTGTGGTTTGAGTTCGTGTTCAGAAGCAAAAAGGAAAAAAAATGTGAGTCTGTTTCTCAACTGCTGCAAACAGACTGTTTACACGTGTTGCGTCATGTCCGTGTGATAAACCACTGCAGCTTCTGCTAAATTTACAGGTACAATGACACCAATAGATTTTTCCATGTGGATGCATGAAAATGATTACAGGAAATTAAAATCAAACATTTTTCACAAAGGAGAGGGATTGTGGGAGAGCTGCAGGCTGGCAGAAGCAGCAGGTAGCACTTTCTTTTTAAACTCACCTCTGAGCCAGCGTAACAGGAAGTGGTCATGTTGTGCAGGAAGTTGAGGCAGAATGTCTTGTATCCTCTCTCGAAACTACAGCCAGAGGAAGGAGGGAGGAAGAGACATCTGATTGACACGATTTGCACATGATCACCAAAGAGGATTTCAATACATGAGAGACTTTCATGGAAATCTTTAACTGAATTTTACAGTTATAATTATGAGTCTGGAGAGAAAAGGCAGCCTTGGGAAATACAGTGCTTTCCTCTGTTTAAAGCTGTTTATATTTTCACTGTGGAGCTTTTCATTTCAGATTCCCAGGTCTGACTCCCTGACTTGTGACTCTGTGACCAATTATTTTACACACTTTAATGGCACATGTTTGGGTAGAAAAACAGCTGAGACCTTGTCAACATATTTCAGGTTTAAACTACACTACATGGCCAAAAGTATGTAGACAGTAATGCATGAAGGCTGTAAAATAGTCTACCAAATACTGTGTAATAAACTGACTAATCATTAATTCATTCAAGTTATTGAAAAATGCCAAAAACTCTGGTTCAGATCACTTGAGGATCTGCTGCTTTTCTTCATTTTACATCAACATAAACAGAGTATCTTTGGGAACTTGTGATGGCATCTTTTAACCTAATGATTAATTAATTAAACAGGAAAATATCCAGTAGAATAATCTGTAGATTTTTCCATTCATAACTCAGTGGACATTATGCCAGTTGCTTGCAGGTGCTACTATCTCAGAGGTCAAAAAAACAAAACAAAAAACTGTGTTTTAAAGATCAGTAATGCACCATTAAAAAGAGCAGGTGACAGTTTAGTGCTGCGACATTTATTAGTCAGTTGACAAAAAATGAATCTGCAACTATTTTGAAAATCGATCAATTTTTTTTTTTTTTTTCCCAAGCAAAAATGCCAAACATGCTGAATCCACCTCCTACAAATGAAGCTTCTAATTGTTAAATGAGAGAAACATTGTTTGTTTTTAGATTTTCTGACATTTTATAGACAAACCACAAGTCCTGATAATGGATTATCACTGGTCAATATAAAACATTAGTAAACAGTAATAATTTATGAATCAATAAGAAAACCATTAGAAACTGCTTATCAATAATGATGAGGGTGCCTTATTAGAAAGTGGATTACGGTGAGGAGATTGTACAGTGACTTTATCACTAGTACACTGTCAAAGCACAATGATGTCACTTTACAAGCTGTTAGTTATAAACTACAGCTACACCCCCACTGATAACACTGAGGATCACTCTGAAGAAACCACATGTGATAAAAGGAAACTGCTCAGTGAGATAAGTCAGCTGAAAAGCAGCGTCACCCTCAGCAAACTCCGTCATGAAACTGCTTATAATAATAATAATTATTATTATTATTATTATTTTTTATTTTTTTATTTATTTATTTTTTATGGGCCTATTATTGCTGTTTATATTGTATATTGGAACTTACCTGCTGTAGTGCTTCAGCCTGTTTAGGACTGAGGTCTCCCACTCTCCCGCTCATGGTGGTGATGATGATGATGATGATGAGAAAAGGACAGAGCTCCTTCACAGTCAGATTCACGGGGACACACAGAGGAACAGCGACGTCACCGTTATCCGTGAACCGGCAGCGGGCTCCTGCCTTGGCCGCCTCCCCGTGATGCTCATGCACGGCTGCAGGCTCCTGCTCTCCTCGCTGTCAGCTGCCTGCGGGTGAAAAAAATGTAAACACGCAGCGAGCACCGCCCGTTTCAGATCCCGTCCAACCAGCTGACTCGGCCAAAGATAGGAGAAATGACAGGAGGGTCACTGGGAGCCAAAAAATGTTGGGACCACAGAGAGGTCACGCCCCCTCTGCAAGCGCCAGTGGTGTTGATGTTTATACACAGTTTATTTATTTTTTTATTTTTTATTTTTTTTGTTATGTCTTCATCCATGGATGGCACCCTGGAGAAATCTGCAAAAAATCTGTTGTAGAAACGTGAATACGGAATATTAACAAACTATTCAATTCTATGGTGGGCACGTTTTTTAACTACGGAGTGAGTCCAATTTCAGACAATAGACGATCTGTGATAAGCCGAAAATCTCGCACATGCGCACAGATAAAATCAATAAAAACCTCACATTGCCGCTCTTTAACACTAACAGTTTGTACACATGGTAGCTATTTATTTTTATTTTTTTAATGCTCACTCACTAAATATCGGACTATGATAAAGAAGGTAAAGTACTTGTGTGAGTGTTAGAAGTGACACTGATCCAGCTCTGGTTGCGGCGGTTTTCTTCAGGGCTTTAAAACGAAGACGGAAGTACGGGACGGTACTCTCTCATGTTGCTGTATTTGTTTATATAAACTGGTAAAGAGGAAGCGTGCCGCCCTCTGTTGGAGGTAACACACCAAAAACCCCAAAAAGCATCTTTTCTCACACAAATACCTCACTGATCACTGATCGATCCCGCTTCAGACTGTTCGCTGACGGGGTGGCTCACATTGCTCATCCGATCTAACTGCTGTCACACTAGAGATGCTCAGCTGAAGAGGGCTCACATTAACCCCTCACTGTAAATAGATCCGTCCTAATGTCGATGCTGTGAAACTCGCCAGTGAAGCAGAAACAGAGCCAAAATGGCGGCTTGTCTTCTCGCCCTTCTTCTCTCTTCGAGCCTGTTTATGAACCTCCGCCAAGAAAAAGGGATGTTTTATTTATTTGTCCGCGGGATTTCACGAGAAGCACTGAGCCGATTTTCACCGAACCTGGTGGAGGGATGGGGCAGAGGTCAGGGAGGGACATGATCAATTTTGGGGGCAGATCCGGATCATTTACTATGAATTTTTATTTTTTTTTTCTGAAGTCTGGCGTATGTAGCTTGACACTGGCCCAGGCGGAGGTCTTCGTTTCCTTTCAGTTTCTATGGATACTTTTATTTCTCGATTCGAGTTTACACTGTTATCTTACATCCAGGAAGCACCACTACTGCTCAGCTCTTATACATTATTAAATTAAACTCCAGTCTCATAGCTGAGACATTACAGCCCTAAATATTGCTGACGTCGCCTTTGTAGACAAGATAATCATCCTCCCCGTCTTCCGGTCGAGGCCGGAAGTTGCCTTCACTTGTTTACATTCGTCGACGGGTCTGGCTACCTGGCGAACAAAACCCTCAGCAGCTGTTTCTCAAACAATGGTGGCTGACAGTTGATTATGTTCGTGTATTTATTACGGTTTTAGCTGTGTTTTGTTTCGGTTGTCGCCCGGACCATGGCTTCAGCTCGCTGCCGGTGCTGTCTCTGGGTAACGATACCGCTGCTCCTGCTGCGGTGGCCGGGGCTGCTGGCGGCGGCGGAGCAGGTCGCTCTGGTGGAGGTTTTCCTGGAGCAGCCGCCCGATGTGAGCGCTCTGCTCCAGGGGGAGGTGGTGGAGTCCAGCGGGGGCAGCACAAGCCCCGAGGACCGAGAAGAGCTGGAGGGAGAGCTGGTCCTGGTGAGCCGGAGGGCACTGGTTATTTTATGGTCAGGACGTGAGGGTTGTCCTTCTGGACCCTCTAATAAATCTGAATCTGGGTGAAAAACAATTTATATTAACTACAATAGAGCGTTAAATAGGTGCAACTAAAGATTATTGTCATTCACAGGTATTTTGTGAATAAACGGTTAATTATTTGGTCTTCATAAGTTACAGGAGCTGAAAGTAATGACCTTCATTTAACCCAAAGTATCCAACATCTCTGTAAATCTAAACAATGTATGGATGAATTATAAATATACACACTCCTATCAAACATTTTAGAAAGACAATGCATACATCACAGTAAATTCACACCCTGGAAAAGGGTGGTTCACAGTAGGAGGTGAAGACAAAGAAAATATATTTTGACTTGTCTAAGCAAGGTAACACCCTTCCATTAGGGAAAGTTACACCTGACAATATGAGGATTTCCACCCTGCGACAGAAATGTCTAACTCGTGTTCTGTCCTCAGCTTCAAGATGAGGAGACGCAGGTGAGTGAAGGAAACAGGGAGGACGATACCAAGGAGCAGGAGCCGTGGATCGGGCTGGTCCCCGTGGAGATGGACGACAGCAAAGCCTCCACTGGGAACCAGGAGTCCTTCGCTGATGCAATGGTCAATAAAGTGAGTGTGGTCAGAGCATGCTGGGAGTTGTATTCTGATGAAAAATAGTTGTTCATACCTGAGCTTTACTGTCTGCTTCACTGCCTCGCCTGCTTCTGCTGTAGTTAGAAAAAGCCTGAGAGGAAGAGTGAGCTCGTTGTCTTATACAATGAGATATTTTGTTGATTATTCTCAGTAAAAAGAAGTAAATACAACTCCTGCAGTAAACATGCATAAACAGGAGACTTTCTTCTAATGTTACACTTTATCTTGCGACCTTAGAAATTAGAGAACTTCCCTCCTTGTGAACTCTTAAGCATGGGGTTGGATATATTCTGCTTTGGCGTTGTGTGGCAGCCAGTGGCAAAGGAAACAGTTTTCTGAATTTAATAAATAAATAGAAAATAAATGTTTCATCATCTAAAGTTTAAAAGCTACACAGTCGAGATTCATCAGGTTTAGTTTGGCATGAAAAGAACAATAGGTGAGCAACTCGTCTAAATGTATTTGGGATCAGAAATGAGTTGCGATCTAGTTTCTGTGCTTACTTTAGGAAAGCGTATTTCTGAGGCTGTACTGGGATCTGTGTGTATTGGATTTAAATGTGTATATTGTTTCAAGTTTTCATGTGGTTTGTTCGGATCTCCATGAGGCTGTACTCTCTGACGTCATATTAACAGTCACCTTCCAACAAACCACGAACTTAAGCTCCGGCTTTACTTCTAATAACAACACTGAGTGTTGAAATGTAATATTCTCTCATCTGTGTTCCAGATGAAGCGAGCCCTGGTCCTCGGAGCGTCGGCGCTGATCATTCTGGCTCTGAACCAGAACACCGTCAGTGAGGTAGAAGTTCAGAAACTTAAATGGAAAATGTAGAGTAACTGTTTGGATCTTCTTTCTTTCTTTTTTCTTTCTCTTCTTCTTCATCTTTTTCCATAACAACAGTAGAAAACGTTGTCTTCTTCTTCCGTGCGCTTCAGGTGTTCTTACAGTTCATTATTTGTGTGTCAGATGGGGTATGAGCAGTGCAGATATAAACTTTTACATGATGGGTTTTTTAAGAATATTTTCAGCCTGAATCATTATGACAGAAAGCTGAGGTGGAGTTTGTCCAGTTCACGTTTATCAGCTAAAAATCTTCCTCTTCCCGCTGCAGATGGATCTGTCCCAGGTGCTGTCCAAACCCATTATTGTGATCCAGACGTCTGAAAATGTCACTAAGCTGATTGGAGCTCTGCTCAGGTACATAACACCTGATGCTCACAGATTCTGCTCCTGCTGCTTCCAGATGCACCTTTCCCTCAGACCACTGACAAAAACAGCAAAAACACAGTTTATCTAATGAATCAGAGGAGTTAGATTCTGTATAATGTATCACATGCACCTGCCAAATTTGAGTGACTGTGATGCTGTAGGTGATAATTCACTAGATTAAAACATTTTAACTTTCACTTAAACAATGTGGTTTCTCCTGTGCACCAAATATTTCTAACTTTAAATTTAATGAAGTTTAATGTTTGATGGTTCTTGAAGGACAGTTTCTATTCAAACTGTTTTAAAGTCAAATCACAACATCATAAGTCCATGAAATGTATCTGGAGTTTTGATCAGTCCTTCAAAAGGTTGAGGCCTGTTCACACCTTATTGTTGTTTTGTTTTTGTTTTGGACATGACAGAGTGATCCAACACAATGTGGTCATAAACACCTGGGCGGCAGAAAGGCTTCATGCTAGAACAAAATAAACTTAGTAAATCAGATTATCAGTGCAAAAAACAAAAGCCAACACCAAATTACATTCATTTTTCTTTATGTTTTATGAGTTAATCATATGTTTCCTGCAAATCAAAAAAATCCTTTAACACTGCACCTGAATCCCATCATCAAACAATTCATGGAAACTTATCTTATGTTTCTGTATCTTAATCTGGTTATTCAGAGTGATCAGTTTATCGTGTGCACCTACTGTAAATGTAGCGATGTTGGATTTTTATTGGTTCTAAATGTCAGCTGATCTCTTTTCAGGGGCCTTCAGGCGACAGCGAAAATCACGTACAGGACGATCCTGCAGGACAACCTGGTGAGCTCCGTATCGATCAGCTGATCAGTGTGTTTTTCAGTTGTTAGCTCCCTCCAGTGAGGAGGGGACAGGTGACAGGCTGAGCTGACAGTGAGCGCATACTGCTGTGTGTCCGGGCAGGGAGCCACGCTCACGCTGTGGTCCAGCTGCGGCCGATCGAGAGGCGGGCGCTACGGAGAGTGGCAGGGGGTCATCTGCACGGGAGAGACCAACTCACAGGTCCAGGTGGGGGCAACAGAGTGAACGTAACATCAGCCTCATTAGTGTGTTTTCTCAAAGCTGCTGTAGGAAAGCGAACTTCAACGTCTTTGCAAGTCTGTCGGAAGCTCTGCTGTATATGTGGAAAAAACAAGTTGTGTAAAGATTTTAGTTTTTGAGGCTGAGGACAATGTGTTGTTTTTTTTAACTGTCTCATCATGATCATAAGTCTAATGGAAGAGGAGGAGTGATGTGCCTCCCATGTCCTCCACCTCCTGATTAGCAGGGAAGAGTCTGTAGATTTCTAAACATTTTACTTGCTGTCTCTGCTGCCGTGTGAACCTGAACGAATGTTAATGCTCAACTGTTATCTGCTGCAGGTTTAATGGAAAAGGATCAGACTATTGTTTTATAGGTCAAGAATGAAATTAGTTTATTGTTTGTGTTTTTAACTCACTAATTTATCAGTGTTTATCTTGAGTATTATGGTAGAAACTGAGAAGGAAGTCTGGTGAAGAATCAGAAACTAATTTGCATTTCCTCTTCTTCTGTTTTACCGGTGGTGGTGTTTGGTATTTAAATGAACTCTGGTTTCTCTGTGTCTGTAGAAGTACCTGCAGCAGCTGTGGGACACCGTCCTCCTGGTGGCTCTGATCCTCAGCACCGGAGTCATCGTTCAGGCTCGCTGGCAGTACCAGGACCACCAGCTGAACGACAACTTGGAGGTGACTGATATTATCACAGTTTATTAATTAGTTTTACTGAGCAGGTTTGCACCTGTACAAACATATCTTTGACTTTATGTTACCACAGTTACTCAAAAGATGTTCTTGAATAAGAATTTTGAGCTACCTGCACTTTGAATATTTAAATTTTCTGCTGCTTTATACTTCATCTTTCCTACTTTTTTTAAGGCAGATGTTGTCCTTTTTACTTCATTTATTCGATAACTTCAGTCACTTTGAAGATGCAGATTAACAAAAAATAGAATCAAATTCTTTTCACCTTCAAAACAATCAGTTTTTAAAGTTGAAAGTTAAAGGAAATACTTTGGTGAATAAAGCTGAATAGTAATTGTATACAATATATTTTTTACAGCACCAATGAAAATGAATAAAAAAAAAATCCCTGCAATTATTATTGAACATTTGTGAACCAGGATTCAAGATTTTGTTGAACCATTTGATCAGAAACTGACTCACTGAAATCATCAGAGCTGAAGGATGGATAGGAGGGATAAATAAAAGCATCCTGCGCGTCAGACATCTCAATGAAGACAGTATGTGATGTTCTGCTGTGTCGTGTTCTTCAGCTCCTTCCTAAACAGGACGTTCTGAAGAGAATGTCGTCTCTGAAGACCAAAACGTATCGTCAGCCCAAACCCTGGTGTGACCCGTCCCAGCCGCTCGAGACGGACAACTGTGCCGTCTGTCTGGAGCCGTTCAACAACAACCAGGTCAGCCGGCACTCAGCAACACTGTCTGGTTCATCCAGCAATTCTCTGACTCCGTAGAAGTGGAAGAGGTGTAAAAATAGCTACAACTTAAAATCAATAAAATTGTATAAATTACATAAATTAACAGCAAAAAAAAAAAAGATTGCCTATATGCATGAACAAATGAACACAAGCACTTAATTATGAACCAGGTAATAAAATAAGAACAGACTACAACATGTTCTCATCATCAGTAATACATGATCTGATCTGATCTGTTGGGTTCATCTCGTGTTGTCGTCTCAGTGTCTGCGGGTGCTGCCGTGTCTCCACGAGTACCACAGAGATTGTGTCGACCCCTGGCTGCTGCTGCAACACACCTGTCCTCTGTGCAAACGCAGCATCCTCAGTGAGTTCAGTTACACAGCTCTGTCGTCTGTTGTCTGACTGATGCAGAGGTTTAAAAGCCATGATCATTATCGATCATTTATTTAATTGAATGAAGCAATATTAAAATACTTCATAGAATTGTTAGCATCAAAGTACATTGGAAGTATCAAAAGTATAAGTACTCATTATGCAGAATGATCTATCAGTGTTATTACTGTATTTTATATAAACACTGCTCAGTGTTATAGTTGGTCGAGATGGAGCCAATTTCAACAATTATTTTTTATATATATATATATATATATACATATATGCATGCAGTTGTGTACTTTAAATCTACAATAAGGCTGTTAAGTTTATATTTCATGAAGTGAATTTTTTATTTGTATAATCTTAGTCTGAAATTTAACTGTCAGGTCAAACAAATGTAGAGTAAAACGTACAATAATATTTCTCTAAAGTGTAGATTAAAAGTTAAGTTTTATTTCAGCATAGTACTTACTTCACACCTCAAATTACAATTTGTTATAATAAAAAAAATTTCCCTATGTCCATAAAATGTTAAATTATGCCAGAGTTCAAAACCTGGATATTTATTTAATGTGATAGAACTAAGAAAACTAGAAAATATGGACATTTGAGAAGCTGAGAGGAGTAAATTCTTGGCATTTTTCACATAAAATCTAGTTTTTGATGTTTCTCAACTCTTTATCTCCAACGTCCACAGGCAGCGTCTGCAAAGACAGCTAATGGTCGCCTCACCTCCTCCACTGTCCACAGCAGCAGCTCTGGAATCAGTTCTCCCCCGGTGACCTCGCCGCTTCCTCCTTCCAGCAATGGATTGTGGGAGCAAATCTTAACTTCTCACAGCAGCTGACCGGCCTTTGGGACAGTTGGATTTTGACCTCTGAACTTCAGGTTGGTCTCGCGGACACACAGTGGTAGTATAAACACAAAACTATGAAGTTACTGTACCGGTACTGTACTTCTTCCTGGGATCATGTTACTGTACAGTGTAAATATTTGTTTGTATGTGATCTACAGCCGTGAAGATGTGACTCTTCACATCAACACCTTCTGTTCTGTTCAAACAGCTGAGCAGCGAATCATTTGGCTTTTAATCAGTCAGCTGTTTGTTCTCGATTGTTCAGTGCTTTCTGATTTTAAAACACAGATGTATTAAATGACAGGCCAGTGTCGACGTTCACTTTAGGTCCAAGTGATGTCAATGACCAACTTATTAAGTGGACTGACTGAGTTTAAATGTGACATCTGTTGTCCAAACTCATGATTTGCAATTAAATGTTAGTTGTAGAGGTTCTGTGGTTGTAGTGCAGAATTAACTGAGCCACAGTTGGTAGCAGATGTGGAAAAAGTGTTTGCACTTGTCCTTAACTTGCCTTATTACTTCAATGCAGAGTGAGAGAAACCACAAACACACCTCCTGGGTTACTTTGAAACTTGAGACATTTGTTACTGTAGCTAATTTAGTTGTAGTTGCACTGACAGAGATACAGACGATACACAGGTGGCTTGAAGTCTGTGGCCTCAGCTTCGTTGGAGTTTCACTCCATTTTGATTCGTTTTAGACAGCAAACTCAAACAGACATGATGCGTCCTCTTCCTCCTGACATACAGCTGCACAGTTAATCATAATGATCCAAATTAAAATTTTGTACTTGAACGCAACACCTTGGATCTGTTGCGGTGATGATTGCGTAAAAAAAAAAAAAAAAACATCAGCCTGATTCCACTGCTTATTTTCCATTTAAAGAAATAAGTGAGCAAATTAATGCATTTCTCAATGTCGAACTCTTCATTTGCAGAAGAATATACGTCAAATATAGGTTTGCATACAGTAAGAATCGCTAAACACTAAAAACTGTGAAATTGAAAGCAATTTTCTGTCAAATGTCCTCGTACAGGAAAAATAAGAGACATAATTCTGATCATAATTTAAGTCCCAACTGTGCAGCTGTACATTGCAGGATCTCCAGTGAAGTCTCCAACACATTCTACTGCTCAAGGAAAAAGTCAAATCCACTTTTTTTTTTTTTCTTGCATCCTGTGAGTGATGAGCCAAAGACAAAGGATGTCAAAAACATAGTATTATTGTATTTATTTTATGGTTCTTTTTTTGTTGCAATGTCAACTCCAAAAAGCAATTACATGTGCTTTTTTTGTTACAAAATGCTCTGATAGATCTGTTCTCTTCATAGAAAATAGTCTGTGCATGGCAACATGTAGGAGGTTTCCTTACAGCTCGTCTGAGAGACACGAGGCCTCTGTACAGCGTGTGCTTCCAAACACAAACACCACAGCATCATAATGAGATGGTCACAGAGTCTCTAGACTTTTTTTCGTGTTGGTTTTGTGAAGGCTGGACAACAGTGGTGAGAACTGAGTGGATGACATCACATGCATGCAATTGAATGTTACATGCAAGCAGCTTTCACACAAGCTGCTCGTACAGATGCAGTAGTCAGAGCAGCGCAGGCCGCCGCTGATGTCCAGACTTGATCACCAGGTCAGTAATTGTTCTTCCAGCTACAGAAGGAAACTGCAGTCTCTCGAAAACCCTCATCCTTTTTATTCCTATGTCGTCTACTTGATGATGATGATGTCAAAGAAACTTCAATAAATCACTCTGGATCTTATGAATAAACTGATTTGTTACCTGGCAAAAATAAATGTCATAATTCTTTGTCTTCAGTCCCTGGCTCACACTTGGACACTTTGGTTTTTAATGAGCTATAAAAAGAAAATCATTTAGGCCAAAGACTAAAAGTAGATGTTCAAGCGACAACCTCCAAAAGGCTTAAGTGCCAAAGAAAGTCTGTAAACTAATACAACTTTTCACCAGCAACTCCAACCTTCAGCAGTCTTCCTTTCTCGGGCAAAGACAGTGACTTCAGGGCTGGAGCGTGATCGACCCAGAACCTGATTCTCACTCCCGCTTCACTCACTCAACACGCTTCTTCCACCATCAGTCCAGGTAGTTCGAGCAGCAGGCCGTCACACGGGTCACGAGGGGATCATGCCTTTGTTCCTCTTGCGGTCGGCCATGGTACGCCGGTTGTGGTTGGACACGCGGCTCTTGTTGGCCTCCTTCTTGCGTCGGTCCAGGAACGTCTCCAGGGTTTGACCTTGGCCTTTGGGTCGGCCGACAACGTCACTGGGTCGCCCCGGTCGGAAACTGGGAGAGAGGGATGAAGGTAAGTCAACAAAGGTGTGGATGAGGTTTATTTTAAAGTAAATTTTATACTGGGCAAATAGTGTGCAGCCTACTCCATTTTTTCCATCTAACATTTATTAAAAATGTTTTCATTGCCATTCAGTTTTTATATATAGTTTCTTGTCAGTTTTTTCTATATAATCCAAAATCACAAATTTGATTCCATTTATAGAGGGAAAAACTCCACAGGAAACAAAAAAGGCAGGTAAAATGAGCAAATGTGTCATAAGAAAATACTTGAAGAGGACAGACAGAGGCAGAATATACAGTGAGGACAGTCTTTACCCTTTCCTTTGCTGCATGGCAGCTCTTCTAGCTTCAGCTCTCTCCCTCAGCAGAGCCGGGTCCTGAACAAACTGGTCCCTGTTCACATTGTTCTGAAATCAAATGGATTCACACGTAAACACAGTCACAAAGGGAAGCAAATTACAAAACATGCAGACAGTAGCTAAAGGTCATTTCATTCCTAAAGACGACAAACATTGAGGAACACAAAGATACCTGAAAATGATCAGGTAATGTTTGAAAACCACATTATTCTCCTCTAAAAATTAATTTGGAAAATGTGATATATCTTTACATATTTATTAACTTGGCTTAATAGTGGCCCCCCCTGTAAAATGGACAGTTCCCAGCTGGAATACAAGACTTCTGATGAGGTTAAGACAAGCATCATTGAGAAACCTGTGTGTTATTCAAAGGGTTTTAAGTCAAACTACATGCTAAGCTAAAATCACGGAGCTTTAAAATGGGTCAGAGAGATCTGCTGTTTTGGAACAACTTCACTACCTGTAAAGTCTCTTCCTCCTCTTCTTCTTCACCCCCCTCCTCCTCCTCTGGTTTGTTTCCTTTTCTCAACACCTGTGGGACCGTGAAAGGCCTGGAGGAGAACAGGAACACAAAGTGAAAGTGAAAAACATGCACTGAATGCAATTAGCAATCACTCCAAGAGCAACGTATTCCAAATTCAGAACGGATGCTGTGAAAAAGAAAAGGTGCTTATTGAAGTCTACTTCACAGTCTCATGATTTAACACCAAAAACACAACTGTGACTCACCGTCTGTTCAGTAAACTGTCTCCGTCCAGGTCATTAGCTCCCACTTGGTTCATGTCGTAGGTGTCGTCGTACTCGTCGTCGTAGTCGTCCAGGCCGTAGGTGGCTGCAGACTCCCCGGGTTCGATGACGACCTCGTCCACCACCGTCTCGTAGGCCTGGTAACGAGCTCTCTGCTCCGCTATGTGCTGCTTGTCGTTCAGCATCTCTCGAATGCTCTCACCTTTCCTGCAGAAGTCAGGAAACATGGAGACGTTACACTCGGCTTGAGACAAATGTGAGCCCGGGTTTTTAAGATGAGCAAGGAAAAAAGACGACCTCCTCGGTCTTGATTAAACAGTTTGAGCAGGATTTGCACAAGAATCAGGTAAAAGGCTCAGCCTTGTCTCCAGTTTACATTATTATTCAGATTGTGCAACTACACGTAAAAAGGAGTCCAGGGCTTTTGAATTTGATTAGTGAGTGAATCTTTAGTGCTTTTTACCTCCTGCCCTTCCAGATGCGGGACATGTCCACCTGGTCCCTGCGGAAGACGTCAAACTCATCATCATCAAACACGTTGGATCTGTTGTTGAGGACACTTGGAAGCTCCTCCTTCACTGGCCTGGGAGGATGAAAAGAAGAGCATGGTCAAACATGTCTGTAACACCACCACAGACTTTGTACAAATCTAAAGTATATCGTGCAGATCATTTGGAGTACATGGACTAGATATTACCAGTTTTGTAACCCACAGCCAACTTAAGAAATAAAGAAATAATAAAGCTGATGATAAAGGTGGAATCCACATAATGACGGTTGAAGTCACTGTTATTACAAAAAATGAAAACATTTCAACCTTTTAATTTGCACATGACCAAAAAAAGCAAACAATAAAACACAAACAAGAGGCACTACCACCTAATCTGTATGTATCATAGACTTTGATGCAGTTCTTACATAGTTATGTAGAAACCTGCCTTATTTTACAAGGAGAGAAAGGACTAATCTCTAAACTGCATGATTAACCCAAAGAGAACAAATCAGCCTAAATATGAAGAGAACAAACAGCTGGATGTGTCAGGCTTCTCTAGTCAAGTGATGACTGTTAATGTCTCTATTCACACACTCTCTCACTCTTTCATAGCTTAAGGCTGGAAATCACATCCGACATTACACCTTGAATCATGTTCTTCAGTTTGAACTGCTGTGATATGAAAAAAATGAAGATTTAATTAGAATTTCCTTTAAATTTTTAAATTACTTATAACCCAAAATGTCACAAAAACACAAACAAACAAACAAAAAACTTTCTGGTATCACCCATAAGAGAATCTCAGCATAACTACCCACTTGGTAGAAGTGGTATATTGATGCAATAAGTAAAGTCACCTCGGCATGGATCGGTCCAGTTTGTCCAGACTGGGGGATAACCGGTCCTCCAGGATGTTGTTGATAACCAGCTCAGAGTTGTAGTCGTACTCCTCCAGACAGGCCAGCAGGAAGCCTTCGCCCAAATCAGGCAGCAGGTCCCTGATACACGACAGCAGAGACTCCAGCTCTGCTCCGCTCAACGGACACACCGCGCCCTGAAAACAAACACACACACCGACACACACACACACACGCAACACAGAATTAAAGTCGGATTGATTAATTTCTCCAGTCGCCATCTAATTTTCTCCAGATTTGTAGCTTCTCAGCTACTTTTATCATTCAGCTGAATTTCATGACTATTTATTTATTTTACCTGTGTTCTTTCATCTTTTATTCATTTTTTCCTCTTCACTGGTCCCAGCAATTTAACAGTAAACTTCCGCACCTTCCTTGATTTTAATGAGTCTGTCTTTGCTCAGTTTTATTGAATCTTACTGAAAAGTTTTTCAGTTATTCTGTTTAAATGTATCTTTAACTGCTTGTTTGCAATTATTATTATTTTGTTTAATTGAATTTTGTTTTATGCACTTTATATAAAGTAGTCTGATGCATAACAGATACTCCAGAAATAAATGTCGCCGTTTGCTGCTTCCTTTTTCTATTAGCATCATTAACGCTTCAACGATTAGTCAATAAGTAGATTGACAGAAAATTTATCAGACTATTTCGACTGTAGAATAATAGTTTTAACTAATTTTTAAGCCAAAATTTAAAAAAAAATTGGGGTTTAGCTTCTAAAATGTGAGGACTTTATGCTTTTCTTGTGTTTTCTTTCTGAGCGACACATTTGAAAATGTCACCTGTGGGAAATTATCACACATATCAAATTATTTCACTACTTTCTGATATTTTGTAGACCAAATGATAAATAAACAAATCATCATATTAATCAATAATGAAAATAATCCTTGCAGATACATTTTTTAGTTTACTGTATCTTAAACAAATAATTATCTGTGAAGATTCCCTCAGCTGGGGACCAGTGAGGATTTCTGATCGGCCTGTAATAAATCAGCTGTAACAATCACACAACTCACATTGTTTCCTCTTCTGGGAAAATCCAACATGGCCTCTGCTCCCCTCAGACTCTCTGCTCCTCCTTCTCGTTCTTGGACCTGCTGAGGTTTAAAGCTTGCAGAGGAGGCGGCAGCAGCCCCACCTGCTGCTCCCTGATTGGCTGACAACAACGAGGAGGCTTTAGGCTGAGTCTGGTTCTGTGGTTTCCGTCGCCCCACGCTGTCCCAGGCACTTTCCACCCCCTGGAGCAGGTAGGACGTCCTGGTCTCATCACTGAGGGAAACCGGCAGTTAAGGAAGAAACGAAGTGACGACTCGGACTTTGCTACCAGCACTCAGGGCTTTGATACCACTCTTCCATCTTGGACATCTCTCCATCACAACTACATTTGAACAGAATTGTTCCCTCCAAAATAAACATATCATAGTGATATTATTTATTCTCTCATTAGCGCATTAAAATTGTATGTCTAGAAACTTAAATATCAATAAGTCCTTCAGTGACGAAATAAAGAAATAGTACAAAGCTAAAGATGTGTAAATATACATTTCTGCTTAGCTCTGACACCATCTCATAGAATAATTGCTGGCACAGGAGAAGTAAAACAGGCTCCTCAGGTGCAAAATCAATTAATTTATTCCATGAAATGTATTCTTTCATGAGCGTCTTCGTTTTTTCTGCAATTTCTAATGTGATGTATCTGCTGATGATTTTGGCTGCATGACTTGTTTGACTTTAGTTTAGAGAGCAAAGCAAATCTTGTACATCTCACTGCTTGAAGACGGGTAGTAACTATACAAATCTGCTTGTCCAAAGTTAGTGCTTTAGAGCTGATGAGGATACATGACAGGAAGAGCCTGTTGCAGGAGGCTGATGTCGTCGCTGATGGGGAACTGCTCATCGTAGTCTGACACGAACCTGAAAGGACAACCAGCTGGTCAAAAGTCAGATTTTGGCTGTGAACCTGCGCCGCTCTCAGTCTCCTTTTATTCTCCAGTTTATTAAAAATGTGTGGCAAGTGCTAGGAGTTAAACATGCGAATGATATTGATGAACCAAATTCATGCACCTACTGAGCTTCAGTCTGGCTTTCAAGCTACAAAAAGGTAAACAAACAGCCTAGTGGATGACTCTTCACATTGGCATCACATGTTTCCTACTAAATATGATAAAGTCTCACTTTGAAAAGCACAGATCTTAAATGCTGGTCTCACCTTTTTTCAGGTAAAAAAGATGTGAAATGTTGCAGGAGTTCCTCTGCAAATGTTTGCATGTTTTCTCTCCTGCAAGGCGACAACATTAGCAGAATTAATGTGTGAATTAGTGTGTAATGCTAATCCTGCTACGATGCACGTTGAGAGTTTGACAGACGGCTCACCCCTCCAGGATCGGTTGTAGGCAGGTGTGGTGCAGCAGCAGGTGAGCCGTCTCCACCATCTTGCGACAGGAGTGGGACAACCTCTTCCACAAGTCCTCCTGAAGACTAGAGGAGGGTTTGGGAATTTATTTACCATCATCAGCCAGTGGGTCTTTTGGACTAGCATGTACATTTCTCTTTTTTCTGTAAAATCTCTAAAACAGATTCTCACCTTTTATCATCAAAGTTTCTCTTCCTCACCGCCTTCTCAAGGTCAGGCACAGTGGTCTCATAAAACGAGGTCAGTCTGCCAGGCGGAAAAACAAAATAATCATGAAAAGGTTTAATGCAGATAAGGCTGACCGTGAGAGCTACGTCCTCTCCCTGTCTACCTGCTGAGGAAGCCGTGGGAGTGGAAGGTGGTGCAGGCTGCAGGGAAGATGTCCAGGAAGGCATGGATGGTGGTAGTCGAGTCGCACAGGTACAAAATTATATCTACAAGTTCCTAGGAGAGAAAAGAAAAGAAAAACACATCATCAATAACAGTACATGAGGGTGCAGTGTCACTCAGGTTAAGGTTTTACTCCATTTTGACTGCTTGATATTTATCCTGTAGCTGTAAATACTCCATACTCCTTCATTTTAAACTCCAATTTAAGACTACGACATCGTTGATGCCAGTTACAATGAAAGAAAATTATCTAAAAACCTCCTTTGATGTTGACATTTAAAATGAAAATTGCAGGACTCTATCACACAATCAGTGCTTTTTATGCAGAGGAATTAAATGATAATTTATCATAATTAGTGCAGCATTTTAAATCTACACTTTCACAGCAGCCTCACCGCTCAGCCCAGTCAGCTCAGTTTCTACACAGTCTGATTTATTTAGCAGAATCAAGAACTGGGGCAATATTTGAGATTTGATTATAGCGCATAGAGTTGTTAGTCATCTCTCTGCATTTTGTAAAAATGAGACCCGTAGATGCAGCATACATAAAAGTTTCATCAGAATGAATCAACATTTTATCGCACAGAAAAAAAATCTGATAAAAAAATAACCTGCTACATTTAAAGATTACACTGATGTTTTAACCTTTATGGGAAGATTTCTTGTTTCTGGTAAAAGCACAAACTACATCATTAGCATATCATTTGCTTATTATCTGTAGGTTGCTGGTAAAGATTCAAATTACCTGTCAGAGGTGAAGATATTCACCTTTAAATACCATATATTTACTTCAAAGGGGAAGTGAATGAAATTCTCTTTTACCTTAACTGGAGTAGAATTCAACTTGTCTTTATTGGACTTATGATGTAATGTTTCTATTCAAGGACGGGTTCAGACCAACACATTAACACTGGGTATGTGTGGGTCAGTCTGACCTGCTGGCTCATGGTCATGGCAGTGGGCTGTTTGTGTGCGTTCAGCTTCATCGGCTCCATGGCAGTGGCTCCTTCACACTGAAGACCACACTTGTCCAGGACTGAGTCAAACACCTGAAGTTGATGGAAAATAAAAAGAAATAGAACAAGAGGAGGATAAGAACCTATAATCTAACAGGAAGACATTTACAACTTGCTCTAGATATTATATTATTATTCTGTGTCTGAGGTGTCTTGAATATAACCAGTGTTACACTTTCCATATAAATATAAAAATGAAAAAATCTAAATCTATAAAAATCTGATTTCACCTGTAACACAGTGGGCACTGTCTCCTCCAGGTCACTGTAGTAGGACGGCTGCTGGGTAAAGATGTTTTCTGTAAGGACATCATTATGAAAGGTAACAAGATTAACAAACATGGGACACAGCAGATAAAAACAACAACTTTATATTTTAATATAATGGCTACATTTATTTTCATAATATACACACTGAGACAAAAACAGCTCACCTATCATCTTATGCAGCAGCTGGCTGTTGCCCTTTCCAAAGAGCACACAGAGATCCAAAATTTTGGGAATGTCAAACAGGAAGTTGTCATAGATAATTTCTCCAAACACAGCTGGAGTGAGGAAGTTATCCTGAGGGACGAAAAGCACAAGACAACACAGACAAGGCAACAGGTTATTCTGTATATCAAGGCTTCACACTTGGAATTTGCTTTAACAATATTATCACATGAAAAAGCAACTTTAATGTCACAGCACTGGACTAACTTACTGTAAAAAGTAGATCATTATTTTATTATGCTGCTACCTTGGACTCTTTATGTGTAGCCATCCTCAGGAAAGTCAAGAAGACCACCCTGTGGATGGAGCGCTGCATGTCAGCCATCGCCGGGGAGGAGGGCAGGATGGCGAGGTCGAGGCTCCGGGGAGCGTGATGCAGGTACGAGTCGAGGCACCTCTGGAGGGACTCGTCAAACACCACCTGGTGGAAAAATCAGACCACGGCAGGGTAAGGAGGGAAAAATCATTTGCAAGAGGAGAGAAAAAAAAGGGAGAGATTGTTCTTTTGTTTAACTTATTTAGAAACAAACTGTCAAAACTATTGGAGAGTGGTTAAATAAACCACCAACAGAATCTCCTCGGCTGGGGCAACCCGATAGCCGAGTGGTTAGGATGCATGCCACATGGGCGCAAATCATCTAAGCAAGTGTCCCTGGTTTAAATCCCGACCGGCCGGATTCTTTTCTGCATGTCATCCCACTTCTCTCTGTCCCACTTCCTGTCTCTCTACACTTGTCCTATCAAATAATAAAGGCAAAAAATGGCCAAGAAAAAAAAAGGAATCTCCTCAGCTGTATTTATGAGCAGACATGTCTCTCCTGTATCCTGCTCTGTCTGTCCTGACATATGTCGCCTCTTTTGACTCTTAAGACTAATAATTACAAAGGGAAATTTAATGAAGTTTGTGTATATAAAGACACATATATAGCAGAATGAAAATATTCTTAATAATATCATCACGATTCATGCTATCCCTTGTATTTGTAATTAGGTTGTAGTTTATTTTTACTTTGTGCTCCTTTTTTAACTTCTTTTTTTTTTTAACACCCTTATTCTCTTGGTTGTTCTTGTTTTATTTTTTTTTTTTTATTTTACAGCTACTATACATGTTCAGATTTTGGTTCAGTATCATGTGTTCATTAATTTATATACATGCATTATGATTTTTATCCATTGCATCCATCTACACCATTTCCTGCAGGCTCCTGGTCACTGATTTTCATTTTTTCTGGCTTCAGTAGGACGTTGTGGCCAAATAAAAAGAAAAGAAAACGTGGAAACGTAGAAAGATGCTCACGTGTTAACAGTCTCTTACCTGGCACCAGAACTTGTCGTGGGGCAGTGCAAGCAGCCACTCCAGGTCCTCAATGATGAATCTGGCATATTCCAAAAACTCCTCCACCTCGGCGGGAGAGCCGGCTTCTGGTGGAGGCTTATAAGGCACAAAACAGCGGTCCTCCTTCCTGTCCGGGTGCTGACGTGGACAGAAAACAGAGGGTTTGATTCTGATAAACTGGTGGTTGTTCCTGGAGCAAAACCAACTGTTGCTGGGAGTGTGCTGAAATATTTGCATATCAGTATGAGGAGAGCTGACTCACCAGTGCAGGCAGTGTGTGCTCCTTTCCCAGTGGGCCAGGCTCAGTCACCTGCTGCTCATCCAGTGGCACTCGGGCACAGGCCATGACTTCACCTTCTCTAGTTTTTTTCTACCAAATCATATTGACAATAAAAATTAAAATAACATTTTGATTCTTTATTCTAGTAATTTCAGTGTAATTTGAGGCATTTGAGGTACATCATTTCACATTTACACTTTTTAAGTAGTAAATCATTGTACCTATTCATTCACAGAGCACCACTCTTTATAATACAGATCCACAAGTAAGCATTAAGTATTAATGGACATTTCCAGTATTGATTAATCTTCTGATTGATTTCTTTCTAAAACATCAGAAAAAAAATGCAAGAAGTGCCCGTTCCTAGAAAGTCCATGGCGGGGTCTTCAGCTTTCAATGATGTAAAACAAAGGATGGCAGTAAGTCACCACATTGGGAAAGTTGGAACCAGATAATAATTGAACTTTTTGCTTGCAAAACAATGCTTCTTTTAACAGTAACCAGAATCAATATCAGTATAGATATCATTGATCCTCATTCTGGTATCATGTGGTGTTGCATCAAATCCACATTAAAGAGCAGCACAACCACTGTCACACCAGTCTCACTTGAAGAATATATCAGTATAATGTCCTGACAGCCTTCAAAAATAACAATAAAAATGTCACTGTCAACAGCAGGCTCAGAGAAATATTCAATCAGGGCTGCAACTAATGATTACTTTCATTATTGATTGATGGAACATCATCATTTCCCAGAGCACAAAGCGTTGTCCTCAAATAGCTTTTAATGTTTGACCAACTGTAAAATAAAAACTCAAAGTTTTATTTTGGGGAATTTATGCATGAGAAATTATCCAAACAGTGGCCGATTAAACATCTGTCGATCGATTAATTGTCCAATTTTGCAGCTGTAAACTACAGATTTTTTATTTCTTTTTTTTTTTAGACGTTCTACAGCTTTTTTCTTTTTGTTTCCTTTTTTGAGGAAACTAAACATCCATCCTCACATATTTTGGTACTACAGGTGAGGAAAAACATCATGTGACTCGCATATGTGTCAAAACCGCAACACGATCCACTGACACACCAGCTTCAATTTATAGGTTTATATGCTTATAATGTCTCCTGACAGCCTTTAAAATCACTTTTAAATGTCGACAGGAGACTAGAGGAAATATCCAAGGCTTCAGTAAATTAAATTCAAGCCTTTTTAATTTCTCCTGAGGCCTTTCTAATACCTGCAGATACCACGTAACCTCCGTCTGAAAAACTTCAGCTACCGACAGCCTCTCTGGTTAGTTAGCTAGCTAAGTTAACAGCTGGTAATGCAACGCAAAGTCGTAACCTGGTAAAGATTTAGCTTTCATAGGTCACTAAAGCTAATAAAGTGTAGTTTATTAGCTTATTTCTGACTTAAAACCTGCGTTTTCAGCTCAGGTAACCGGTCCAAAGACGTGACAGCACATTAATGAATGGAGAGCGGCTAACGGTGACATAACGCCGCTAGCTTCACCGGCCGTTGGCTTCACAACCGTCCAGTCGTCGGCTGTTTTTAATAAGTTAATCAATAGTTGATAGATGCTCACCTCTCAGTGTGACTGTCCGGGGCTCTGTCAAGCCATCTCATCGATGTCGTCGCAGCTTTGGACAGTTTCAGTTTCCAAACGTTTTTCTCATCATCGGCGCTGTTGGGCAGGAAGTGACGCAGTGTAATAACGCGACACCTGGTTGTGTGTACCGCCCCCTGTCGGGTCCGGAGGGAAGCGCGGCATCACTGTGGTTCCTATGTTTTCACATTTACATTAAAAATTACTTAACACAAAAAAGAGAAATATATGCACTTCCTAAATACACAATTCCTTATCCACAAACACAAATTTGCCAAAACAATTCCACCTCTGGCTGAATATGTTAATACTTTTTTTTTCTCCTTTTCATTCTTTTTATATTCAGCTTTTGTATGTTATTTAAGTTAAGATGTTATCTGCCGTCTAACCTGAAATACTGTATCTTTCCTTTGGTCAAAAAAATTAATTAATAAATAAATACCACAGTGAAACTTTAGTCAATGTCCAGACTTTAGGCATGTCTGACATTTAACTTTATTGCATCCATCCATCTCCTGCAGCTGATCCATGGTGGTGAAAAGTGAAAGTCCATTCTTTGTTTCATAGCTTCAAACTTTACAGATTAACAATACAAAATGTATGCCATGTACTATTAGCATCTAAAAGTAAAAATACTCATTACTCATTCATAATAATACATTTCATTTTATCTTGGTTTTTAATGTGTATATCATTTTAATTATAAATCTTCAAGTAACCGAAGTCATCAGATAAATGTAGTAAATGAGTAAAAAGTAGAATATTTGCCTCTGAATTGTAAAGTACAAGTACTTCAAAATTAAGTACTTCAGTAAATGCATTTAGTTGCTTTCCACCACTGTTTGCTAATACCTATGTGCTTTTACTTAAATATGACCTTGAATGCAGGACTTTTATTTGCAGAGTATTTCTAAACTGTGGTATGGTTACGATTACTTCAGTAACACAAAAATAAATAAATAAAATCCATTTTGGAGAACAATTGCTCATTTCTGTTGACATCTATTGGTATCATTAAGTACCCTGAGAGAGAAGGAACCTTTTAAAGTGCACTTCTAAGAAACACATCTCCTTTTTGAACTAACTTATCCCCTAAGTTTTTAAATGTCAATATTGAATATAAGCCCTGAAAAAAGATTTGTTTTAACAGAGGACTACAGGAAGAACAGTTCATTGGCATTTGCACATATCCAAATAAAAATCTTACAATATTGTCATTAAACTGCTAAGATGCAAAACCAACACAATATCATTCAATCATGACACCTGACACGTGATTTTCTTGGAAAATTATGTTTATAAAAAAAGAATTCCCATGACACACAGAGAAGGCTGATAAGGATCGACATGAATTACAGTAAGTACAATATTTTTAAAATGAGGCATTGCAAGTCTGAAAGAGCATCAATAAGTTATTAAAATCTCCAAAAAGTCAGTCATTGGTTGGTTGATGCTTTGCAACAATAAATTTGTTTTTGTTTGTGTGTGTCTTTAATGTATTATATGGTTTATTGGTTTATGTCTGAACTGAGCACTGCGGTTTAACTGACCAAAAATTCTTTATCTGTTTGTGTGCAATGCACTTCAATAAGAGCTTAGTATAAACTGTCCCATTTATTCAAAATAAAACACTACAACAAAAATAAATGACAACAAACACAAAGACTGGATTTCATCTGCTTCCATGGCTTGTTGTGTAAAGCTAAAACAAATACTTTGTTTTGGATGTAAAGCATAAAATAAATATTTTATGGCTCAAACAACAATAAATATTCTCCCGTACATCATACCTATCCAGCAGCAGTAATACTGTACCATGTGGTACCCGTTTTAATGGCTTGCCTTTTCCATCCAAGAATAACAGATATCTTTTTTCTTTTTTTTTTCCTTTTTTTTAAAGTAGGTCTATACAATGAGCCAGCCGATCATTTCATCCAGTTTCTATCTCTAATAAATAAGATTCTATAGCTCTATCTATCTATACTTGTGTTGAATCTAAAGAAAAGTATGCCCTGTCTGGTAACGGAGCACTTATTCTGTACTAAACATTAAATATTGTACAGATCTGTAAGATATGAGCAAATGTTGATCAGCAGCAACCCACCAGACACTGATTTGCAGTGTACACAGCAACAAAAGCTTTGATGCTGCTATGGTGAGAATGGCATTTTAATCCTCAACAATAATCATGTATGTTTGTTGTAGTGAAACCAGTCACATTCCCCTGAATGCGCCGACAGACAACCAAACTTTACAGATCAATAACCGTTTTTCACTGGTTCCTTTCAGATTTGAATTACACTACATGGCCAAAAGGTATGTGGACACCCAAACACTGTATCTATAGGTCATGGCTGAACAACTTATTTCAAACCGTTAGCATTAATTTGCTGCTATAATCAGCCTCCACTCTTCAGGCTTCAGACTTTCTACCAGATTTTTGGAACCTGGCTTCAGATATTTGCTGCCGTTCAGCCATAAGTGCATCTCTGAGTCCAGCACTGATGTGGGCACAGGATCCTCTACATCAAACTGGGAAAACCATTTCTTTATGGACCTGGCTTTGTACACAGTTTTATGCAGGAACAGACCTTCTGTAAACTACTCGCGCAAAGTTGGAGACTCACTGTTATCTAACAAATCTTTATATGTTGTATCACACGAGCAAGATTTCTAAGGCTGCAACCAATAATTATTTTCATCATCAATTAATGTATTGGATATTTTTCTTGTTTAACTGATCACTCATCCGATCCATAACATATCAGAAATGTTTTCCAAAGCCCATATTCAAATGTCTTGTTTTGTTGAACCAACATGCAAAACTCAAACAAACATATTCAGTTTACCATCGTAACTGACGAGTAGAAAAAAAGAGAGCAAATAATTGAGAGGCTGGAAGCACTGAGCAGTGCTGCTTAAAAAGTTATTTAAATCTATACTTAATTACTGAAATAACTGTAGATTAAGTTAATGATTAATCGACTAATTGCTTCCCTTCATAGGAACTAAGGGGTCCAGCCCAAATGCAGCACCAGTATCTGTCACAACAAGAGAAAAAAAAAAGTCTTAAAAATATTATTTGTTGATTTTGAATCTAAGAGTTTCTGGTGACTCTGGAAATATCATCACAACAGGAAGACCTGAAAACTGTCCCACAAAAAAGCACAAAGAAAGACATGTGTACATACTTTTGGCCATACAGTGTAACTTAAAGAGAATCAGATGTTTGTCATAACATTCTAAGTAGCTAAATACAGATATAACCTGATTTTTCTGCTAATATTGTACATGATTAAAATGGATAAGATCACAGACCAGACCAGTAGGCGAAGTGTGCGTGCTTATATGAGTGTACAGTATTCTGTTAAAACTATGACGGGACTGTAAAAGAATAAATCATTCTGGGAAAAAATATTCTATGGGATGTGTGTAGACCAGAGCTCAAGAATACAATGGATAAAAAAGGCTATAACTACTTAATGCTATATTAATAAAGGGCACAGATGGTTAACTATGGGGAAATGCTGCTGTGGACGCTGGGTGTTGTTGCGTCTGATCTGGATGAATCAAACTTTATGTCAGTCCACACTCAGGAGAATGAAGTGTGCCCTTCCAAACGTCACTGTGTAGCCCTTCACCATTCTCAATGGTCTGCCCATATTTGGTCTTTGAAAGTCTGATCATTTTTTTTTCACGTTTCTCATGTGTAAAAAAATATAACATCAACACGCAAACAACAAAGTCCAGCTGGAAGTCAGTCTGATGTTGACACTTGATTAAAATTCCAGTTCAGGCTCGTAATAATTTGTTTTTTGGTATGGAATGAATAAAAGGAAATGGGGGCTGGAGGCTTTAAGTCTGGAGCATAAGGATAAGGACTCAAGAATGTCAATAATACAGCTGCTGCTACCTGATTGTGCTTTTCTCACCTCCTGAGGAAATGTGTGCACAGAGGATTAGTGATATAAATACTCTGCGTCTAATTAATCTCAAAGGGCCCTGGTTGAGGCTCAGTGACATCCACCGAGGGAAGGACGAGAGGAGGGAGAACAAGAGCAGGAGCCAAGATGGCTGATCAGCAGTCTCGGGGAATGGAGAGCAGTTTAAGTGACTGGGTGAGTATTGCACGTCAGTTCGTGTTCGGCGCAGGAGTCGCACATCTTCAAGTCAACTTTACTGGGTTAATGCTGCTTCAGATGAGGGAGCATCTGATGCTGAAGAAAGAAGGCTGCCTCACCCTCTGCCTGGGACCTACTGTATGTGGGAACTGCACAACAACAGCTACTCAAATATTTTTTAAGGAGGAGTGTGCGTACCCGCCGCACAGCCAAACTTCCCAAACTCCACGGTCCTGAAAACTTAAAAAAAACAAAGGAGGAAGATAAAGAGAGAGATAAAGAGACTCTCTCACTTCCTCCCTCCATCATTCCCTCCTCCTGGGGCCAGTTTCCACCAGCACTAACCAGCTGACGTCCCAGTTCCATTTCACACTGGTCAGAGCTGGTGTTGGTCCAGAGGAGTCCGGTGCTAGCCCAGCTGTATCTGCCCAGAGTAGGTGGTGAGGAGGAGCATGATGGCGAAGCCCGTCAGCAGGCCGGCGTTCTGGATGGCAAAGGTGAGGAGGAAGCTGCTGCCACCTGCGTCCTCTTCCTCACGACTCACCTCGTTCATCTCTGGGAACTGAAGGACATAAAATAGAGAAATGAGACGAGACTAACACAGTAAATTCTGGGGCTACAGATACCACTGACATGCATATCACTTAACTTGGGTGATCTGCTGAAATCACTCATAAACAGTTAACAGGCCGACCCACCTACAGAAGACAACTAGCTAGAAATTATCCAAGAGATTCACGAGAATGAAAGGCTAACCTTTCTGCTAAGATTGAGAAATGATCGGTACATTGCAAGATGGTCAAAATGGAACAGGACGTACATCCTGTAGGATGTATGACTGGTGGTTGGCATCTGCACAGCCGAAACTTAAAAACTGCATCTGCATTTCTTTCACTGTTATTTTCTTCTTCTCTTCTAACATGAAGACACTGACAATTACCACTATGACCTCATACATCATCTATAATAAGGATACTACATATTTGTTAATATGCTGGCAATATTTATTGTTTCAATCAGTTTGCTGTTTGTGTCACTGTTCTTAAAAATAATAAAATTAAAGTTAAAAAAAGGTATCTCAGCTTCTGTTGCACCAATTTTCAGCATCAGTTTGTTGATTTGTCTCTCTGCTCTACTAACATGCAACACTTAATAGCTTGAGTGGATCTTTAAGACAATAGATTTAATTCCACACATTCACACCTTTTGGTTTCTAACAGAGCAATTTAACTGCAGCAGCAGGACATATGTTGTTTATTCGATCAAAACACAACTTCAGTGCAGACGGGTACAGAAAACTTCTCTGATTACCTTTTAAAAAGATTACGTTATTAAAATGTGTTTGTTCCTTCTTAAAAAGGTAACTACTTTTAACTATACGAGAAGACTGAATGTGGATGTACTGTAATAAGAAAAGTGGAACTGGAAGCTTACACCCTTTTTTAGTGGGTATAAACCTTTTTTTTAAACCTTAGCAGGTAAACCTGCTAAAAAATTGACTCCTTTTCTCTGGCGACTCAGGCGACTTTGCCAGAGAGGACACACACAATGTCACCACATGCAGTTACAGAACACACACACAGATGCAGGGGAGAAAGAGTGAGCTGCAAGCCGCCATGCAAACTGGTAAAATGGATCTGTAGCATCTCACCAAGTGTCGGAGCCTCAGTGTGAGACGCAATTGTGTGTTTTTGAAACTTATTTCAGTGTAGCTGCGGATTCTGTGGTTTAACCGCATCGTGCTGGGCGGGTTACAGGTCTGTCTAGTGTGTTTGTGCTCTGAGAGACTTCACAACAGGAAATTGGGCACAAATTAGCAAGTTCACCTGGGGGTTGTGTTTACATCAAGAGCCAATAAATACCTATGTCTACTGCAGAGTCATGTGACGTGGGTGCAAATGCCTCCCTTTTCCATTGCAGACAAAAGCCAGATGTTTGCAGGTTTTTCAACCAGTGGAAAAGGGGCTTGGGAAATCTTTTTTCTGATATTTTACTTAGCTTTGGATTGCACCTTTTTTCATGTTTGTCTTATTATATGTTTTCATAATAAGTAACTTGCTTATGTAGATTGTCGTAGCATTGGTAAAATGTTCTGGGTGAATAAGGAACCAAGATAAAAAGAATCTTTCCCCACAGCTGGTAGCAATAAACTTTTAATTATCTAATTTTTAATTTCCTTTTTGGGGCGTGGTTCACACAAACTTGTGAAATCATGATGTCATATTTCCAGCTTAGTCAAAATGTTTTCTCTTTTAAGCCGCTTGCTCAAGGACAACTCAGCTGTAGCAAGTAAAGAGGATCAAAGATTTATATTTTTATTTTCTCCAGCTACCAATGACCCACTGCCAGTGTGGGTAACTGGCACAAGGCCTCGACAAGCTCTTACAGGCATCTGCTGTATTATGAGACAACCACACCCGTCTGTATTGACCTCATCACTTTTCCCCCAAACACTGACCATGTCTGCAAGAGCGATGTAGAGGAACATTCCTCCTGCCAGGGCGAAGATCCAGTTGGGAGAGAAGCTGTTGCCGGCCAGGATGCCAAAGCCCATACCCAGGTAACAGCAACAGGCCGATAGGAAGTTAAAGAACAGAGCCTGCTGTAAGCTCATGCCCGCGTTCAGCAGGATCACAAAGTCTCCTGGTGACAGAAAGAAAGGTAGAACGACAGAAAAAGAAGCAAATGTGTCAAAGAGTTCTCTGCAGAATGTGCACTTCTGTATTAATCAGAGATACCTGAAAAATAAATTATTCAAAAGAAAGACTAGGACAGCACTCCAAACAGACGTTAGAAATGCCACAGCACGTCAGCCATCCTTCAACATGTGTATAAGCAATTTCACATTCAATAGACAAAGTGGTTATTTATAGATATGTGGTTGGCACAACAGGTCTATGCCAGCAGGTGGAGCAGTTGTCATCTGACTGTGGGTTGAGCAAGTTACACCTCATCCTTACAGAAAGTAAATGACTCATGAATTTGACAGCTTTACAATTACTTCCTCAGAACTGATTAGTCACAGTTAGAGCTCAAGAATAAATAAATAAAATTAGTAGGCAAAATTGAGTCAGTTGAAACTGCCAGTCTTGTAAATATTAAAGGGAACAAAAAGCTACTGTCCACAGGAGACAGGACGGGCCTGACTCACCCAGCTCGTGGGGGAACTCCTCACACAGGATGGCCACGGAGGTGCTGATGCCCTGAAAGACGGAGGCGGTGAAGGAGGCGCCGATGGCCAAACCGTCAATAAAGTTGTGCAGACCGTCACTTAGTGTGATCATCCAGGCCAGTGTGCCAATGTCAGAGTAGGACGTCCCCTTCAACCAATAGCAGCCACCGCCGCTGCTTCCAGACCGACCCCCGCTGTCTGGGCTCTGGGAGTCCTGGAGGAACAGAGTAGCAAACACCCTTTGGAGGCAAATACGTGTGGACAGAGCAGCAACATGCAAATACCTCATCATCAACAAGGATGTGTTCACTCATTCAGTTGATGACTGGGTTTCAAACACAGACTTTAAGCAAATTGGCATTTCCCAACCTTTGTACTGATCTATTGTCACAGGTTAATATGTGAGCAGTTCAACCAAAGAGTGATTTTGTTCTCTTAACCTCTTAGTTTGTTTCATGTTAATAAGTGTTGGATAAAAGGTGAGGTGACACTGTACATTAATTAACAAAGAAAAGAAAGAAAGAAAGAAAAAAGTTCTGAGTAGCAGAACATTATTTTCCTCAATGACTCCATGGAGGGTCTCAACCTCCAAGTGGGGAACCACTGTCTTAAATTATCTTTGTAGAGATTGATTTTTTTCTTTAATAATCATGCAATAACAAAGTCCTATCAACAGAAAAATCATCAGCTTAGTTCTCTTGTATTACAATGAGAAAATTTGTGTTATTATTTTAAAGTTGAATATGTCCCCTGCTCTTGAGCCCCTTTACAACACACATGCTGTGAGCACCTGAGCTGCTTTGATTGTTCAATGTTGTTTCAAATGTGCTGCAAAATTTTTGGCTGATCTTTTCGCCTTCTCCACCCCCTGCCCCGCCCCTTCATCCTACCTCTGGTGTCTGTGCAGGGCTGAGCATGAGCTCACCCTCCCCTGCATCCACCTTGCCCAGAGCCAGACTGCTGGCTTCTCCGTTCTGCTGCAGCTTCTCCTTCTCGCCCTCCTCAACATCCATGTTCGGTGTGGAGTAGCGATCTGCACTGGGGTAATGACTGTGTCCGTGGCTCTGGGAGAAAACAATAAAACAGGTACTTTGATAGATCTGTTGCTGGTGGAAATTCCCCTCCCGACAAAAGAAATAACCCTGAGCTTTGGTAAATGAATCATGTGAAAGAGCAGTGAGGAACTTATGTTCAAGTTGACCTAAAATTCATCCACATACAGCATTTCCCCAGGATGTCCTGATTAGTCCCATTTGAGCATCCTGTGCTATTACTTCCTCTTCTGTGTTCCCTATTAAATCAAACACACTAGTTATTTTTATTGCCTCTGTGAGGAAAACACGGCAGCTAGAAAGTCTGTATAGTTATAATTTAACACAAATGTAACCAATGTCCAAATTATCCACACAAAGGTTTGTGGTTTTGTGTCAAACTGAATTAAAAGTTGAATAATTTGTGCAAAACGATGGAGGATCCCGGTCAAATGAAATCTTTGGGAACAATTTTCTTGCATCACACTTTCTTGCCCTGAACTGAGACGCTCAGGCAACATTTACTCCAAGGTCGAGTGTTTTAAACAAAAAAAAAAAAAATATCTGCAAAGCCCACGTGATTCTGTGTGAATGTTAATTAAAGTTTGCAAAAACAGTGACTCAAAGTGTGACCCACATCTCCGACAAAGTCACAGCTAAGGGCCTGTTGTAGAACAATACTCTGGAATCAGAACAAATTCAGTGTTTCACTCAAGGACACTTCACCTGAACAGGTACCCCGACATTTGAGTGAACAGTTTCTTCTCTCAATATTACGTCCACTATTACCATTACTACTACTTTTAAGTTTGAGTCGATACTGACAGACAGACTCTGAGCTGTTAAGAGGCTTTTTTTTGCAGTGAACTGTAGAAGCTGACAGCAGAGATGCAGGTGCCAACGAGGGTCAAAGAGCGTCCGTAATTGGATCAGCAGGGCGTCGTGTTGACTTTTAATTAGGTTAACTGGACATATGGCTCAAAGCAGAGGAACCACAAGGTGGAGCAACATCACCAACTGCTGCTTTTTGTGAATGAAATCAGCAGCACTACAAGGCTGAATTGTAATCTCAGTCAAGATAGTATTAGGATTTAATCAAGAAGGGCAATTGTAAGTTTAAACACTGCTGTAGCCTCATGAAAGTGAACCACAGAGCTTTATTACAGTTTTTAAAATAAAATTAAATAAAATTGTTAAAACAACTGCCTCATACACCACAAAATATGCTAATAGGCAGCGGAACCACAGTAGAAAACTAGTAATATCAGTTTCCATTGATAATAAAGGAAAATTTTTAAACACAGATGCAACTTAACAGATCAAACCATAGTGATGAATACATTCCTCTACATACAGGCACCAGAATTACAGTCCATCAGTGGAAGGACGCAGTGAACTAAAAGGAAAAAAACATCCTTCACAGATGCATGATTTCAATTCAATCGTGCAGCACCTCAGCAATTACATGACTATATAGATTATAGTTACGGTTACAGGTATTGACTGTTGTTACTGCCATGTTGAAAACCTTTGTTCTAGGCTACGACAGAGGTTGTACTTCTGGAGAAGGATCAGATTTTATGGAGTAAATAGTAAACCTATGTTTCTGTTTTATCAAATGGTCCTAGAGAGTGTAATTCGTACGGCATCCAGGTATGGTACGGTAACCTGGCGGCACAGATAAGGTCTAAGCTCTCACATCTCCTCCAGACGGCCATGAAGATCACAGGGGAAAAAAAGAGCATCACTATTCACTTTATTATCACTTCAGTCCTTATGGGAAATCTGTGCTTAAGGAGGCTCAGAAGATTCTTAATGACCAAACGCACATCCTGAACCCAGACACTGCCCTTAGGCCAACGGCTCAGGATGTCAAATTGCAGACTGAACAGGTTCAAGAACTCATTAATCCAATCTTCCCTCATGATATCAAATAATAAGTAGGGTTACATCACATGATATAGCTGGGCTATTATTGAAACCACTGTTTTTATTCTCATGTTTATATCTGGTTTTATTAGAAGAAATATTGTCTATCACAATCTATTATTATACCTGGTTTCTGTATTCCTCCCATTCAACATGTGATCTTAGGTACATTTTGTTCAGGTTTGTGTGTATGATTTACAGTATGTACCTGAGCACACTGTATTTGTACTTGGATCCCAACAAAACTTTGCTTTGTGGAACAATAAAACACTTTACTACCTTCCTATAGGTGGGTTTATACAAAGCCTCTGTAAACACCTGAGGTCTGTGCTGTGTACTTGAACCACCGGGGCCTTTGACCCAAACTAATGAAAAAAAAAAAACAAACCCTTGACAATGACAGTTGGCGTGTCTGAACAAAGACTGTGCTACGCCCTCATTAGACAAAAGAAATACGTAATTATCGTTACTCTCTGAAGATGCACTTCAACAGTCAGATGCGTTTTCTGATGCACGCCACTACAGCGCTGACATCCTGTTCGACTGGTTAAACCTGCCACTGATATGCAGATAAAACCAGTGGGAGAAATTTAATTGTACGTCATGATGATGCTTGGAGCAAATAGTTATGTGTGAAAACACAATGTAAATATTCTATTTTTAAAGAAAAAATTTGTTAAGTTAATGATGTATTAGAGGATAAATGAAGAAGAGAAAGAAATATATTAATTTCAATCATCTGCAATCTACACTGCAATTCTGAATCTCCCATTCACTGTACATTTTTTTTTTTTTCGCAGTTTACTGTATATATTGTCATTAACTGATTATGTGAACTTGAATTGATTATGGTTGGTCAGTAAACTCTGTTGTCCAGAATCTGTTTCCAAGGAAACCGTAGAGCCAGCTAAATGAAACAATGAGTTTTCTTTATGTTAAGAGTTTTGTTGTAGGATCATAATCAATTAGGTGACAGACAAAATTACAAAATCTGCATCTAATGTGATGTTCAATTAACTGTTTCACTCATATTTTAAGCAAGAACACCAAACACATCCTGGTTCCAGCTTCTCAAATGTCAGGATCTGGAGCTCTAATGCCATATCAGTAGTAAACTGAATATCTTCGGTTTAAACAGAGATTATCTTCTGCTGTGGGAATATTTACCAGGTACTCTTTAGTATTTTCTTAAATTCTACAAACAAAACAATTAATTGATTTATCAAAATAATGACTGACAGATTAAACTGTAATGAATAGTTGCAGTCTCACTGATGCAATGCAATTTCATTTAACACCCATTTGTTTATTATTTTTGCACACACTTGCGACATTGTAATATGCAGTATGATATCACAAATCTATTCTGATCTATCATGCAATAGCCAGCAAGAAACAGTGTTTACAAGATCTAATGAAAAGGCTTTTATATACTTTGTCTCTTACACATTCTCCAACTTCGGATGTTGGATTCAATACCAACTCTGAGGCTCACACAGTACAAGTTTTGTTGAGACTATGACACGGATGTTGATCCAGTCCAGATGTTCTTTTGTCTACCTCTGATGGTCAAATTCAACTAAAACAACTATTGTTTGGCCTGTGTGGTCATGATTTTCAAGTCATACACTACAGTACAAGAGTTTTAGTTGCTTTAGATTCTTATCCATCACGCAGAACCATCACAGAGGCTTCTGATCATTCATAAAGACATATCTTCAGCAACCAGAGGATCAACTCTTTCCTGCATGTCATTCCCCTCTCTCTAACCCCTTTCCTGTCAGTCTCCACTGATCTCTAATAAAGGCATGAAAAGCCCAAAAAAATAACTTAAAAAAATTTTTTTTAAAAAAAGAAAAGAAACGAAGACGCATACATACACGACCACTCGCGTACACTGGGCATGTGTGAGCTGGTGTTAACAGGAAGCAGATAGTCTACTCTGTAGTTGACTCGTCACAGAAAATAATACAAACTAGGAGCAGCAAGGACAGTTGCAGCTTTAAAATGCAGAATTTAACTCAACAACAGCTGCTAGCAAAGACATCAAGGTCAGTATCACTTTTATTGCTTTCACCACTGGTAGTCGAGGCTGATAAGACCCGATCAGGGAGCGGCCGTGGGTGTAAATGTCATCATTTCTAAAGGTCTCTGTTTTTGTTCGTACAGACTACAACACAACCCCAGAGTTTTCAAACTAAAACGGGGCCGGCAGCGTTTCTAAATGTCTCAATTTAGCTGCTCTTTGGAACTGGTGCTTGCCTCCTGCTTTGAAAACTTGTTTGTTAAGGCTTTGTTATGGCAGTGTTGACGACTAAAATATTTCCAACCACTTGTATCAAACAAAAGAACAAAATAAAGGCAAATTTCACATAATCTTTGCTGTGCACTCACCCCCTGTTTCTGTTTGAGAAGCACTTTGAGGACCTTCTCAGTGAAGAAGAAGAGGTAAAAGCCTCCAAACACAACCGCAGACTTGGACACGTAGAAATCCACCATGGGGTCAAAGCCAAAGGCCTAACATGCAGGAGAGAAGACGGAGTTAGCTTGTGATAAATATTTATAGTAGCCTGACATCATTCACTGTGCATATTTTTCAAATGAGGTGTTATTTAAAACTGTCACAGGTCGGGATCGTGATTGAGCAGGTAGGATTGAACTATTAGTGTTTGTTTCAGTGCTTGTTTTGAAGTCTAAGTGGATCTAGGCTGTGTAGTCAGCTGTCTGCAGACAAGACCGAAGTTTCATTTCTGTCAGAGTGTGAATAAACATTTCCCTGTGTTTGCATTCACTGTCAGGGTCAGTCACTGAACGAGCGCAATTTTATCTCTACGTTGCTGTTTGTGTATAGTTTTGAAAGGCGACATTCTTTCAGGAGATGGCAGCGACATTTCAATGCAACCACAAATCTAAGAGACGTGCTGAATTATGGATGTAATCGTCCCGCCTCTGGAAGACAAAAACACCCCATAAATCAAAATCACTTCACCTCCGAGGCGTACACGTTTTTTCTTCCTATTCATCCCAGGGGAATTGATGCTGTGAATTACACAACAGCTCTGAGCAACAGCTTTGAGTCTGGCAGTGTCCACAGCGTCTAGACAGCATTTAAAGTCATAATAGACAGTTGCTGATATTTGTGGCTTGTGCTGCTCTGAAGGGAGGAATGTATTATATGAGATGTCTGAATTAATTAATGAGGGTAAATGATTATAAACTATATTATATTCTGTTGTAGAAGTTGGACTAAAGCATTGCACTGTTCATTACCAGTACATTTAAAAACATACCAGCTTTGTTTAGGGGATAAAGCTGATTACTGATCAGCTGCCTGTAAACCAGGTTACTGCCTTCACTATTCTTCTGATTATCTGGTTTCTCATCTGCATGTCTAAAGAGGTCAAAACACTTGAAGTATAAAGAAGAAATTTATTATTAGACTGCAGAGTCTCGGCTTGTGGTCTTCATCAGGGTCATCAGCCACAAGCCCAAACTAATGATAAAGTGTTGCTGGAGTTTTGAGCTCTTTAGACTTTTTCCTTTCTCCATGCACCTTAGAAGTGGGAGAAGTTGAGAAGTTTGGTAAAAAAGCTGATCCATATGTTGTTTTGAAATAAATCTAAAGCTGCTCAACTCAGAAAAAGGTTCCAACAAATGTCTCCACTGTTCAAACTGTGGGGGTCTTTGTGGCTGGTGACCACAACATTTCCTCTCCCCAAACACACAGATACTCAGAAACGACAGTTTATGTTGTTTAGCGAATTTTTCAACGTCAGTCATTTATCACCCATTAGCTACAACTGGAAATTAAGATTTCATTCACAGATGTGCTTTAGTCTTTTGTACGTTCTGGATTTGAGACATTCTTTTACATTATTTCATCAGTACAGGGAATTTTTCATCTTTCAACTTTAACCAACCAACTTATAAGATAAAAAAATGGTGTGAATCGAAGGACGGGGTAATGTGATGATGCAGAGATCTGTCCTCTTAATATTTCTGGTTGTATTAAAACATTGATGCCGCAAATCAAAGAGCATCAGCTTAGATCTAACTTTGCATTTTTTTGCATCAATCCGATGACATTACATTATTCTGATATTATTTATCTCACTGACTCATCTGGTTATTTTATCTGTCTGCATTTTCTCAAATGACTTTGTAAGAACATTCGTATGTTTTGCTATTCCATTATAAATTTACAAACCTTATATTATTAGTCAACTAAGAATAAATTATATTTTGTCATGGGCAGCTCACAATGGGCACATTTCTAAAATAAGCAGATTCTTATATATCAGAACAAATCTGATTTGATAAGATTTGATAAGAGTGGAGTGGCTGAACGTTGCTTTTTATACATCCCAAACATAGCCCTAATTTCCAGTGACAGGGATTGCTATGCATTTCAAAACTATCAGTGTCATTATGGTGGAGATTTTTCCCTGTATGCAATTCAGGTTATGACGATGGTGGCTGGACTGTAACTGTAATGCGTCTACTTCCTGTGATATTTATATCACAGCACTGACTGTGAGATGACAGATGGTCTACAATGACAAAAATGCATAGTGACAAAAGAATCTGGACAAGACAAATATTATCAAAGTTTTTCCAGAGTTTTCCTCGATACATGAAAAACAATACCCAATGCTCTTTGTAGAAACTGCATAGCAACCCTGCACCGAGGCACCGTGAAGGAGCCGCAGCTAAGTGAGTCACAGCAGCATCGACACTACCTCTGGGATGAGCTGAAACAGGGCGTTGGAGTAGAGCGTGCCAATGGCCAGGGCTATGAAGTAGAGAAGCAGTCGCTTGTAAAAGGTTTTCTTCATGAAGGGCACCACGCTCGCCCCGACCAGCGAACACAGAGAGATCAGTGTCACACACAGGATCCCATAACCCCACACTGATCAGGCGAAGAAGAAGGAGGGAGGTGAGAGAAAAATAGATAGTTAGTTCAGAAATGATTTTTATCTGATTAATTACCAGGGTGAGGACTGAAAAAATTAGAACACCAACCAGTTATTTCCCCTGAAAAGAAAGGAAGAGGTGAATTAAATCAACCTGAGAAAAGAGATTTCAATAGACACCTGTGAGTCTTTCCAGAGTCAACGGAGTCAATTTCCATTGAAAGCAGATTAACAGAAGTGACACCACCTTTCATTTGCATGTGAAGATAATAATTAGTTGTCCTTTGTAGAGAGTGAGCGAACCCCATGCATTTCTTTTGAGAAGAAACAGGATGTAATCAAGCTGCAATTACAGCTTACTTAAATCTAAAGAACACACACACACACAGACACACAGACACACAGACACACAGACACACAGACACACACACACACAGACACACAGACACACAGACACAAAGGCAGAGATACTTTGTCCTAGTCTACAAAGGTGCATCTGTACTACTGTCCCAGCCTCAGGGTAAAAATTAGCTATGACTGCAGACACAAAAGGGAGCAAATGAACTTTAAATAGCCGGACAGTAGCAGAAGGAGCTCTGTGAACGAGGGGTCACATTTCAATTTGAAGGACATCTTCACAGTGCTGCTGCGCTCCTTTTCTCCAGGATTGTGTTACACAAACAGAAATGTATGAATCCCTAATAATAAATTTAGTGAAACTGAGTTGAGTGACACACAGTTATCAGGCCTGTGTGGCTGTTCTACTTGCTGCAGCAGTTGAAGAGAGAACTCAACTTTCTTTCCACAAAACAACCACATAGTTGGCCCAGATCTCACTGCCAAGAAAGGTGCAGACACAGTTTCGAACATACAGAGCACACACGCACACCAGCACACCATCGGATGATCTGTGACGCAGTGAGGGTACAGCAAAACCACTGAGACTTCCACAGTGCATAGCAGGGCCCATGAAAACCACAGAGAAAAAACAAAGGCACGAAGGAAAGAGAAATGACTGCAGGACAGAGAAAGGGGCGCTTGGCCAAAGGGGCACAGGTTTTGCATCAATCTGATGATGTTACATTATTCTGATATTATTTATCTCACTGACTCATCTGGTTATTTTATCTGTCTGCATTTTCTCAAATGACTTTGTAAGAACATTCGTATGTTTTGCTATTCCATTATAAATTTACAAACCTTATATTATTAGTCAACTAAGAATAAATTATATTTTGTCATGGGCAGCTCACAATGGGCACATTTCTAAATTAAGCAGATTCTTATATATCAGAACAAATCTGATTTGATAAGATTTGATAAGAGTGGAGTGGCTGAACTTTGCTTTTTATACATCCCAAACATAGCCCTAATTTCCAGTGACAGGGATTGCTCTGCATTTCAAAACTATCAGTGTCATTATGGTGGAGATTTTGCCCCGTATGCAATTCAGGTTATGACGATGGTGGCTGGACTGTAACTGGTACTGAGTTGAGTGACACACAGTTATCAGGCCTGTGTGGCTGTTCTACTTGCTGCAGCAGTTGAAGAGAGAACTCAACTTTCTTTCCACAAAACAACCACATAGTTGGCCCAGATCTCACTGCCAAGAAAGGTGCAGACACAGATTCGAACATACAGAGCACACACACACCAGCACACCATCGGATGATCTGTGACGCAGTGAGGGTACAGCAAAACCACAGACTTCCACAGTGCATAGCAGGGCCCATGAAAACCACAGAGAAAAAACAAAGGCACGAAGGAAAGAGAAATGACTGCAGGACAGAGAAAGGGGCGCTTGGCCAAAGGGGCACGCATTTTGCAACAGGTTTTGCATCAGGTTTTGTAAACAGCTGTGTGACACTTCAGTGAAATAAAGAGTTTTTTTTGAGCCTTGGTGTTTGTGTTTTTTAAAAAGCAAAGGTCCTTGGGATGTGAGACGATGTATATATAAAAAGGTGTAGATAAAAAGGTGTATGGATCGATAGCAAACCTCTGGCAGGAGCTGCAGGACGGCGGTGGAGTACAGCGTGCCAATAGCAAGAGCGATGAAAAAGATGAGTGCGTATTTCATATAGTGCGTCTTCATCAGCGGCATGATGACAACTCCAGTGAGGGAGAAGGCATTGATCACCGTCACACTCAGGAAAGAAAAGCCCCACACTGGGGGGGGTCAGGGCGATGGGGAGGTTGGATGGAAGAGGAAGGTGGAGCGTTAAAACAAACAGCCATGCATAATGTTAGCTAATGCCTGAGCACTGCACCATCATTTTTTTTTTCTTCCAGTGCAAACATTATGATCAAATATGTGCAGAGCTAACCCAATCGGATGACATTTCATCTGTATTAGCTCGCAAATAAAAGAGTATTTACCCGCACAGCAGTGCAACAGAATTAAGTGATTTTTGATGTTAGCACTTGACATTATATAACATATACAATAATGTAACAGATACAACAGAGTTCTGTTGGTTTACAAACATCTTTTTATGCACTTGTGAGATAAAGAAGTACGTTAACTCAGTGGTTCCCAACCTGAGGTTTGGGACCCTGCCAAAGGGTTGAGAGATAAATCTAGGGGTTCCCAAGATGATTAACTAGAAGGGAAACACAAATCATGTCTGTGTCTTCTGGCCTCTAAAATCTAAACAATTTGAGAAGGGAATATCATTCTTTGGTCGAGCTCACATACAACTTATAACAAGGGATCACAAGTAGACACTGCTGTGCTTTTAAGGGTCACAAGCCAAAATAGTTGGGAACAACTTTAATCAACACATGTGGTGAAAAGATAAGGTCTTTGTGCCATTTTTTGTCTGAGGCTGCACCACCTGTGAAGTTCAGGGAGAAAATAAGGTAAAGTTATGAGTCGATGATGATCTGCTCCGTGGTGTGACATAACCTCGCCATGCTGAGAATGCAAACAAAACCTTGAGTACAACTCAAGTCACAAGGTAAACAGACATTTAATAATGTAAAAGACAAAAGCCAAACAACATGCTACAGACTGTGATAACATTAAGACTTGACAAATAACATTATAAAACATATATATTTTAAAATTTAAATTTGAATTAAAACACAGATGTAGTGTTGAGAGATGAGGTTCTTTCTTTTGGCCTGTGTCCAGATAACAAAAATCTGCATTTTATTCTTATTTAACACTAGAAAATGACTAACTTCTGAAATGCAGGCCTATCAGCTGGATTCAGATTATCAGGTAAAGCAGATATATAGAGCTGTGTATCATCTGCATAGCAGTGAAAACACATTCATGTTTGCAAATCAAATAACTTCATGGCAGAAAAGCTTGAGCCCCAGAACTAAGCCTTGGGGCACACCACAAGTTAATATCTACTTTTCCTGAACATTAAGCAAAGTGGTGTCAGAGTTGGAAATTGTCCTGAAGATATTAATGTTTCTGGCATTAAGAGTGCTTTACCTCCCAACCCAAAGCAGTTTGAAAGCCACTGGAAATCAGCCAATCCACCTTAAAAAGCTGCTAGGTATGAGGCAAAGACACAAGCAGAAGACTTAAAAGAAGAAACAACTAAAATTACCATAAGTGACAAAGGTGGTGGTTGTGGGAAAGACAGGTTTGATTTCAACGTGATCAGTTATGGGCTTTAGTGATATATCTGATCTAAAGTGTTGTTTGAGCTCTGTAAAGTGTTACAGTTAGAGAATGAGAAGAGATCGGGATATATAAGTCAGTGAGATCTGCCGTAAAGATGAATTTCCAGCACATCTGCCCCCCTGCTGCTGGCAGGTCTCCACAGCCTAGGCAAGGAAAAACAGCTCTCGAGCCAAAATAAGCTGCCTACAGGGGCAAGTGTGAGGCGAGCTGAGGGCATATGAGTGGATGATAAGGGAAAACAAATTTGTCAGAAAGATAGAGCCAGAGCTCTGGGCCAGTAAAACATTTCTCCACCACCTGCCAGGGATAAGATAAACTGGGTGAAAAGTAAGAACTGAAATCTGTGAGTTAGCTTAGCAAAGCCACAGCACATCATTAGTTTAAAAAGAAGATGGAGACTGATGCCCACAGTCATCACATACATAATGGAGGCTGTTATCTTTCTCCTCGTAGCAGCTGAAGCTGTGCTGCTTTTGGATTTCAGCGCTGCTGCAGCCTTGAGGGCAGATGATCACCTAAGGTCAACGACTTCTCCAAGTCTGTCATTAACTTGCTTTTTTATTCCCGCCACATACTCCAAAGCCAATTTCCCTTAAATTCAAAAGAACTCAAAGGCTTGTTAAACTGCCTTAACTGCACTGCACATTCCCAAAGCTCCAGATTCAATGCAGATGCCAAAACAGCTTCCAGGGCTCCCAAGGACATCCTACTGGGTGTGTGCAGTCAGCAGTGTGTATGGAGTTACAGTGGGTCAACAGCCAAGGAAAGAAGAGCAGCTTGTGGCCGAGATACTTCCCTGTCTTTCCAGACCGTCTTTACCTGGATGAGATCTTTGCTACATGCTGGTTATGCTGACTGAAGCAGGATAGTGGAGTCTACAGGATGTGCTGCTTTTTAAGCCAAACTGAGAAATGCAATCTCAGCCTTGGCTAGGCCTCGTGCATGCTTATTTTGGCTTTGATCTCCTATGGGGACATCATGATATCACTATCTCTAGGCAACAAAACACATATTTGGAGCTCAGATCTGATGAAATCTGCAAGGTCTCATTGTTCTAAGTTTTCATTCATCTGACATCGTGGCTGTAAAAATGGAGAGCAGAGGGGAAAACCTGCATTGGAGCTAGAAAATATCCTCAAAGTTTATCCCACATACTGCAAATCTACAGACAGATAAAGAAGCTGCAATAAGATATTTCAGGCAAGTTTGACCAACATACAAAACAAATCCCATCACAACATGTAAAAACATTCATCTACAGTTAACATTAGAATGCAAAATGAAATTCATCATAGGAATTCACAGGGTTAATAAGACAGAAATGGATCAAATATTTATCTTAACCAACAAGTCAGTCCTCACCTTCAGCGTCTGAGGGCCTGGGGGAGGCCTCACCGCTCAGCGACTCGTCTTTTTGGCCCCTGCAGGTGCCGGCGTCCAACTGCTGCAGCATGGTGGGGCAAAGCTCCTGGAGACCCTGCCCGTCCAGCCGCGACTGCTCGCTAATGCTGTAAATGGCCAAAGTGTCTGCAGGCAAACACTGGAAGAGAAAACATACCCACCAGTCAGTTGGGCAAAAGAAGCAACGTTTTTTATTTCAAAACAGCTGAATTACCCATGATGCATTCAGTGACAGGTCGGGGACATTTCGGTCTTAACCTTGCTTGACAAAGACATCCCGACAAAATAAGCAGCAGCACAGCACAGGTGCCACAACACAGACACTGTTAGAACCAACAAGGTGAAATAATTAACTGATTAAATGATTTGTTGACAGACAGAAAATCAAGTCCGATGATATTTAGAGAATAACTTCATTGGTTTAAGTCATTTTTCAAGCAAAAGCACCAAAAATTTTCTAGTTCCTGCTTCTCAAATGTGACGATTTGCTGCGTTTCTCTGTTTTATATATTGTCAGTTGAATATCTTTTGGCTTTGCACTATTGGTCGAACAAAACAAGAATGTGAACATGACCTTGGGCTTCAGTAAATTGTGACTGGATAAGTTTGACTGTTTTCTACGGCACAACCACAACCTCCACAAACACAAAAAGAAACGTGTTGCAAGAGGCACAGATGACAACAGAAAAGTTTCCAGGGAGTGTGATGAACCCGACTGGGACGCACTTGTTGTTCAATGCTTTTTACTTCAAAAGTCACAGAGCTTTGGTTGTGTTGTGGATTTGCAGCGCATGTGTTGTCAAATTGATGGAGTCGTTTTCTGAATTTTGTTTGTGCTTTGTCTGTTTGCATGTGTTTCCTTAAGTTGCAGTGTGTTGAGCTATCAGGGCCACCGTAGTTTTGACATTTTATTAATCAATTAGTCAAAAAATTATAGATCAATGAAAAAATTCAGCTCTAAACCAACAACAAGACAAATATATAGTATGTTGTCTGCTTCAGGTAACTAAATAGTCCATTTCCATTAGTTCTATATAATGTCAAAAAACAGAAGTTAAACATTTCTCCTTTTTTAAATATAATTTCTAATTGTTGGGTGTTTGCCAGTAATTGCTAGCGATTTAAACACAATGCTAAAAATAGGGTATTGAAAAGTTTAAAAAAAGTATAAAATATAAAACAAATACAAATGGAGGGGATGCCCCACAGCCTTTAAATTGCCAACAGGACACATTTACACATGTCAAACAATGACATCAGATCTCAAAGGTCACATTCAGAGAAATTGTCTCCAAGGAAAATATGTCCTTCCTATACTGGATCACAGAAACCAGTCAGAATTTGATTTCCTGAGGACAAAGAGGGGAAGCTGAATCAGAGAGAAGTGGAGCTTTTAATACTGACTCTCTACATAATTACAGCTGATTCATCACTTTGATAAATTCAAGTCCGTCATAACAGCAGGAAACATTTTCAATATCCCATTCAGTGATTGTGTGAACTGCTCTAAGCACAAATAACAAATCATTCTTTCCATTGTGGCAGCCGTGAATACAGGAATGCAACATGTCTGATGAAGACCCACCTCTGAAAGGTGTTTAACAACATGCAGGTAACACATGTGACTGAAGCTGTACTACTGAATACCTTTGCGTCCCTAAAGAGAGAGAGAGGACTGATAGCTGTTGGACAAAGGCTGCACTTTTACTTCTCTTCTGAGGCACACACCTGTACAAAGACGGGCGTGACCTGTTTCTATTGCCATATTCAAACAGGTAAATACAGCATTCCTCCTGTAAATTAATCCAACATCTAAACTACATGTGACCATCTGTTCTAATCAATTTCTCTGAAGTGTTTATTACTTTCCCACAAAAGAAAAGAAAAAAAGAAGCTGATCAGCGAGTAAGTCAACCATCCACGACACTAAGTATGGAAAATATGTTAAATATGTCAGCTATCTGGCACCGGTGGCTCCTGCTTCTTCCAGACAGGTCTAAAGCTGGATTTACGCTTCTGCCCCAGGGTGTAGCGGAGGCTCTGAGGCACCGCCGGAGGTACAGCCTCAGCTAACAGAAACCTCGTCAAAGAAAAATGTGAATCCCCATCAGGAGAGAAAGCTGCTGGAGACTTGACTGTGAAGATTTTGAGATTTTGTTCAGATCAGTCCTGCCTAATGGCTTGACCACACCTTCATAAGTCAACTGTGTCCTCACCTGTCGGGACCAGGATGGGGTGACAGGTGTGCTTGTTATCTTTGGTTTGGTTATGTTTAATTTATCTATATCTACCACTTGTTAGTGTGTACAGTTCTCAGAGATCAATGACTCATAGGTCACTGACAACAGACCACGATCACACATCTCTTGCATGATTTGAGTTATCCTTGATTATTTGTTTAATTACTGTTACTGTGAGCTCCTTTGTTTGTAACAGACTGGATATAAAGGTGGATGTAGCCTCTGTGACATCACTCATAGGTTTCTGAAGAGCGGTTTGGGAGCTCAGAGTGAGCTGTTCCACCGTCGGCATCTTGGCAGATCCCGACTCTGACGAACTCCCGGCTAATGAAGGTTTGGTGTGTAAGGAGCCAAGAATTTGGTGAATTCTGATTTGTGGCAAACATATGCTCACCCACCTGTCACTCAAAGCGGCAACGCCTTCAATACATAACTTTAAACCTTAATAAAATTTAAACAGGTGAGTTATGTAAAATTTCCCTAGTCCAGTTGTCATGACGGAGGAAATTAGCTCCAGAGACCAAAATGTTTTTGTACCAGGCTGCAAACATGTTTATTTCTGTTGTAAAGTTGAGTATTTTAACATGGGAGTCTTTGGGGATTGACTCGCTTTTGGAGCCAGACTCAAGTGGTCATTAGAGGAACTGCAGTTTTTGCCACTTCTGTGTTGCCTCAGAAGATGCCTCTTGGTTTGCAAAGGCCTAAAGGAGTCAGTCACCGTCAATGACATTTTCACTGTAAACGAGTTTCCAATCGCTGCTCTTTGTCACAGTCAATGAAAGAAGGTAAATACTTTCAGTATTAGATGTATTCAGGAGAATACTGCAACTTCAAAAACCTCTACAGAAAAGTAAAAGGGTCCAACGCTTATGACCTGATCTGAAACAGACAAATGGAAAAAAAAGAAGAAAGACCTAATTCAGACAGAAACTGGACTCGATCCGAATGTGGACGACTCGTATTGACCAAAACACAGAGAGGACAACAACAAGAGCAGCATCATGATTTAATTTCACCTGCTCTGTCTAACTCAAAACCTCATTCCTCTCCAGCAGTGATTATAATGCACCGAGTGATCAGAGGTGACATACTGACACACACCCCAGCAGACCCATGGCAAGACAGAACACAATTTAGACCTGCCCCAGCACAGAATGGTTCCATCTAGACAGTAAAGACCTCTAACCCACACTCTTGATGAAACCAGCTCAGCAGCTGCTGGAGGTCAAAGTCAGGAGCAGTTATAAAAGGAAGCAATAAAAGTAACCAATAAATACAATTTTAAAACCACAACTCCAGGTTCATTTATGAAGCTGTATCAGTGTATTCTGTAACCAGCAGAGGCTCCACTGAACACTATATACTGAACTGTACAACAGTGTTGAAAAAATGAGTCAATTAACCAAGAACATGTTGATAACAATCAAAACAAATATTTTATATATATATATATATATATATATATATAAAATAAGTTTTTTAAAACTTTTACATCATGTTCGCTAATTGGCACTTGTAAACATTGTTGGAAATGTTAGAGAAATGTGGCGGCGGCATGTGCATAGATTCAATTTGCACCTCTTACACCAGCCACAACAGAGCATCCTATCAGCTCAAAGTGTTAACGCAAGATGACGTTTTTCTTCTCACCTTGGAGCTGTTGGATTTGGGAGGTCTGCTTGTAGGTGTCTCAGCCACGTTGCTGCTGTCATTGTCACCTTTGCCCTGGCCCTGGCTGAGCACGGCCAGCAGAGACCGCAGCTGGGGCACCGTGATGGTGCTGTTGTCCCCATAGCGGGCCAGCAGGTCCTGGAGCACCTGGGCAGGAGACTGGGTCTGGCTCTCCCCCTGAACTGTCACCAAGCCCAAGGGGCAGAGCAGGACAGCCAGGGCGAGGACGAACCTCGGCTGTGACTGGATGGTGGTCGTGGTACGGCCATGAGGAGACCAGATAAGCATTGTTTCTTCACTGGCTGAATCTGTGAAGACAGGAGAAGGCTTGAACAAAAACTCTACAACCTATGACAGATAACCTAAATTTCATAAATGCTGCACTGAGCAATATTGCTCAGTGTTGGCTCAAAAAAGGAAACAGATTTAATTGCTGTTGTAAATCGACACCAAGTGTGTGACAAGGAGGTGAAACAAGCCAAGTTCAAATACAGTATTAACTCAAATTGTATAATGTTATCTGGGCTGAGCATTCACTCCCTGCCTGTCAGGACACCATCATTATTATGATCATAAAATTTGGCAGAATTGCTTATGAATGTGAGTGAATGATTCTTTTATCTTGGTTGAGATAATGAAAATGGAAAAATCTTAGAGTGGCATCTCCGACTTTTCTTTATTAAAATTTTGATATTTTTTCCCCCCATTTAAAAAGATTTTTGACCATGGAGGATTTTATTGGAGTGAGTCTAACGCAGATGCGCAGGCAGGATGTCTGAGTGCATGCTCAAAGTGAGCGCACAGAACACACTCCTGCCAATGGTTTTACACAGTAACACTCAACAGCCAGTGGTGGTAAAGTGCCGAGAAATGCAGTAATGTACCAACAAAGACAAGAGAGAGAAGATGACTGCTTGCAAGCAAAAGAGGCTCTGAGTCTCCCTTCTGATTGGCTGACTGTGTTCTGAGTGATAAAATAAAAAAAATATAGCAGATTTCAGGTAAACACTCAGAGAAACCAAATCCTGCAAGGTTGGATGGTGGGTCCAGGTGGGCGGGGCTTGGGGCATGGCTGACAGTGGTGACTGCTTTGTTGTGACATCACAAAGTTCCAGAAGTCCTGACGGCTGGTTTTAAGGCTCAGTTTCTGAATACAGGCTGTGTGCATTTCTCTGTGGACTGAGGCTTTGATACTTTCACAGTATTAATATAGAACCTAGACCTGCTTTATAATCAAAAAACCCATGGCCACCTACTTTTATACAATATGGGACCTTTCATACAGTTATGACTTGAACAGATAAGTATCTTGCCCTAAACAGCTGAACTTCTTTTACATGGTGCAGTTTTAGGTTTGTGAAAATCCAACTGTTTAGTAGGTAAGAGGCCAATTGTAACAGCAAATGACAACACCAACCACACATGTCGACCCAAAGACCCACTGTGAGACCTACAGCACAAACCACACAGAGTGAACAGGAAGCCAGTGAGATAAATACCACCACCAATTACAGACAATTATAGCACTCACACAACACACACAGACACACACACAGACACACACACAGACACACACAGACACACAATCTATGGCAGTGTCACCAGAGTAATAAACCTGTTAATGAATATAATAACACTCTTAAACACAAACCATGCACCAATTAATCAAATGTCAATTATTTATACACACATACATACATACACACACATATATATATATATACATACACACACACACACACACACACACACATATATATATGTGTGTGTGTGTATGTATATAAATATACATATATGTGTGTGTGTGTGTGTGTGTGTGTGTGTGTGTGTGTGTGTGTATGTGTGTGTGTATATATATATATATATATATTTATATATACACATACACATATATACACACACACACACACACACACACACACACACATATATTTTTTTTTTTAAGAGAATTGAAAAAATTTATATTTTAATTAGTGGGTGGGAAATTATCATCCAAGCATTTCAACTACATAAATTCATAGGGCGTTCATTTTTCTGCATCCCTGACACAAACTTTCATGAACACACCCACCACATACAGGACACACTGTTAGTTTCCCGCCCCTCTGCTCCACCACACAGAGCACCGATTCATCTCAGTACACCCATCAGCTCCACACGCCACGCTGAGGTGAATAAACACACCTATTCATTTTTGTAAAGAAACCTTTTTCCTACAGAGCCCATGATGATAGCTGGTGCATGAAGAGTCTGTCTGCCCCGGGGGCTTGGGGCTTTGCTGAGTGATGCCCACAGGTTACCTGAGAGTAGAGATGGAGTCGGGGGAGCAGTGAGCGGAGAAGAAGAAACGCCTGAAGAGAGAAGTGGGCTCCTCAGGAGTGCAGTGGACTGTGGAGGAGAGAGAGACAGATAACAGCCAAGGTTACGTCTCACCGGTGAAGAAGAAGGAAATAGGGAAGTGGCATCGTACAGGGAAACAATGCAGCTGCAAACATCCAGTTCAGCTGCTGTAGAGGATAACACAACGCTGCCAGCAGATATGATCGAGCCCCGGTCCCTGAGGGCCAGGAAACCAACCCGTGACCAGAAATCCTCATGCTTAAAAAAAGGAAAAAAAAACCACCACAGGCCAGGAGAGCCAAAATAACACAGACAGAACTCCCCATCCACGACTGAGACGTCCTTTAGCAAGGCACTACCCTGCAGCTGCTCAGTGGCCAACAATGTAAATCTGTGTGTGAGCCAGGCAGCTGTGAGGCGAACCAAAGATGATATAAAAGGAAAACTGAAACCATGCTCAGTCGAGTTTCCCACCATAAAATCCAACTTTCAAAAAAGGCCAGTCTGTCTTACTTCTAATTTGAATTTAGTCACCAACTTTTCTTCTTCATCCGCCTCTCCCTACCTCTCCGAGCTGAGGAGGTAAAGACTCTCCTCTTCATTAAGTCATCCTCCCCCCAGTGAATAACAACCTCTGCCCCAAATCTTCCTCCTCTACTTGCTCTAATGAGACCTCATTCTGAAGTTACAGAAAATAGAAAGAAAAACCTTCATAAGCCTCTTTAGCTCCTTTTTCTAATTTCTTTCTCCAATACTTCACCTCTTACACAATCCCTCTAAAAGTTGCAGGAGCTCTGAACCTTGGCCTCCTTCCTTCTGGCTGCTATTGTTAGTGAAACACAGGGTGAAGACAGAGGTGGGTAATGATGCTTAAATGATGGGTTGATTGAGAATATAAATCTCCATCATCTCAGAGTAGGTCGAGCAGCGGTTCCCTACCTTTTCCAACTCATGGCCCATTTGAAAATCTCAGAAATGTTGGCCGCCCACCTCCAACCACATAACAATAACAAGGCTGAGTTGTACTTTCTCAGGGCTCTTTTTATTTTAATGATAATAACTGAACATTCAGGATTGAATTGAAAGCAGGGGAAGTTCGGTCTTTCTTCTTTGTTTGTCAGGGGAGAGATCATGACTCTCTTTCATTTTAATTCTTCCTGTTGCTAACCAGCTACGCATTTTGATACTCCAGTGTTTCCACGGATGTCTGCGAGTTATAAATAATCAGACTGAAAAAGTAAACAAGTCTAGGGTGCGGTCCGGTGGCAAAGTGGTCCGACGGGCTACAACATAAAAGTTCCTACCACTGGCTTTATCAGTGATAGGCCTCAATATGTAAAAAAAAAAAAAATTTAAAACATCCTTTATTTCTTTTATAACTACGTGTTTCAAAATTGTACTGTTTTGCAAATGATTTGTTGGCCCACTGGCAACACCTTCGCAGCCAACAGGTTGGGAAACACTAGGGTAGAGTCATATCAACCAAGCCTACTGGATCAGATAATTAATCTGTTCAACTGTTTTTGATTAAGTGTTTAAATAATTTATCAAGCAAGAATGATAAACATGAGCTGCTCCCTGCTCTACAAATATGAGGACTTAAGTGTTTTTTCTGTTTTATATCACTGTGCAGTGAATTTTTGTGCGTTGGTCAGGAAAAACAAAAGCAATTATAAAACGCCAACTGGAGCTTATCATTTTCAAACTTTTCCAAGACTTAACGATTAATTGTTCAATCAAATAAATTATTGTTAGTTACAACCCTGTGAATACAATCCAGCATTAAACTGGGACAGAAATATAAACTGTGAAATAAAATATTTCCTTGAAACACAAAAGTGTCTTTTATTTTGCTGATCAGAGGATTTAACACCTGATAAATCAGGTCTTATCACATTGATGCTAAAATCCTTGAAATTCAATATTGCCCAAACGTAGCTGTTCCCACAGATTTGCAGCATCACCGGCAAAGGCTCAACACAACCAGAAATATTAAAAAGGGAAAGTTCAATTAACTGAGGAAGCTGATAATCCAAACCTGAGGCTGCAGGAAGTTCTCTGGAAGAGTTAATGGTGTGGTGTGATATTTTGTCTGACTGATGTTACATCGTTTTTTTATGCTACCATCTGGACCAAAAGTCTTCATATCGATGGGACTTACCTTGTTAGAAAATAAATAAAAAGAGAATCTAAATCTATCATCTCAGAGGAGGTAGAAGCTTTTTCTAGTAGAGTCTGTTCAGACTGTCGCAGGTCAAGAGTTTCACAAGTGGATAAACGTACAACAACAAGTCCTGCTCCTTTCTCTCCAACATGCAGGAAAGCTGCCAGAGGTAAAGTGATCTCTCTCCCTCTCTTTCTCTCTCTCCCTCTCCCTCATTTATTTTTCATTAGACGGAAAAGTGATGCAACATGTGTGAGGAAATATTTTGGAGAGACAAAAGGCAGCAGCAGCACGTCAGCCCTGAATAAACATCCACCTTTGTAATTTGTTTACATTTCAGTACAACTCTGTTGCCATGCAACTCCAAAGTGCTTCCCAATAAACATCAAGAGAACAACATGAATGAACTAAAATAAAATACCCCCCAAAATACACCTGAAATTGTAATAAAAATAAATAAATAAAAAGAAGAAGAATGTTTGAAGAAGTTATTTAAAATCTTGTGACAGATCCAGCAAAACTAATCTCTGCGGGTAAGTCATTCCAGAGTTTGGGGGCCCAGACTACAAAGCAAGGTAGCTCTTAATGGCTTTTGGTTGTTCCCACAGCCTGACTGGTGACTATCAGCTGACCTCAGATAGCGCCCGCTGGGCTTGGACAATATCCAAAGTATAGTATCTCGATGCAGTCCAGCACAAATATGGGATATGATATCGTAGGTTTTTAGGGGTTTTTTTTGCCGGAGGCGAAACTTATAATTATATTTTTGTATTTGACGTTTCAGTTTTCTTAACAATACTTAATAATAATAATAATACACAATAATACTCATTAGACAACAGTTTCTTGTCATTTCAACTCGAGTGGCTCTCAAAGTGGGGTCCAGGGACCCCCGGGGGTCCTTGAGGGGATTCCTAGGGGTCCCCAGCAAAAAGGGGAATAATTTATTTTCACCATTATTCCATCTATAAGTAACGCAATGACAGAATGTGTAACTATTTTTTGTCATGGGTTTCAAACACTATCTGTAATAAAACATCTAAGAGCAAAAATCTTATCAGATGGGGTCCGTGGACTAATTTGTGTCAGTTCTGATGTGAAAAAGTTTGAGAACCACTGCTCTAGATGACAATTTCAAATCTGCTTTTTAACAAGTTGTTCAATGTCATCGCCTCAAAAATCTGTAATCGACCAGAATAAGAACAGCAGTCACTCTGCTGCCTGTCATCATGCCTCTGTGGCTGCGATAATAACTTGGTGTGGATACTAAATATACACATGCACTCCTGCTGCTAAACAAGTCCCTCTTTTGCTCTGCAGAGTCTACACAGCAAAACAGATACAACTGAGCTGAAGCCCTCTTCACTGGCCGACCTTTGCCTCGCTCTCAGTGAGGCTACGGTCCAATCAAAACGAAAAGGAGAAACAGCTTTTAAATGTCAGCATGTCAGGTTAGACCAATGTCACTGCAAACTCGGACACACACACACACACACACACAGTGATGTGCATATGTGCATTTAGAGTCCAAGGCCTATTTTCAGCTGTGGAGATAAAGGGTGGTGAGAAGAGACTGGCAGTCTGCTGCAGAGTCCTTCAGCACGACAGCGAAGGCCTCTCTCATGACATTAAATATGAGGTTTACAAGGGAGCTGGCAGCAGGGGAGAAGGGAGGGAAGAGCAGGACGGGAAAATGTTTAGTCACTGTCTGCTGGACTCCAATCCCAAAGGCATGCAGCAGCTTCCCCCTGCTCATCCTTTCACATCCTTCTCCATTCTTAGAAAGCCACCAGTTTGCCCTGCTTTGTCTTTTATTTACTTCCTGACTGAAAAAAAGCCTCAAACAAATTGGCCCCAGAAAAAGATGACAGAGTCCAGCCACACGTAAACACCTAAAAACCTCTCACCATAGTCCCTGGGCAATCTGAGCACTGGCAGTGAGTAACCACCGTCATATCTTGCGGCTCCAACACCCATGTGTAAACACAGCTCTGTGAGAAATTTCCCTTGTCGTCATCAACTTCACCAGCTGACGGAGCAGAAATAAAATCTTTGATAGGTCACAAGTCGAGTAAGAGTGTGGGTCGGGGCATTATCAACATGATGCTCAGCCAACTCACAAACCCTTATCCACCAACCAGGTTGTGAGCGTCGCACGGAAATAAAAGATATCTGAACGCAGAATCATACGTGAGGGGTCGTTCACGAGTTTTGCCAGGATTCATGTAACAAAACAAAGTGGGACCACTCCAAACCAACATACCCTTTCAATAAATTAGTGAATAAAGCAGGTGTTGCACCTTCAAAACTTTTACTTTTTCAGCATGAAAAGTGGATTTTATTGGTGCCGTTTATCAACAGTCTGTACTTCGGTAGAAGGAACAACAAACCCAGTCAAGGCTGATATAACTGCTGGTTTGACTGCATTTGTCACCCTAAAGTGAAATCTTGCATCATTCTTTGAACTGCTGGGAAATATTCTGACATTTATTTACCTCCTCTAGTCTCTGAAGATTAAAGTATCTCTTTGTTGAAATCATGGCTAAAAGGCTCTACAAGAAACATCCAAAAACATCCTCTCAGTCACCAACCAGGGGTCTTCACTCACTTTGGCTTTTAACTGAACTTTTTCATACATGTGTACAATTGCCACCCTCATTTATTTTCTATATTGCAGAAACAGAAAACACCCGAGTATGTAAAGACTCTCAGTCTGATACGTATAAATCATTAATGCACAGTTCACAGGCTGGAGGACAGGTGAAGGGGATCCAGTGCTTTTGTGGACAGGTCTATCGAGCATCTCAACTCACAGCATTTCTGCTTCTGGTCAAGATCTTTATTTAACTCTCCTTCCTTAAACTGAACAAGATAATGTTTGATCAAATTTAGTCAAATTACAACTGGAAGAATAACATAAAGTTCTAGCCCCAACCGCTAACCCTCTATCTAGATTTAAAATATAACTAAGATTTCAAGAATACACCAAGACTTCCTCAAAAACACCTGGAATACAGTAACAGACATGTAGTCTGTATGTCTGAATTAATTAAAACTGAAAGTATGACTGTGTTTGTATTTAACTGCATTTGATTTAATGCAATCTACTGAGTCTTGACACCGTTGTATATTCTGGCTACTTAATGATCCAATTTTACTGCAATAAAAAAAGACTTGTGCCAAACAAATCAAGTAAAGACTTAACAGATAAAAACACATTTTCATTTTTGCATTCAATCAGCACGTTGCATGAAAATCTATCAAATTACTCAGAACAGCAAAGAATTTCAAATCTCACCAATACAGAATGATGACTTGAGCAATGAAAGGCCTGCAATTAACTACTGTTTGCATTATCAGTTAATTTTCCATAAATCAGACCAGATCAGAAAACAGTGAAAAATGGCTCCCAAAAAAAAAACAGCTATTCAGTTTATTATCAGGACAAAAGAAAGAGCAGCTAATTGTTTTAGTGATAAACAACATTACTGCAGCACCACAGCGTGCAGCACCTACACACACTGCTCTTATGCATCTGGCTTAGATTTCCAGAGGAAACAATTCTCCTCAAAGTTCCCCTCAGCTTTTCTTGTGCCAGTTTCTCCTGCGAACTCTAAAGTATAAAGCGTACCGTACCTTTTATGACCAGAGACACACAAACAGCAACTGCTCCTCGCTGGATCCTTCTCAATTCAAAGCAGCTTGTTCCTCAGAGCAGACTCTGGTTTGTCCTCTTATGTCTGTATATTCAACTGTCTCATCCAGCGCCACTTTATATACCTCTGAAGCGAAAGGCAGGTTAAAGTGTGCACTGAATCATCAACCCCTACCCAAGGCCCCTAATTATTGTTTCCCTTGGCCCTCGGGCTGATATCATCAACCTAGACTGTCATTAGATGAGAGCGTGATGGCTGTGGGCATGAGGTTGGTTCACCGAACACATTGTCAATGTGCTGCACTCATCCTGAGTGCACAACAAAGGAACATTCACCATAAAATTAGAGGGTTTCAGACATGAATTGGTCTGGCTAGACCCCTCACTTTTACCCAGAGGCAAGCTTAGAGGTCAGAGATGCAGGAGTAGAAAGCCACAGAGCGCAGAGATAGACACTTGACTAGCTACATCAAACTAACAGCTGCAGAACATATGATAAGCTCTGGAAATATGAACAAGAGAAGACAACAATATCTGGAGAGGTTGAACACTCACAACACTGAAGAACTGATTTAGTCTTGCTCAGTGGTCGCACACATTTCAGCCAGCAGACTTCCATGGCTGTTCCAGGACTTCTCCATGAAAACTAAGACTAATGTGGTGTCAAATGTAACCATGATCATTCCAAAGTATAAATGATGTCTTGTTTTACACAAATTAGTGACAGGCAAGTTAATTTTTTAAAAATCTGGCATGACCATATGAACTCTGATTGCTGCTTTTTAAATTTGGGATTTGAAGGTTTTCAGATCCTTTACTTGAGGAAAAAGTACCAATTCAACAATGTAAAAAGCACTGTAAAAAAATTCTGCATTCAAAATCCAACTGAGGGACAAAAGCATTATCAGCAAATTGCACTGAAAGTATGTGGGACTGATATATTATTATTGTCATAGAGGTGGTGCCAATTTTAACTACTTTACATACAGATAGCTAGTTTAGTTCAGTGGTTCCAACCTAGGGCTCGGGCCTCTCAAAAGGAGGGGATTTTGGGATGATTAATGGGAAAGGAAAGAACGAACATGAATTTGCATTCTGTTATTGGTGTTGCAACTGTTATATGGGAAATATTGGATATTTTAACCTCTTACATTTGCTGAAATGAAACCATCAGAGAAGCTTAGTGGGTACAACTTTTGGTGGAACTGTTAACAGCTCATGGACATAAACCCACAACTAAATGCTAGAAATCATTGGCTTAATATCCAACAACACATTGTTTTTTGTTATAAGCTTAACATGTGTTTTTCTCAGTGATAATTGAATCTGCAAAGTAACAACTGCTGCTACAGAAAAGACAGTGGAGTAAAGAAGAAGTAAAGAAGAGTCTGCACACTGACAGAAAACTAAGAGGCTATAAAGTAAATTTATTTCATCTGTAAAATGACTCATGGTTGCGAAAGTCATTTGTCAGCAGAACTGGTCCTTTTGAGTCTATCAATGTGTACAGGCAGTTTCTTTCTAAAAATGTAAATACAGTGGAGTAAAAAGTGAAATTTTCCATTTGAAATGTGGTGGAGTAGAAGTACATTAAATGTCGCATTAACTGACCTACTCAAGAAAATTCAAAGTCAAAATCCTAATTGTATTTGTATTATACTTTTAACGGGCACTGGACAGATCGCAGGGATTCAGGAGATCAGATGAATGTAAAATGAAATTTGCCTTAAGATCACACTGATTGTTGCAGCCTCCCAGAGCTATGACTGATATTTCTCCGTGACAAGGTTTCTCAGTTTTCTACGTGTTGGCTGGACGCACATCCAGGATCTATAAATCAAACAGAAACGAAAGTAAAGATTTGAATGGACAAGTCGCAAAATGTAATCTCACATGTTCTAGCTGCTTTATGTTAGCTTCTGTAGCAAGCCCTTGATTTAGCTCGTAGTAAAAAAGGTTAAGAGTAGGGGGTACTCCGTGGTGTAAATACATGTCTTAAAGGTTATATATGATCCGGTTCCAGCGGTTAGATAACGCACAGAGACTTACAGACCCGCTCCTTGTTAGCCGCGACAGTTAGCTTACCCGGTGATGCTGTCGGGGGCAGATAAAGCAGCCTCGGCCTCTCAAACAGCCTCCTTCAAGCCTCTCACAGACAGAAAATGTCAGTTGTGGGCAGCGGCAGCAGGATGTCTCTGGTATCTTCATTCATTCACAGACGGACGGGAGAGGTGTTTTTTTTTTAACCATCTGTCGTCCTCCCATTCAGCCCGGACGAGCCACACAGCGGCGGCTGCGTGGAGACCGTAGTCAGGCCGTCGTCAGCGGTGACGTCGACAGCTCGGTGACGTCACAGTTCGGTGACTCGGGTTTTTAAAGTGACAGTGTCTCCCCCAGGCGGCCGACAGCGGGTACTGCAAGACAGCACACACACACACACACACACACACACACACACACACACACACACACACGTACTTCCATCTTTGAGAGGACACTCGTTGACATAATGCATTCCCTAGCCCCTTACCCTAACCTTAACCATCACACCTGAGTGCCTAACCCTGACCCTGACCCTGACCCTGACCCTGACCCTGACCCTGACCTTAACCTAAACCTGATTCTAACCAGAACTCTAAAACCAAGTCTTAACCCTCAACATGTGATTTGAAAGTGTCTCAAAAAGTGAGGACCGGCCAAAATGTCCTCACTTTCCCAAAATGTCCTCACTCTGTTAGTAAAGTACTTTTTTTGGTCCTTACTATGTAGCAAAAAAATCAAAATCAAAATCAAAGTACTTTAATGATCCCAAAATTGGGAAATTGTTGCGTTGCAGCAGCAGCATAACTTACAATATGTACAATACGATACAGAAAGTAACAAAAAAGAATGTACAATATTAATTATATATATAATTATTATAATTAATAGCAAATACAAGTACACACACACACACACACACACACACACAAACACACCACAGTATTTTGTAACATACACTGATATAAGATCTTTAGAGACATTTCTCATCTCACTGCATCGACTGACGTAGATATGTATTTAGTGGTGTAGACTATTCTTGTTGTATCTCCAAAAAAATCAAAAAAAAAAGAGAGAACAGCTTCTAAGATACAAAAAAGAGCGTTTAGTTTTTGCTCCTTGTTATGTTTCAGGGGTCTATGACTTGTTAACAGTTTCACTGCTAAATTAGAGACATTTACTTTTTAGATTGTTACAAAAACTTTTTTTTAAATAATGATAAAGTATAGACATGAAAGAATGGTCTTCCACCCCCTCCATCCCTCCAGTAGAGTAGAGAAAATTCTGAACTGCGCTTTTAAAATATAACTCAATCAGTTTCCAAAGAAAGATTCCTGATCATCTTTTAGATGTCTATGAGTTGTTGGTATTTTCACTAAAGACACATTTCTGTTCCACACATCTCAGACTGGTTCATTTAAATAAGTGTCAGGCCTAAAGAGACAGACAATATGACCCTTATGAAATAATAAATGAGCTGCTAGAATAGACTCATTATCTCCTGTAGTCAAAGAGTCATACATCAGATTCTGCAGTGTGGGAGACATTGAGCAAAGAGCTCAAATCATTCAGTTTGCTCAGAATCAACTGAAGTGCACTGCAGGGCTCTTTTAACAATGTGTTATTACAAACAACGGGCTCGTCCGGGAGTTGAACCCAGGACCTCTCGCACCCGAAGCGAGAATCATACCCCTAGACCAACGAGCCACTGTCAGTAGGTAATCAATGACAGAGAAGATCCCACACAACCTGTTGCTTTACAGTGTTTTGTTTCAGCGCCATTAATACTTGTTAAAGCATCAACTTTATCCTGAGAAAACTCTCAGTCTGAGCTGAGCTTTTCAAACACAACACAGTGTGTTTGTGGTTCCCCGTTGGTTGGTAGCATTCTCACTTAAGACACATTTCCTCTCCAGAGATCTCTGATTATTTAATTTAAATAACTATGTGAGGCCTAAAGAGAGACACAGTCAGACCCTCATGAAAGAGCATAGAGAGAGTGTCAAGTCAAACTGATGAGATTCTATCATGTCAGAAGGAAAAGCTTGTAGAGTAGATCATCTTTGGTGTACTTACAAACTTCTCTAGTGTGGAGGAGGCTTTGACAAAGGCCACCACCTCTTCAAACAACGGGCTCGTCCGGGAGTTGAACCCGGGACCTCTCGCACCCTAAGCGAGAATCATACCCCTAGACCAACGAGCCACTGACAAGCATTTTTCTGATACAGGAAACATCTCACATATTGCCAGAAACACATGAAAGCATCAATGGTGGTACTGCACTTACCTTACTTAAGAAAACCCTTTTTTTTTTTTTTTTTAAATGTCATGTTTCAGATTTCTATGACATTTCCTCTCCAAACATCTCGGGTTATTTAATTTAAATAACTATGTGAGGGTTGTTAGAACAGAAACATTTCCCTCCTAAATTCATTAGATTGCTGCAAAGACATAAAGGTTGTGTAGTTGTGGTTCTCTGTGATCTTTCAGATGTCTTTGAGTTGTCAGTTTGAGGCCATGAAAAAAGTAAATAAGTTGTTTATCAGAAATGTATTGTTTCAGTTTTGATTTCCCATTAATCATCCAATGACTCTGATTTATTTGTAAATCTTGCTGATTATAATTTTATATACTTTTGAATGCTAAACTTTTTTTTTTCTTTTAATCAACTTTTTCTAAAATGTTGTATTGGTAATTTTACATTACCTTAAGGTTAGGGGTTTCAGTACCTCCTCCACCACACAAATACATATACTGGACTATACTTTTTCAGACGCCTGATATTTGTGTGTTTTATTCATTCATCCATTCATTGGTTTCTTCTTTTACTTATTTATTTGCATTAATTTTTCCTGTTTAGACTTGTACATATTCAAAGCCCAATCAAATAAATAAGTGGTTAGACTAAATCACTTTCAAACAGGAATCATTGAAATATACAGAAGCAGTAAACTGCACTGCTACTACATTGATATGGTAAAGTCTGTTTTAACCTGCTGTATCTATATTTCTCTATATTTAACTGTGAACTGCATCAAATCTGTCTTAAGCAGGTGATATCAGATATTGATTTTACTTTAACTAAACGACGGGCTCGTCCGGGATTTGAACCCGGGACCTCTCGCACCCAAAGCGAGAATCATACCCCTAGACCAACGAGCCACCTGTAAACAGGTTGTTTCCCCAAAGAGTCTCAGTTGTTTATAAATGATTCACGGCATCGCGCCATGATAAACACAAACGAGCCGGTGAGATGCTGCAAACATGTTTTTAGAATATAAGACGTCTAAAAGGAGAGAATAAGAGTAAATAAATTACAATAAATTCACAATAAATTACCTAAACCTATCTGTCTGTGTGTGTGTGTGTGTAATTTTTGTAAGAATTAATCGAGAACACATCATATCGATAAGCTCTGGGGCGTGACTCGCCAGGCGGAAGTTGTTGGGACTGCGGAAGTGCAGAGCTCGGGACGGACGCTGGACTGAAACAATCCGGTCGGGACTGTATTTTGACCTGGTTTGGGTCTGGCCTGTATGTAGACCTCTGGCAGCCCCGGTTCACAGCCCGATCGGGTAAGAATAAACATTAAGTTCTTCGGTGGCCGCTGAAGCTACTTTACGGCTGGAGACTCATAGCCTGGCTTTGCTAAGTTAGCCGAGCTAGCGCTGCTAATGCGGCGTAGTACACAAACAGTGAGGCTTTAAGAGGACACCAGAGGCAAAAAACACATATTTATCTTCATGTTTTCACCCAGAGCATGTCAGTGGACGAGGAGGTTTCTAAATGAAGTGAAAGTAACGCCGTGTCACTCAACATTTGAGCTGGAAAGGGCCCACAGTTTGGCATTTTGTCTGTTTTACCACTTGAGGGACAGTTAGCCGAAAGCTCGTTGGTTTTTAAGGCAACTCTGACACCACATATAGTGATTTACCTTTGTCTGTCATCTTATATAGATAAAAAGTCTAAATATAAATATACGAACAATAGCCTCCAATTCGGCGGTCAGATCTTCCCAACCAAAGCACGTCAGATGGGGTCTAGTTCAAAAACCACTCTGCTTAGCCTTGTCAAATCAGGACTAGTTTAATCAAGAATCAAAAGACAATTTAAGATTTGTGAAAACATTTTTTTTATATTAGTGAAAACGCAAAATATATATATATATATATATATATATATATATATATATATGTGTGTGTGTGTGTATATATGTCACTGCCTTATTTTTAAACGGTCTTAAGCTCCTCTGGGTTGATCTTGTGAGATGTTTGATGGGTTTTTATTATTATTATTATTATGGTTGTATCCTGAAGATAATAACTTCATCAAAGCTTAGAGACCTTTGTTTTCTCCATGCCAAAATATTGATTGCGGTGTTTTAGAAAAAGATTAGTGTTTAACAACGGTCCAGGCAGATGCTATCACCTCTTCCATTAGAAAAGGTTTCTTAGGGAAACTGGATATTTGTGAAAAAGTTTGGGGACTGTAAATTACTTTTGTTAAGTGTATGTACTTGAGAGATGATGAAGAGGAGGAGCGCAAACCATGCAGTGTGTTACAGGTGGTCTCTCGAGACAGTTATTAGGTTAGTTTAATGAGATAGTATTTAATAGTTTATTATCAATACAAACATGCCCTATCAGAAATGATCAATGTATTAATTAATTTTATTATTATAATGGTCAAGGCGTTGCTAATTTCAGCTATGATATATAGGTTATTGTTAGTTATTTTAATCTATAACCATGCATCATAGTTTATAATCTGCTTGTATGTTTTGTTTGTAAAATCTTCAAACTTCAGCTGTATGATAAATGTACCAGGATAAAAAGTGCCATACTTCTATCTGAGATGTAGAGGAGTAGCAATAAAAAGTATCATGAAATGGAGACACTTGAGAAAAGTGCATCAAAATTATACTAATATCGAGTACTTGGTTACATTTACTGTTTGTTTACAGATCTGTTCAGTGTGATTATTCTTATGTTTTATAAGGACAAAAAGCAGGGTTTGGAATAATTTCGGAAAATCAAAAATGTCCCATTTCTGATCCTTTTGTTGGCGATACTAATGGTGTAATACCTTAGACGAAAAAGTTTCTGTGAAAATACAAAGAAAGTTAAAAAAAAAAAAAAAAAAAAGGCAAACAAGTGTGTTCACCTTTCCTCTGTCTTTATCAGTGCCACACCTCTTTATCTATACTGTCTGGACTCACTGTGTTTCTGTGGGTTGTAGCAGCAGCCAAAGAGCCGTCATGGTTGAATCAATATACACCATGTGACTGTTAGTCAGCGAGCTGATGAGGCATTCTCACATTTGTCTTCATTTGCTCAGTACAGAGTAGAAACCCCCAAGTCATGGAGCCTCCCAGCAGATTCATTGTGTGTTTTTTTCTAAATATACTCACCCAGAGAGTTTGAGACTGAGCTGTGGCCTCAATACAGGGTGTGAAGAGAGGGACACTGCCTTTGTGTTCTAGTTTATACAGGATATTAGGTTAGACTCATACTCTTATGAAGATTGAAATATTCTTTTTAACATCAGTATTTCAGCATGATTTGTCAGATTGCCAGCAATGTAATTGTGAATTCATACTAAATATCTTTTTTGTTGAAAATGACTCGAATCCAACCGGACATTTCAACATTTTATTGTGTTTAAGATTTTTTTTAGCTCTTCTATTTTTAACTCTATTGATTGAAGTTCCCTCAGTCACTGCGGTGTTTGCTCAAGATTCTGGTCTCGGGTGAAAGATGCTCATTATTCACAGTACAAGCAAAATGTTAGTTCACGACAGAGAAAACATGAGCTGTTAGTATTGATATTATTGAATTACGCTATTGAGAAGCATTGAAAATGGAAGAAAAAGGATCTTACAAACACACATAATGTTTGACATCCACTCTGAGACAAATTATAACGTATGTTCTCTGCTGCAGGTGCCTATAGGGGCCAAATCACAAAAGATCTCGTTTCATTTTTGAATAAAATTGTAATTGTTTTCATTCAAAAAACTCAGCACTTAAAACTGAAAGTATCTGCATGGCTGGACACTTTGAGGAATGTAGTTAAAAGAAAATATAAACCGTTTTTTATGATTTAGATGAACAGACCCTTTGATTGTGAAGTCATTAATCTACTGTAGGAATTTGTTTTGTTTTTTTAAATAGAAACTTATTCTAGGTAAGGAACAAACCAAAAATGCCAAATAATACAGTGTACATGGTTTTCCTCAGCACTGATTTGCAGATTCCATTAAATATTTGGCCTGTCTTGTCCCAGTGTCCCAGGTTGAGCTGATGTGATGGCGGACCACACTGACGTCAGTCTGCAGCCGGAGGAGCGAGTCCGTGCTCTGACCAAGAAGGGAAGCACGGTGGAGGTACATGAAGACGTGCCCCCGCGCCGATACTTCCGCTCAGGCATGGAGATGATCCGCATGGCTAACATCTACACAGAGGAGGGCAACATTGAGCACGCCTTCGTCCTTTACAATAAATACATCACGTAAGCATATTTTTTTTGGTTGAATGTGCTGAATTCATTAAAGTATTTATTAAATTGTCCTTCAAACTGCTTTGTCACCTCCTGTTTGAATTTGAGCTCTCAAAAAAAATTAATTGCATTTGTTGTGTTTCTCTTTTCGCCAAGGCTCTTTATAGAAAAACTTCCAAAGCATCGGGATTACAAGACCGCTAACATCCCTGAGAAGAAGGACACACTAAAGGCATGCACTCTTTATATTGGTTCTGCAAAACAGATTTTAATTGTTTTTACGAAAAATGTTCAAGCTTAACATATAGCTCAATTTTCTTTCTCCTCCAGAAACTGAAGGACATTGCGTTTCCTCAAGCAGAGATTCTGAAAAAAGCTCTTTTGAGGAGATTTGAGCAAGAATATGCACAATATCTTGTCAAAAAGGTAAAGTGTCTGTTAACTGCTTAAAAACTATTCTGTGTTTTCACTCTCAAATGGATAAACATTGAGAGACAGAAACAAAAACGACTGTAAAAAGTTTGCAAAAAATATATAATACACATTGATAGTGCAGCATAATTGTACATGGGTTTTACAGTATGTTGTTTTTACTGTAAATGGGATGAATCATTAACCAGCACAACAAGAACTGCATGCCAGCCATTCATTATCAGACTAAATGGAGGCAAAACAATTACATTGACCTTGAATAGTCACATTGTTTATTACAGTGAATGAAACATATTCACTTCAACTTACAGCTCACATGAATTATTCTGCTGCTGTAGAGACAACAACGTCGTCAAAGACCCGAAGATCAGAAAATCTCATGTCACACAATGTTGCAGTGAATGTGAATCTTGATTAGAAGAAGAACAGACAAAAAAAAAGAGAGACCACCTGCTGACACTCAAATGTGCATGTATGTGATGTGTTCTGTCAGAAAGCGGAGGAGGAAGCCTTGGCGCAGGAGCAGTCCAAGCAGCGGGCGCTGGACGTCGAGCGGGAGCGCGTGGCCGAGATGCAGCGGCGGCAGCGGGAGCAGGAGCAGTTCAGTGCCTTTGAGGAGATGATCCGCCGCCAGGAGCTGGAGAAAGAACGCCAACGCGTGCTCCTCGAGTTCGCCACGCCTGACATGCCTTCCCCTGATATGCCCCTTATTCCAGGCATCCAGGGCCCCCCGCTGGTGTCCCCCACCCTCCCACAGAGCCCAGGGGACCTGTCCAGGGGCACCAACCACCAGTACAATAACCCTCCTACAACCATCGGCACACCTGCCACCGGCCCGCCCACTTTCGACCGGTCGCTCAAGCCCGGGTCCCTGGTCAGCCCAGGGAACAACAGTAAGTTAATCTTTCTGTGACACGAGGGACCGGCCCTCAGAGGATTTTAGTACTGCCCCATTCCTGCTTTAAAGTATTTATTCTTCTGAGCTGATTTCTTTCCCCCCTGACCTACTTAATTTGCTGCTTACACCATGCCTTATTTCAGAAGATCACAGGAATCTAACTTTTCCATTCAGCTTTTGTTTATTCCTCCACATGTTCTGTGCAGATACAATGGTGGATGCCCTTCGGCAGTTGGCCGTTCCCGCTGAGCTGTGCCGGAGCTTTCTGAGGTTGGCCGAGGCCAACACCAGCCGAGCTGTGGAGACTTGTGGCATCCTGTGTGGCAAACTGGTAAGACTCTGGAACAGAGGGTCTGTGTTGAGCCAGCAGTGTTAAATCCCCTTCTGAATAGATCTGTTACAGGAAGCATGAAAATGAGATGTTAATAAAATGTTTTTCATGATGTCTTTAACATTTACAGTGTTAGTGAAACTATAGTTTTGTGTTGTTGAATTCAATCAGCTGAGATGGTTAAAGAAAGAAATCCTCTCTTCCAGTGCTGCTAATACTGAAAGCATTACTTCCTGCTTTAGGATGTTGGTGTAATTCATATTTATCAGGCTGTGAATGTGTAAAGAATGTGGATTGGTAGATGTTGAATGAAACAGAGACATCAGCTGACCTCCCACTCCAGAGGGGAGACATTTCTCTCACTGTCCTAGATCTGCCGTGGCTTTTGTTTGAAATACACAAGGCTCATTTTTGCTGGTCGGGTTAACTTAAAGCTCTTTTCACTTTTTTATGAGAGTGACTGGGCGTTTTTTTTCCCTGCAGCGAACCAGTCGGCGCGCTCTGTTAATTTAGCTCAGACAGAGTCCTTGGATAGCTTCTTGGCAGACAGTGGCTCTGCATAATTTAAAGCAGCGTAGCAGTGCAACGTTTTTTGTGTTTGTTCCAGACCAGGAATGCGTTTACTGTGACGCACGTCATCGTACCAAAGCAGTGTGGCGGACCAGACTATTGTGACACGGAAAACGAGGAGGAACTCTTCCTCATACAGGACCAGTTTGATCTCATCACCCTGGGCTGGATACATGTGAGTAAATATTACAAAACTGGCAACTTTAGCAGCACGTACACTGCTTTTCTCTGAGGTACAAGCTAAACCCACCATAAAAAAAAAACAAAAAACATTAAGACGTCATATTCCTGCTTATTAAGATATGCTAAATGCTGCTATAGTGAATTTGACAGGAGAAACCTTTTCAAGCATCGAAAGTATTGTCATTAAACATTAATGTGATACAGAGACATGATATGTTGTGTTTTAAATAAACAATTAATTCATGACAATGAGAACTGTTACCACACATGGATGAGCACTGTGACTTAGTCCAATATCAAGGTTTTTTTTACATATTGAAGTGTATATATAATGTTATGTAAAGTGTTTATAATGTAATATACAATATATGTAATGTTATGTAATGTGTTTGCAAAATTATAATCAAACTGATTTCCAGTGCAATGAATACAAAATTGAATTTGTGAAAAACTCCACGTGTAAAACAAAATGCTTAACTGATTTTGGTACAAAATAATTTCATAAAATTTAAACATAATTCAGTACTATTGTTATGGTACAATTCCACAAATGTTAATATACGATAACATTGAACTATTAACTATTAACCCAGCCCTAGTAACCGCAGTGTTTGAGCTGTTATAAAATCATATTCACATGATTATTTTACACTTTTGATCTTTACAAGTGCTTTTTTTTATTTGTGCACATGTATATTTAGCGTAACACCAGTACAGTCGAGGTCAGCGGTGTGAGTAAATCACACCGTAGCCTGCTTCAGACAGAACACCGACAAACTTGAAAAGCAAAATGTGGTTCAGAGCACGCCGCCCGCGTGACATCTGCACTGCTTGGTTTTCATTTCAGCGCCCGTGTTAACAGGTCAGAGCGGACACGCTGCCTGCATGACGTGCACTTCACCGCTGCGTGGCATGATCTATTGTTCACACGTGACCCGCCCAGACAGGGAAAACGTGTTGCTAGTCATATTACCTTTATACCAGCAACATTACATAACACTGACACCTTTCTCTATAGTTTGAATGTCTTGGTTTCATCTGAATATGATATGTATAATTTATATATTTTTTGTTTTGTTTTGTTTTTTTTTACAGTGAATTGAAAACAAACTGACCATGAAACTGAATTCTGGGCTTTTTCTTTTCAGACTCACCCCACACAGACTGCCTTCCTGTCCAGCGTCGACCTCCACACACACTGCTCCTACCAGATGATGCTGCCGGAGGCCATCGCTATCGTCTGCTCACCTAAGTTCAATGAGTGAGTCAGAAACCTGCTAGTGTCCTGTCATTATACACATCAGATGTTGGGAATGTTTTCTATTTGTCCCACACAGATGGAATCAAGGAGGTGACTGTAGCTCTGGTCTCCTTCCCACTGGTAGCTGAGTTTGTCGGTAGGCTCTCATTGTATTCTCTCTTTATGCTGAATGTGACCCTGTGATCTTGTTTGTCCCAGAATCGGCTACTTCAGGTTGACAGATCGAGGAACAGATGAGATCTCCACGTGTAAACAGAAAGGATTTCACCCTCACAGCAAAGAGCCCCCTCTATTTACAGTGAGTACACCTATATTACTCAAATACTGTATGTGTGTTTATTTTATTTTCCGTTTTTTCAGTAATGTCCTGCAGTAGTTTCTTCTGTCCATGTGATCAGACGCTAACGTCTCAAATCTGTGTCTCGTTTTCAGCACGCGGGACACGTCACCATCACCAATGACACTGTGTCCATGATGGATTTGCGGTGATGGTTTTTCTTTTTCACCAGAACACTCATTGACTGTTTTATCAAGCTGCAGACTGGAGGAAACACTCATTGTTTTCAGGACAGTCCAGAGCAAACGCCGGCTGCGAGTTTACCGTTTATATGGACTTCAGTTGTTCTCGAAGGGAACAATATTGTGAACTTAATTTTATGCTCTGTAAGAAATATTCTACATATTACTGCACTTTTCAAGCTACTATCCACTTAATGGACTGGCAGACCCCTGGCTCTTCAGCCCTGTTGTTTTATGTGAATATGTGCTTTACTTCCTGTTCAGCTTTTGTTTTTGTCATGAATAAAAATGTATGTTTGTCGGTTAAAGCTAAGTGTCCGGTTGGTATCCCAGCCTTTGTTTCATAATTGTCAAAGTTTGGTTCTGCCTGACAGATAAAGTGCCAAGGATGAGAACATTCACTTGTTGTTGAGTTGTTCATTGTGCAACATGAAGTTCAATGTGACGTACGTCTTTGTATTTTTGACTCTGTATGTTTCCTTCTTAAGTCGCTGAAGTGTGACGAGTGATGAGAGAAACGAAAGCCAGTTGTAACTCAGGTATGCAGGCAGTGCTGCAGTTGCTGCTCTGTGTTATATTTTTCTATACAAACACTATCACTCCACAGTATTCTTTATCTATCCAGGGTTTTGATTGAAGTTTAATTCCTGCTTATGATGGATCCACTGTCTACACGTTTTTTCTGTTTGTCTTTTGGGGAAAAGGGGGTTGGTAGCACCTGTACAATTTGTCTCTGCTTCAGAGGACGTGTGTGCAACAGGCAGACTGAATGTACCTTCTGCTACACATTACACATTACTAAACACCTGGACATGGTTCGTGCTTCTAACTATTTTTTGTTTGCTCGCTTCTCTTGTTAGAAGAAGTAAATGATTAGCCATAATTGTGAGAGAACCCTTAATGAATTAAATGCCAAGACAAAATAAACTTATTGTAGATGAATTTGTTCTGCAATGTTTTGATTTTTTCATATTTGTTCAGTTAGTGATGTGGTTCCAATTAAAGCTTAGTTTTAAAAAAGCAAGTATTTCTGCTTGAAATGACGTGAGGAAAAAAATAGCTAGTAGACATTTAAACTAAATATCATGGGAGTACTAACACCAAGTGTAGATGATGAGGGTGAATAATCGATTTAATGATAAATACTACAAATAGTTTTAGTGTAATTAATTTTTATACCTGCAAATTAACGAGAGAGCCAAGTGTGTGCATTAAGAACAAGACAGTTTTCAAGGCTTTTGTCATACAGAGTATTCAAACCAGATTGTTGTTATGATTTCCAGAGTTCATTTTTTTTCAGGTAGAGTGAAGACTGAAGCGTTAAGACAATAACAGAGCTGCAGCACTTCATAATATTTTTAATATTCTATGGAAAGAGCTGGGGAAGGTAAAGGTAACAGGAGGTGGTAACATTGCTTTGGGTTCGGCTGGAGAGGAGGCGTTCAGACTCAGGACAACTATCACAAAAACATGAATAGTGTTTGGATCTGTTCCAGCTTAGAAGTGGTGGGATATGTAAGACATTTGGGGTTTACTAAAAAAATAAATATCAGGCAGGGAGCAAGGTTTGATTTGGACCCTCAGTGGGCCCCAAAGCCCCAGGTTTACTCTATTTCATCACAATTCTTTTGTATAGTGTCGAGTAATTAGGGCAAATTAATATTATCCATCATAGGTGTACTGTGAGGCCTCAACCGAAAATTATGTTCATCATCAATAGGTCTGATAAACATTTTGAGTTTACTGTCACAGAAAACTGGCAACACGGGCAAACTTTCAAATTTGAGAAGGTGCAACGTGTGAATTTTTCCTTTAAAAATTACTAAAATGACAAATCATTTGTTTAAATTTTGTCAAATGACTGATCATTTAATCAGCTCTAGCGTGGTGGTTGGTGTGCAGGTGTCTGCGGGGCCCTGTGGAGGTGACTGCGGGGTGGTCGCGCCTCCTGCAGGGGGCAGCAGAGCGCCGCGGTACAACTGAACTTCCGCTAATGCGACAGCGAAGAAGAACATAAACAGGAAACGCAAACGGCGAACGGGTTGTGTGTTTCTCTCTGTAAAGTCTTTCATTTTACTGGAGATAATCTTTCAGACCTCAACAAAAACTAAAAATGGGGAAGCGACAGCACCAAAAAGACAAAATGTAAGTGTTAAAATTATACTGAACAACACACAGCGACACTGAAAGAAGCTTGTTGTTGTTAGCATAGCAAGCTAATGCTGTTTGTTAGCGAACTCTACTTTTTACTTTTAGCTAACGTTGCTTCGTCGACTTTCCTTTATTTGTGTGTGTGTTTATTAATCTTCCCGACAGGTACATCACATGTACAGAGTACACCAACTTTTATGGAGGGAAACGAACAGGTGAGTTTATTTTTTTAATATTTCTGATGAGTCGCTCCGATTTTAACGTTACACGGACAAAACAAACGTTACAGTCACAGCTGCGCTAAAATTACATAAAAATAATGATATTAGTTTAAGAATAATTGTGACGTGCTAAAAATTGGACACGCTGCTAATTGTAATAAGTAGTTGCTAACACCTCTGGCAGATAGTATAGTTTGCAAACACTTTTATAGCAGCAAAGAGTCTTTTAATTCTTCATTTTTCCTGTAAATCACGTCAAGTTCTTTTTTTGCCTTGTGCTCACTGCAGCTTTAACCCTGTGATGCCTGACCCCAGAAATAATGGACAGGAAATTCTGATCTCTTGAATCTGGAACCTTTATTTGGCCCTTTCACAAAATTTGAAAAAAAAAAAAAAATTACAAAAAATTATTTGCATATAGGTTTTTCCAAATTTTATACACGATTTTACTACATACTAAAATGCAAAAAAAAATATGTAATTATAACTTGCTTCAACAGATTAAGTGTTCATGTTAGAATATCACTAAAAATGTCACTGGAAAATCGTAAAAATCGCAATTTTCTTGACCGTGATCCAGTGAGTTGGGAGCTATCTGAAGGTGGCCAACCTGGATTGTCCCATGTACTGTGTTTGAATTGTTGTAGTGATAAAGGATCCACCAGGGGCTGGAAGACAAGTGTCAGATTGGATACAAGAGGGTTTTGAGTGAAGTTTTTACCATAAGGTGATGCAATAGGTCTCAGGAATGTTTGTATCAAATTTGATGCATTTGGCATTATAGGGTTAAGATCGATCCACTGATTTGCAGATTCCCACAGAGTCAGCTTGTGTTTCTTGAAGTGTTTCATGGTGGATTTTGAGGTCTGCTCCGGATCATTGTCAAGTTGTAGGAGCCAGCCTCTTTAGCTGAACTTGCTCGACTGACTGCAGGACATATGCATCCAGACCTTTCTGATATTTAGTGGAATCTGTTCCCCTTTGTTTAGTGTTTCCCCCATGCTGTGGGGATTTCATTTAATTTTTTTTTCTCCAAACACACCTTTTAGTGGTTGTAGCCAAATAGCTCAGTTTTAACTCTGGCTGATCCAGATGTTGCATTGTAGATTTCACATGTTGACCTTTGTGATGAGGGTTAGGGTTAGGGTTAGAGGGTAAACCACTCCTGTGTCATCTGACGTCAACAGGCAGCTCCTTTGCGGTCATGGTTTTTTCGCTTAGTTTTGTTTTATGTTTTTACTTTTCAGTAATCCCACAGGCAAACTTCAGACGGCTTCCATTCGACCACTGCAGGTAAGATAAGACTTGTTTTCCATCTGTTCGACATTTTATAGGATACTTGACAACAATACTGTTTATTGCATAGATGGAAAAGCTGGATTGACTCTAAAATTCATACTGTTGATATGTATTTTTGCTGTGTATTTGTAAATTTTATATGATTTGTTAACTGGCCTTTTTGTTACATTTCAGTTTGTCCCTTCAGCCATTTGAGTATCCTGTCTGCACCGAGCAGGGCGTCGTCTTTGATCTTCTGTAAGTTGATAAAAAAAAAAAAAAACAGGACATTTTTATAGAAGGTCTGCCTGACTGTAAGGGGCCTTTTGACTGCCAGTTGTCACTGGATATCACCTATGAAAGAAATTAGAAGAATGCTGGTTCTGCTAATCTTAGCTTGTCACACAAACTAAACAAATACCAACTGTGCTTGTTTTGCCCTGCAAGTGGTGGGACTATAAGGATGATGGATGGTTGAACTGTTATATATAACTTTTCTGTCAGCTTAGTGGTCACACTAAACAAAATGAGAAAAAACAATATTGTTAAAGCACAAACATGTTGTTTATGACAGAGGATGTTTATATATTTTTGTTGAAAACATATTGTGTCTCATACACATTGCCTCATTTGGTTGTTTCCCCCTGGTTTGACCTTAAAAAATGACTTCCCGTCTACCTTCTGTTTTAGGAGCATTGTTCCATGGATTAAGAAGTTTGGCACTAATCCGATCTCTGGAGAGGTAAGAAAACAAGGATTTGCATCATGTTGTTACAGGTCCATCTATCCACTGTCATTTATTTATCTGCAGCTGTTCAGTGGTTGAAATATTAACCTGTATCTTAAAGTTACTTCATAATGCTGAACTGCTTGGTCACTTGAACTTAAAATATATTGTCATTAGTTTAAATAACAATAACGGTTTCCTGACAATCAAATGTTAGGACTTGCTCCTTTTTTCTGTTTTATGTCATTGTAAGTTAGATATTTGTGGGAACTCTTTACCATTTAATAGAGAAAACAGTTAAAAATTCAACAATGAAAATAATCATTAGGTTTAACCAAACCTCAGAAGTTTAAAAGGTCTTAAATTTTTTTTTTTGCCCTCGTGCCAAAGCTGGTTAATATCTCAAAACAACCATTTTAAAAGAACATTATTTTGTAAAAATATTTGTTATGCAGGTAAAAACGTTTTCTTCCTAATTCTGTGTCATTACCAGACCAGCTGTATATATAAAACAGCTATTATGATATAATTATCAAAAAAGTAGAAAAACATCAGCACTGGTGAGAGTTTAAACCTTTACCATTTTACTTCCTGTTTACAGTTGATAAAATCCACACAGTCACTTATAAACACGCGCACACACACAGTTATACATGTGGCAGAGGTGCAATGCATAAAATTATGCAGATATAAACCGGGAGCTTCAGTTAATGTTCACATCAAACGTCAAAATGAAAAAAAAACTGATCTCAGTGACTTTGACTGTGACGTGGTTGTTGGTGCCAGACGAGCTGGTTAAAGTATTTATGAAACTGCTGATCTCCTGAGATTTTCTCACACAACAGTCTCTAAAGTTTTTACTCAGAATTGTACAAAAATAAAAAAAACAGCAGTGAGCTGCAGTGAGCAACAGTACTGCGGATGGAAACTCCCTGTTGATGAGAGAGGTCAGAGGAGAATGTCCAGATTGGAAAAACATAACCTGGTCTGATGAATCTGGATTTCTACTGAGGCAGCAGATGGCAGAGTCAGAATTTGGCTTTAACAGCAAGAATCCATAAACCCAATCTGCCTCATATCAGCAGTGCAGGCTGCTGCTGATGGTGGAGCTTTAATGTGATGAATGTTTTCACCACCCCATACACACACTTTGGGCTTCTTAATACCAAGCAATCATGGTTTAAAAGCCACAGCCTCTCTGTGTATTGTTGCTGACCACGTGCTTCCCTTCATGGCCACAGTTTACCATCCTCTAACAGCTACAACATCCTGTGGAATCAATGACATGAAGAACTGAGGCTGTTTGAGAGCAAAGGGAGGCTTTACCCAGTATTAGTTTGGTGTTCCTAATAAAGTGCTCTCTCAGTGTAGATGGAATAATTTCATCAAAATTAAAATATCCTAGAGCGTGAGCTGTGAGCCGAAGTATCATTCTCTGTTTGGTAAATAAACCTCAGTTTTTATTGTTTCCCACAGAAACTGGAAGCAAAGTCTCTCATCAAACTCAACATTGCCAAGAACAACGATGGTAAATATTTGTGCTCAATGTAATTTATTCTGAAAAGATCCACATAATAAGTCGATAAAGACATTAGGGTTGAATGAGCTTAATTTCCCAGATCCCAATCACCAAAATCAGTGTGTAGTTAGAAATAAAAAGGTCAATGCTTCACTTATGGTACTGTAGTACAGTCTGAGAGCAGCTAGTAAAGACTTAAAGAGAGTCTTAGATGGGGGGTAAATTAAAGATAGTGGAGGAGGAAGATGTGGGAGAGGTGATATAATTCAGCAGGGGGCACATTACATGAGATTTTCTTGACTTCTGGGGGAGATGAGTTTCAGCCCGTGGCAGCAGACTCAGAGCGACTCTGCTGCTTGTCTTGTTTCTCATTTTTCTTTCTCACTTTGTTCCAGGAAAGTATCACTGCCCTGTTCTGTACAGCGTCTTCACAAATAATTCTCACATCGTTGCCAACAAGGTCACAGGCAATGTGTATTCTTATGAGGTCAGTGAACTCACACACACACACCTTCCCCGCATTGATCCTCATACAAATAGTTTTTGGAACACAGACCAATGTCTAAAATTACACTCACACACGGAGAGATGTTATCGATTTTTGGTTTCAGTTTGATACAGTGCAGATACTCAGCCCACATGGTCACACAAGATGCTGCCTTACATCACACTGAATTAGTTGTGTACAACAAATTGAGGATTATACACTGTACAGTTGTACCAATAAATTTGTGAAGCTGAAGAAAACAAGCAGGAATCTATATCATATAGCTACATGGCAACAATTAAAATGAGATAAAATGAAGCATGAACTGATTTTAATTTTCCCTTCCTCTCAAATGAGCGCTCTTGGTGGTTTTTTGTTATTTTAAATATTTCTGTTTCCTGTCAGGCTGTTGAGCAACTCAACATTAAGACCAAGAGTTACAAAGATTTGCTGACCGACGAACCCTTTACCAGAAAGGACCTTATAACCCTTCAGGTGGGTTGTTGGTTTATTTATGTTTGCAAAAGTTTAAAGCACATTATTCAAGGAAAAGTAGTCTATATTCCAATAGTGTATTTGTTTCTTGTTTTGTCTTCATAGGACCCCACAGACCTGGATAAATTCAATGTTTCCAACTTCTTCCACGTGAAAAACAACCTGAAGGTGTTGGATCCAGGTGAGTTATCAAATTGTTTGCTGTCCTTTGTTAAATAACTGTTTGTGATTTGGAAATCTCCTTTTTTGTTTGGTTTTAATCAGAAATCAGGGCTAAAATTCCTCTACAGATAAGTCTTCATGATATTTGAAACACTTTGCTAAAACAAGTTCCTTCCTCTTTCTCTCTTTTTTTCCCTGGCACGGTCCAGATGAGGAAAAGGCCAAGCAGGACCCAGCCTACCACCTGAAGAGCACCAATCTTGAGACCAGGGAGACTTTAGCCGAGCTGTACAAAGACTACAAGGGGGATCAGCTGCTGGCTTCCACCATGAAGGAGCCAGAGGCCAAGAAGACAGATAAGCTAAACGCTGTAAGGAAAAACATCTTGATGCTATAGTTACTGAAGACTGTGAGATATAGAGAGAGAGGATGGCAAACTGTGGGACCAAGACATGTTTAGAGATGATGGTGTCTTTACAAGGTACTGGGAGCTTGTCACAACATGGCTGCTGGGTCAAAACCCCCAGACAGTGTGTAACAACATTTAATGGCGATGTTTATTTACTCAGTTACCTAAATTAATATTGAAATGCCGGATGAATTCTGTGATTCATTATTTGCCTGCAGAAAATGGGAGCTAGTTGGCATGTATGAGTAAGGTCTTCATCATGAGCTCTTATCATTCTCACCAAAATGTTTTGTCTTTATTTCTGACAAAACAATACCAAATTGAAGTTCACTAGCTTTTCCCAGAGCTTTCAGCCATGTCACTTCTTTGATGTTGAGTCAGAGAAATTTACACATCAAGAGAATCTGAACAAGATTAATTATAATGCATTGTATTTTTTTAATGAGTAACAGATGAAAACATAGTTTATCAGGTTCAGTCAGCTCCTCAGTTGTGCTGCTGCAGCATATGAAGACGACATTTAGCTGGAGAGGACATGTAATTCTTGCTTTGTCCACAGGAAGGAGCCAAACACACAGTAATAGATTAACAGGATTGTTGGCAGCAAGACAGAAAACAGCATCCAGAAACATAACAAAGAATGTTTACAGAGCTGTGAAGGAAGATTAATCATATTTTAAATATGATATTAAAAAAAGATCCAGGCAGTAAGATCATGTCAAGGGCTAAGATATTAGCACCAGTGAGAGATGGAACTGGTACAAAGGTCTTGTTAAATAAACAGCAGATATATATATTTTTATTTAGAAATACCCTCTGGGTACTTGTGTGTAATTCAATTCAAAATAACTCTATTTATTGTGATTCATTATGTGTAAAAGCTTCAGTGCAATGCAACACGTAGCCAGACAAATAACAAACTCAAAATAGACGGCAAACATGGGACAGACAGTTTATTATTTATATATATATATATATATATATATATATTATATAACAGTTAAAGATAATACGATTAAATGTGCTTAGAAATGATAAATAGAAATCAATCCACAGATAAATGGTAATAAATGAAGGTCAAGCCTCAAGCTAGCTGAAGCATTAATGAGTCTGATGGTTGTACACACAGTTTGACACCTGAAAGTGAGTGACTGAAGGTGGGTGTCTGTATTGGTTGTGTAGCGTGTGTGTGTGTAGTATCCAAGGTTATTTGTTGTTCTTTCATTTTAGTGTCTGTTGTAGATGATTAACGGTTTAACGGTTCTTGTGTCAGTGATTTTTTATTTATTTATTTATTTTTGCTGCTCATTCTGATGTTTTTGTTGATGGATGTTATTCACAGCACCAAACCAGACTGTTGAGTTGTAGTTGATGATGGATTCAGTGAAAGCTAATAGAACTAACAGGTGGACCTGGAGGTTCATCAGAAGGAAGAGGTGTTGCTGACATTTGGAGAAGATGATTTCACTGTTAGGTTTGAAGCTGAGTTTGTGGTGCTGAAGTACTTGAATGCCTCCACTCGCTCTATAGCCTATGACCAGCTTCTTGGTCTTGGATGCCTTGAAATCACTTTGAGAATATGTCAGCTTGAAACTGGCCTTCACAGTTAGTGGTATCCACAAAGACTGTGTCATCAGGGTAGTTGATGTAGGTTATTTTTGGGTCTGAGCTCCTGTGGTCATCAGTGTACAGTGTGACAAGCACAGGTGAGATTACAGAGCCCCGTGTGGCTCCAGTTAGGATGATTCTACACACCAATGTTTAACAAAGACGGTCAGCTGCTGTCACATTACCACCGTGACCGTGTCCTTGAACGACCGGTGGAGGGATAATGTCTGATTCACTTTGAACAACACCATCACTTCTTCTCTTATCAGCTCCCCTTTGATGCTACGCCATGTCTCGTTTTTTTTACGTCAGAGCTTTTCCTCGGTTGCTCTCCATCTCGAGTTCACAGTTGAGGTGATGCTCTGACAGCATCTGAAGGAACAGGGAATATAGGTCAGACGGAGCACACAAGGTAAAGTCTGTGCTTTCATGCATCTTCACAAGAACTGGAGCAGAAGAATGCTAAACCAGGGACTGTAGAATAGACATCAGCTTCAGAAATCCATTTTCATTTCTCTGCTTTCATCTTTACTGAGTTGTTTATCTAAATATCCCCTACAGCTTCACTGCGTTGTGTGTACGTGGCATTTCTAGGTGTGTACTGCTACTTAGCGAATATATTCTACTATAATTTAAGCTCAAACAACCTCCCAGTGCCCCTTAATTATGAGCTGGTAGAAATCCCTCTAAACGCAGGTGGGGGGGCTGTGCTTTTAATCTCACAGAAGCAGCAGAGGCTTTCATTAAGCTAGTTTGCACTTGATGTACCACCTAGTGCGAACGAGGGGACCAGCCAAGTATTTGGCAGGAAGGACTAGTGGAGTGAAGAAGGTTGTTCTTTACCTGGAGGATGAAGCTCCAGGCTCCTTTAATGAGGAAGCTTCAGTCCTGTTGAAGTGTCTCTCACGTATTTAACTGATGCTGATCTCCTGTGGAAAATTTCACAATGAGGATAAATATAAATAAATAAGGGCTCCAAATGACGATTATTTATCAGCTAGTCTATAAAATGTTAGGAGATGATGAAACTTACCAGTCACCTGTCTCCAGAGCATAATTGTTGTCCAAAACCCAAAGAAAGAAGCAGTAAATCCTCACATTTAAGGAGCTGAAATCAATATTTGACCCTTTTTGCTTGACCTTTAAATGAGTGAATATTACAAATTAATGTTCCTTTCTTCAACAGATTCATTAAACATCCCAACTCAGTGCTAATGCAGACCCATTATTACACATAAAAGCATAAAATAATTGAGTATGGAAACTATGAAAAGCTCATAAATAGATGTTTGACAAAAACAGTAAATCTTTTAACTCAGGCTCCACTTACTAGCTTAGCTTTTTAAGTATAGAACCATTGTTTTCAGATGATGATAACTGAGAACTCATTCCACTGCAGATCATACGATGGGGTTCAAATCTCTGGAGAATAGTTGAGAAACAAAGTGGACCATTCTATTTTCTTTTTTCTTCTCTGAAAATGATAAAATAAGTAGGAGGATAAAGTCTAGAGTAAAAATCTAATATAAAGAGATTCCTTCTGTTCAGAGCAATGAAGAAATTGATTTTAAAAACAGCCCCAACAAGTTAATGAGCTCCATAAAAGTATATGTTGACAGTAGAAGTAGTGTTGAGGTTAAAAAGAAAACTCAATGTGAAAGCTGTCACTTTTGACTTTTTGTTCTTGTCTTCTCTTCCCCAGGCTCACTACTCGACAGGCAGAGTTTCTGCCTCCTTCACGTCCACGGCCATGACTCCTGCAACAACACACGAAGCAGGCAAGTGAACATCTCGCACACGAAAACATCTCCAGATTCCCACTGGAAAGAAACATTCACCTCTTCTTTCTTTCACTTCTTAAATCGTTAATTATCCAGGGATGACTGGCTAGTCATGCCTGGTCTTTTGCAGCGAAGTGCAACTTCATGCTCACACAGTTACATGCAGCTGCAAGTGGGAGCTGCTCAGTTCGGCTGTGTTTTCTTCTCCTGTCAGCCTCTGAGCTGCTCCATGGGAGAGATTTGCTGTTATGCAACTGTATAGTAGGTTCAGTACACTTCAGAAGAGGACAAGTGTTTAGATTTAGTGACCTAGTTCAGGTTTTTGAAAAATGATGGCATGCTATTTATATTTGTATGTATATATATCTTTATAATTTGAAATGTGCGTTTCTATTTATATTTTAGTTAACTGCCTCGATGCCTATATTGACGTTTTTGTCAGATTTTGTAATTTTTTTTCTATGAGGTCCTTCCTTAATATTACTCTTGTATTCAGATGAAACAGTAATTCAAAAAAGCTAAAAGCTAAAGACTGTTTATAGGAGAGCAACATTTGCATAAATGTTAAATTAACTGCCTGCACTGAAGAGGCTGTGAGGGTTCTTAAAGGTCAGACATCTTACCTGCAGCAGCATCAAGCTATGACTCACAAACACTCAATAAAATCTTAAGATTGTTTGTCTGTCTGCTTTTCTAGTCATAATCTCAAAGGTTGCCGTCTATAAAGACACATTTCAATAACTGAATCTGTATTTTTCTGTTATAGACGCCATTGCAGACGATGCCGTGCGTTACCGGTACGTGAAGAAAAAGGGCTACGTCCGTCTCCACACCAACAAGGGAGACCTGAATCTTGAGTTACACTGTGATAAGGTAATAATATTCACACACACATTCAATATAAAATCATTAGCCTTGCAAAAGGGCAGCTATACAGGTCTGTGTTATGTCTGAATAAGCAGCTGAGTCACCATTACATAAAAGTCATGGCAACAGTCTTATGAGCAACTGTTGGATGATCAGAAGAAATTTTATCATTGCACCGCCTTCCCATGGGTCCGAGTCCTACTGGAGAAATGCCAGAGAATTTTAGATTTTAGTTCAAATTTAACCGTTTGTTCAGCGCATTTCATCACGGAGTACCGGTGAGTTTAACCAAGCTACAGTAGTAAGCTAATTGGCCTGGCCGTGCGTTACTCAGAAACCAGTCAGCCAATCGGAAGAGAGGCTCAGAGCGACACAGAACCCTTATTGTTGTTACTAGAGCTCCAGAGAGAAGCCTGAGAGAGGAGATGTAAAACTTAACTACATTGAGATTGTTTTTGGTTCTTAAACTACAAATATATCTCATGATATCGACACCTCAAATAAAACATGAAAACTAAAATACGGGACCTTTTTTAAAATCCATCACTGCTGCAGCCTGTGAGAGATCAGACACCACTGTTCCTTCACGTCATTACTGAGCAATGAGGGCAGATAATGTTAGCCAGGTGTTGAAAAAATAAAAACATATAAAAAGTTTGGTCACATCTACTTTACTTTAAACACTGAGGAGCTGATGTAATTTCTATTGAAACCAGAAAAGTAAATGTTAAGAGATTAGCAATGTTAATCGATACAATATGTCTAAAATAAATATATAAAGTGCATATTTTATAAATGAGGCCTGAGCCTCTGATTCAGACTTGGCTGATTTTGATTTGCTGGTATAAGGCTGTCATGATGTGCGTTTTGCCCGAGCATGTAGTTAAATCGCATTGAAGGAATCACATCCAAAACACTGAAATCAGCCTTTTGCAGAGTCTGTCCCCCGGGTTGCCAAGTTTACATCTTGGCGAAAAATGTGTTTCTTGTGTGCCTCCGTTTTAAGGTTAGATGTGGGGCTCCACAGAGACAGCGTGGGTTCCAGGAACGCATTTCCGCCCCGGTAACCAGGCGCTTCATGTGCTTGGTTTTCATTGGCTTCTGAGCCGTCCAATCAGAATAATGAGGGGAAAGTGGCAGTGGTTAGACAACCTGCCCTCTGTGCCCCACATCCTCCTCCTCCTCCTCCTCCTCCCCACCTTCCTCCCCAGTGGTTTTCACACAGGATTGCAGCTCTATTTGTGGCCTGCTGTTTACGAATTAATGAGCGCCGCTTCACTGTCACTTACTTTCTCAGTCACACAAATCCAGAGCCCTCCTCTCTGTTAAGTGCCCATTTGCTTGCCCAGCTTTGGATGTCTCAGCCGCCCCTGCCCTCGTTGTCCCCAACTTGGATGAAATGTGAGGGGGCAGATGTTGGAGATCAGATGACACAGCCTGTACCTTAGTCACACATAAATTTGGAGGAGGAATATTTTCCTGAGTGGAATAGAATAGGATGACTGTTAGATTTAAGAAAGGATTTGTATGACTAAGATTTTTGTTTAAATACAGAAAAATCAAAGTATTCCAACTAATTATCTGAGTTTGGTTTGAGTTTCAGATTAAGATCAAACCAGTGACGTACAAATAAGAATAAAAAATGTGAAGGAAAAAAACATAGCTCAATGGTGATTTCTACCTAAATAATATAAAGAATGAAAATAATTAAAAAATGGAATTAAAGTAAGATACAGTACATAAGGAATCTCATTAAATGCACATAAGTAAAATGGCAGAAAACCCATTAAAGTTAAAAATACATTTGTATTTTTTCAGATCAGTAGACTTATTTTAATGAGTTTTAACTCCTCCGACCCCCCTCCCCCGTGGGAAATACTTGTAAAACAGAAGAGCCTGTAAGCAAATGTGAATTGGGACATTTTTTTCTTTTTTTAAGTCTGCGTCAGCAAACATTGTTTCCATGCTGACATCACTGATTGCTGACAATTTTAGGCACCTAGGCATGTTTCTAAATTGGATTGCATTTTAAGCATTCCCAGGCTTAAACTCACACAGACACAAAAGCACGCATGCAGACACGCTAAATTAACCACCATTACACCATTACAGGGCGGCGGCGGCAGCAAGAGACAGAGGATGCCTGAGTTCGGAGGTGATATTTTCTATTCCAGAAATTAATTTTATGGCTAAAATGGTTAAAATCAATCTAGTTTTTCTTTGTCCAGTGGTTTAAAACAATAAGCCTCTTTGTCCTGGAGTGCTTTCAAAATCTGGGATTTATAATAGAGGGAAAAGGAGGCAGAGCGTTGAACCCCAACAGCAAAATTGAGACGTAAGGGGAAATAAGACCAGTAGAGCTTAGAAGAACCTGTCACGCAGCGAAAGGCCAATGAATAAAAATAGGTTTTACGAAAGCATCTGGTGATTCTTGGAAACTGCCAACCATTGCTGCCGGGGGGGAAAAGTTAAATTTTTCACACAAGTACAGACACACACGTACGCAAACACATACAAAAGTGGTCCTCAAGGCTGTTGATGTTAATAACAGTGGACCAGCGTCACAGTTGAAGCCACGCCTCCAGCTCTGGGGAGAAAAGAAAACATCTTATTTCAGAGTGCCAGTCAAAATTAGTTTCTTTCATTTGGTGTTTTGTAATGATTTACAAGGTACCTAAAAGTTTTTATGACCCAGGATGTACCTCAGCAAGAGGAAAAAAATCCAGATGTCTGTAAAAAAAAAAAAAAAAAAGCACAGAACTAAGCCTGGCCCCGAGCTACAGACATACCTGAGACCGCCTCAGGCAGCAGTTGAACTCTTCTTCGTCGCAGACTTATGTGCATAACAAACACTCAGAGTCGCAAGCGTGTGACTCTTGTTTGTTTACATGAATGCAAATGTTCATGCTGTCAGGCTCCTCTATCTGGAGGTTGAAATATAACCTGTATCTACAGCTCAACAGCTGCTCAGTGTCCTCTGATGCTGCTTTCACAGTAAAGCAACTGTATGCAAATAAGATGGAGTCAATTGGCAAGGTCCTCTGTGTGGGTATGAATTAGTGAGACTTTCATTTAGCCCCCTAATATTTGAGAATCACACATGAACTGCAAATCAGCACTGGCTTGTATGCAGCAGTTTTAATTTTTGTTGGCAACTGTTAATTGTATGAGTGAGAAATTACCTGGAAATTTAATCTGGTGTGAAGAGATCTCATGATATTAACACTTCTAGCCATCAAGTGGCCTTGTTTACTCAGCAGTTTATCTGTGGTAGGTTGGAAAGCAGCGAGGAAAACCAGTCATGTTAAATTTATCAAGGTGCCCCAATCTCTCTACACCCTGAGGCCTTGTTATGTAGTTTCTGACTGCGAAGCTGCAAATTTTGTTTGTTTTCAAACACATAGCAATATAGTGAGTTTTCCCAGGTGTGTGTTCCAGGTCATTGGTTGAATAAGTAGTGAACATTGAGCAATTTGGGTTTTTGACATATTGATAACACATAGAATGACATTTGTTGTGGTCAAAAATTGTCAGTCTTGGTGGACCTGATAGCTGAATGATTAGCATGGCCTCAGTGCCCTGAGCAGTGAGTCCCCTACTCTCTCCCTGCATTACCTGACTGTGTCCACTGCTGCCATCAAAGTAAAGGCATTAAATAAGTAATTAAGTTTCTTTTCTTTTTTTTTTTTTCAAAAGAACAGCAAAATGATTACAACAATAAAATAAATATTGCCAGCATATTAACATATCAGTTTCCATATTACAAATATTATGTGTGTCACAGTGAACCTGGATAATCAGTATTTTTATGGTGAAGAATAAAAAAAAACAAACAGTGTAGACGCAAACCACCTGTCACACATCCTATCCTAGTAAATAAACAGTACCAGTCAAAGGTTTGGACACATCAGTTGAATGGGAAAATGTGTCCAAAAATGTTAAGTTTTGACCATCATGCACGATATAAATAATTTCTCAAGTTTATCCAACTGTGTTTGACTGTGGGTGCATTACTGTGTTTATCAAATTGATTGATTTAAACACGACACAAAACTCAGCATTGATTCCTTTAGGTTGTGATTTCAATGCTATTTATTTATGAATTTATTAACTCACCTCTTTTTTCCCCTGATAATAGGGTCATATTATTGGCTGCTGAGACCCAAACTGAGAAACTGAATGATTACACTAATTGCTGAGTTAGGAAAAATCTTGCTGTTTTATCGTGGGTGGTCTTATAAAGAGTGTGTGTGTGCTCTCTCCTCCAGGTTCCCAAAGCTGGAGAGAATTTCGTCCGTCTGTGTAAAAAAGGATACTACGATGGAACGGTTTTCCACAGGTCCATCCGGAATTTCATGGTGAGGATTTTGACCAGATGAAAATGATTTTCTGCTTTTCTACTTGCCTCCACTCTAAAGCAGGTAGCTAATACAGAGGTGCTAAATTCAGGGCTGTATGCCTTCTTCTGTCGGATCAAAAGAAGACTGCAGCATTTATAATGAAACTTTGCACAGGTTATGTAGGGTTAAACAGGAATACAGAGAACTGCAATATGCAAGTGAGATGTAATAAAAGCATGAGTGACAGTTTCCAGGTTCTTCGCAGATTAAAAAAAAAAGATCTAATCTTTGCAATTTTGAGAATGGGTTGGAGTATTACAGTGTCTAAAGGAGCAGTCCAATTACAAAATACAACGCACATGTATGTTGTCAAGACTGCAACATGTTAACTAAAGGCAGATGGATTAGGACTTAACTTCCACCATCAAACATTGTTCTCCCCCTTGTTAAACTCAAATATTTGCCTGTGAAATGTCCAGAAATCTGACATTTAATTTGAATGTGAGTCAACACAGTTTCATGTCATGAGAAATCAGGGTAAACTATATTTAGGTGGGTTTATTTTCCACCCTCCCTGTAGTTAAAGTCACTCACTAACTGAGGAGCTTTAACCCAAAATATAAATGAATTACTCACCACAGTGGCGTTCACTGTCTTGTTAACTTGTCTTTTGTTGACATAATAATGTATTTGAGTGATTCCTGCTTCAGAGATGAGGAAACACACATGCTCTGGGTGACCCGATAGCCGAGTGGTTAGGACGCAACTGCCCTGAACAGCGAGTGCTTAGTTCAACTCCCTGCTCTCGGTCCCCACGTCTCCTGTCTATCTGCGCTGTCCTGTCAAATAAAGCTATTAAAAATCCCCAAAAATAGCTTCTTCTAGTGTCTAAATGTGCATACTTCCACTTGATGTTTTGAGTCTGGTAAGAAAGGTAACATGCAGTGCACTGTAGGCTCTCGGTTGGTGCACTCAAAACAATCAAAAAGATTAGTGTGACTGACGCTGGACACTTCTCACCCCAGTGGTCACCATCTTGTAGCAGAAGGTCAGAGACCACCAATGTATTTTCAAACTGTGGAACTGGCGGCTGAGGAAGGACAACATGTCGTTGTCTCAGTTGGTGGCGTAATTTCCATGTTGCATGAAACCTGGGGCACAAAGAGGAAAGGAAAATGTTCAGTCTTCAGTCATCTGTGCAAAGCAGCTAATTTGCAGTGTTGCAATCATCGTTTTTAGTAAGTGCACAATGACAGTTTTTTGATTCGACAAAAACACTACACTGTTGAAATTCCTGCACTGCGTCAGTGAGTATTCTGTGTACACAGTGTACTGCATGTGAGTGTACTAAAGGAAGTGTCTAAAGTGAGACACAGCAACAGCCATTTGTTCGACCTTACGCTCCAACTGAAGATTTGAAATGACAGGTCTCTGATCAGCAGCTCGTCTGTGTATTTCACAGCTTACGCTGTAATTAAAGTGGCTCTGAGTGGACATCTGGTCTCAAGAGGACCCTTACCTTTTTTCCTTCTGTCCCCTGGTTCTCATACACAGCGGCGAGCTGTGAATTGTTTATCCATAATTACTGTGCCACTTACGCCTTTGACTTATTGTCCGCAGCTCTAAAAGAGACAAGAATAAATATTTTCGTGGCAACAAACATTTTAAAAGCAGAATATTAATGGGAACAAAAACGTGGCCCTTGTTTCATTTAAAGCATTTTATCAGGACCATGCAGGTCAACTACATTTCTGTCCAACCACATTTTCACACTCTTCTTGTGAATGTGTCAGAATTTTGCAGTAGATGAGATATGAACATTATTATAGACTCAGTATTTACTAGCTACAGTGTGCTGTAGAAGAACTTAAAAACATACAGTTTTGGCTTTACAGAGAGGATTTAAGGATTTAAGCAGTCCAACATGTTGGTTCAGTGTCTTTACTCCAGCTTAAGCTTTATAAACCAAATAAGTTTCACTAACGTTTACATGTTTTTGCTCTGTATCTTCCTGACGTCTGCATCGATTGTCGTCATTTCCTTCTCGCAACACTATACTGTTTTGTTCTGCTGCCCTCAGCTCTGTTGTAAACTATAGTTGTCCAAACAAGTTCAAATAAACAATACAATAAATAATACTTTCAAAATGATCAGCTACTGCTTCCTCTAGTGTTAGCAGGAATGATTTTTACAGGCCTACCCTCATGGTGTTCATTAAAGAGTGCAGGAACTCAAAATTAGCTCTGCAGCAGCACCAGTGGTCAAAACCTGCAGCGTCTGAGAGACGTAATCTTCCATAGAAACACAAATAGGTAAAAGTTGAGCATTAACAGTGAACAATAGAGGCCAGAGCTCTGACGTGGGTTCATAGTGATTGCAGGGAACATGACTGTTTGACAAAAGGAAATAATGATCTATTACAACTTGTAACTTACGACAAGTATTGTTTTACCACTTCACAGAAACTAAACATTTTCCTGTAATACGTAAAAGGAACAACTCTTCTGTTATCTCAGGCTCTCATTGTGCAGTAAAGGCAGCCAATGTCAACCAAACCTAACAGAGTTTTTTTGTTTCCAGATTCAAGGAGGGGACCCCACTGGCACTGGCACAGGTAAGATGAGGACTGTACTTAAACCACATTTTGAATTACATAACACCTCTGTTAAATTATTAATAGTTCCTTTTTGGAAGCTTTGCGTAAATACCGCCTGCAACTGAAGATACAAGTCAAGAGTGTTACTAAATATACTCTGTAAAAACACATGGGAGTACAGAAGAGACACACACACACACACACAAGTCTGAGAGATTATGTGGATAGAAGGGCTGAGTGTAGGGTACAGAATGGGGGTGTGGTGAACAACCAGTCAACCAGCATTTGGTGTAATTTTCCTGTTTTTAAAAGCCAGTTTAAAAGGCAGCCAAATTGAATTGACTGTGAGGCCTCATACATTTAATTTCCTGCCTTCATGCCGTCTGCGCTGCGGTTGGAGTTTGCAGTACAAAGTGTGCTTTGTGTCTGTGGGCGTTTCTACGCAAAATGCATCCACCATGACAGATTTATGAAGGTGCAGAATTCCTGGCCTGTGGGTAAAATTCTCCTCATCACCTGGACCGGGGAGCGTGTGAACGCAGATCCTGAACAGACCCTCAACTGTTTTTTTTTTTTAAAGGTGATTTCTCCCTAGTGCAGCCACGAAAACACACACTACTGTGGGTTTTGACATGTAATTTGTACACCATGAAGGATGTTGACATGAATGTTGACGTATCTGCTCTAAAGCTTGTGTGAACCCAAGCATGGCCGACAAATTTAATCTCCCTTTGCTGTTATGCTTTTTGAAGAGCTCACAGTTATTGATCTACATAAAGACAACAAGCAGGAACACTGGGAAAAAGTGATCATGTATTTTTGGGGACAATCAGTGTTTTGACTGCTCTTGAAGGAGGGAGCGGTGATGATAGCAAAATAAGATATTGAAGCTTGATATGATACTTTCTTGAAACTTGAGATTTAAGTGTCAAGAAAATCCAACGAAAGCTCCCGACTCATTTGGAGTGAACTCCTGTCCTTCATCGCCTGCACATAAATTGGAAAGGACACATCCTGCTCACTGCTCACTGTAGCGTTTACAATTTCCCGAGTTCAGAAGAGCCTCATTTATCTAAAATCCTTCAGAAGAAGATGCTTTGGAGAAAGAAATGTTTTAAACATTGACTTTTAAATGAAATCTCAGACACATATTTCAGATATGAAATGAAAAACACATGCTCATGTATTTTTGAAATGGCCAGATTAGTTTGACCGTTGGGTTCATTAGTAGAGATGCCTCACAGCTGTGTGCCGTCAGTCAGCGGAGTAAATTTTCATTTTCCTGTTCAGTAGGTTGAAGTTTGAAGTTGTGCTATTGATGTAAATCAGGGGAATGCAGTTTGATTTATTGGGTAACAGTTTGGTGAGAATGAATGTCTCCCTTCACCCTCCTCTCTCTCGCTCTCCCTTCACTTACGATCTAGTCATTCTGAGGTAAAATGTCAGCGGGTTGATAAATTATGCAAAAATGTCACTGGGGGAAGTTGACGTATGCACAAAGCCTCTGAAGAGCTGATTGGTTGCTGGTGTGCATCACACTCCAGCGTAAACGCACACATACATGTACCATACAAGACTTGTGTATATACTCTCTATATATGATGTTTAAGGAAATTTACATTCTCAGAAATGTGAACTTATTGTAAGCTTCATTTTTCATCAGACATAATTTAGACTAATTTAGACTGTGTTTGGACTATTTATTATTTAAATGGTAGCAGCCAAACATTATTATGAGCTTTTAAATGGTTCTTATTTGGGAAATAGCAGTGGCATTTAGAATTTTATTCTGAATGGAAATGTCAGCCTTTGTTCAGGATGTTGTGGAAATACCTGTTGCCATTTTCATTTGACCAGAAAAGGAGAACTTTTACTTTTAAATAAATGTTTGTTTATAAACACCCACCGGCCACTTTATTGCTGTTACTGGGTTGGACTCCTCTTGCCTTCAGAACTGCTTTAATTCTTCGTGGTACAGATTCAACAAGATGCCCGAAACATTCCTCAGAGATTTTGGTCCATATTGACATGATAGCATCAAGCAGTTGCTGCAGATTTGTCACATCCATGATGTGAATCTCCCGTTCTGCCACATCCCTAAGGTGCACTATTGGATGAGATCTGGTGGCTGTGGAGGCTATTTGAGTCCAGTGAACTCATTGTCATGTTCAAGAAACCAGTTTTAGATGATTTGAGCTTTGTGACATGGAGCGTTATCCTGTTGGAAGCAGCATCAGAAGATGGTTCACTGTGGTCATAAAAGGATGGACATGGTCAGCAACAATACTCAGGTTGGCTCTGGCATTTAAATGGTGCTCAGTTGGTACTAAAGGGTCCAAAGTGTGCCAAAGAAATATCCCTCACACCCTTACACCACCACCACCAGCCTGACCTGTTGACACAAGGCAAGATGGATCCATGCTTTCAAGTTGTTGATGCTAAATTCTGACCCTACATCTGAATGTTGCAGCAGAAATCGAGACGCATTAGACCAGGCAACGTTTTTCCAATCTTCTATTGTCTTGGTGAGTTTGTGTGAACTGTAGACTCAGTTTCCTGTTCTCAGCTGACAGGAGTGGCACCCGGTGTGGTCTTCTGCTGCTGTAGCCCATCTGCCTCAAGGCTCGATGTGTTGTGCGTTCAGAGATGCTTTTCTGCAGACCTTGGTTGTAACGAGTGGTTATTTGATTTACTGTTGCCTTCCTATCAGCTAGAAGCAGTCTAGTCATTGTCCTCTAACCTCTGGCGTCAACAAGGCATTTTCTCCCAGAGAACTGCTGCTTACTGGATATTTTCTCTCTTTTGGACCATTCTCTGTAAACCCTAGAGATGGTTGTGCGGGAAAATCCCAGTAGATCAACAGCTTCTGAAATACTCAGACCAGCCTGTCTGGCACCAACAACCACCTTCAAAGTCACTTAAATCACCTTTCCTCCCTGTTCTGATGCTCGGATTGAACTTCAGCAGGTGGTCTAGACCATGTCTAAAAACCTAAATGCATTGAGTGGCTGCCATGTGATTGGCTGTTTTGATATTTGCGTTAACGAGAAGTTGAACAGGTGTAATATATTACCATATCATCATGCGTAATATCCCACTGAGAAATAATAGTAATGTGGGATTGGATGTGGGTCTCTAAATCGTGGAGAATAATGCATTCGAGTGGATTATTTATGCATTCATTTGGATTTGGATGATATCAGAGCTGATCCCTGCAGCAGTAAAATATACATCTATATATGCTCACACAGTTTCATGCATTTACACCAGCTGGCAGGACGCGGGACAGTGAAACTCACCTCGGGGCAACAGAGCCTCTCCTCCTGTTGTGAGCCAATAATCTCCTGCAGTGCATATTCCTGTATACTCATCATGATGATTCTTAATGATGAAGTCAGTCTAAATAATGACTCACAGCTGAAGGCTCTCAACATGTGTCCATGTTGAAGGGCGAACAGGTCTTTTGCTTCCTTTGAAAACACATGATGTTTGTGTCTAATGGAGCAATAATTTGAATAAGTGGTCCTGGTAGAGCTGGTTGTTTTCATGCAAACTAAATGCATTAGCAGTACAAACTAAGAGGATTATGATATTCCACAATTTAAAAATATCACATTGTGAATTGTGGAGCTGGAAACTAAACACTATATGAACTCAGTCTTATCAATTTTACCCCCCAAAGTGTCCTGATTTTTGTTTACATACATTAAATTCCAGATGGTGCAAGGAAATGACAGATTAACAGTGAATTGCTGCCTGAAAGGACCAACATAATGATTTCCTCATTGCAGTCCAGCAACATAATTATTTCAAAGCTGTTTAAATCTGTCCAAAAAATGTACATTTCTTCTTAACTAGTACATTTTTGTTCATACATGCAGAATGGATTGTATGTATCCTTGAGGCCTAACAAACATGTCCATTACAATTCCTTTCGGAAACATTTGCTTTTTGAAAAGTTTGAAACCTACATTGTTTATAGCAGCTACTTTTTTCATTTTCTTTGCTGGTGTTTTTGTTTCTTGTTGTATTACTAGAATAGCAAGAGTAGCTATAACCCTAACCCATATAAGCCTAACATTAGCGGACATTGACAGTCCAGCAGACATCATCCTCAACACCTTATCTCATCTCTTTGTTGCCATTTTCTTCATGTTGAATGTCTTTCATCCTCTATATATTTGCTTTACTGCCTCCTGGCCATCGACTGAATGTGTATTTTATCTCCCATGTATCCATGCAAATACAGTGCATCCTTGTCTTTGCACTAACTAGATGCCAACAAAATGGGGACCCACTCATCAAAACCTGAAGCTTTAGTGCCACAAGTGATGGAAAACTTCACAGGTGCCTTTAATGAAGACAGTCATTCAGTTTTTATCGAGAAAATCTGCCTGAAAAAAGGTTTAACTTGAATCCACAGTTGTTTCAAAAGTTTTCCCGCAGAGAATCAGTAAGAAAGCGCCATATTTTTGAAGTGTCTCAAACAGTGAACCCTACACCGTACATCATACTGAAAATGTGGTCTGACTTATTGCTCTTCACTTTTCAAGTAATTTCTTCCCCTTCAAGAGAGAACCAACTGATGGAAAAGCCTCTACTCGAATGTACGGGGACGCTGACACTGACTGTTATGACCTGTCAAAATGTCTCCCGTGAAAAAGGTCTATAGTCTGAGCAAATATTTGAGCTTTACCCACAGAAGCACATTATGTCTCCATCTGCAAATCTTAGCAAAAATATCCCCATTACTGCATCACACTCACAGTTTCACAGCTGATTGGAGGAGAGAGGTGCTGGAACGCCACAGAAAGAAGGACACTCTGGCAAAAATGGGGAATTGACTGAGAAACTTCATTTTTCTGAGGATGTTGCAATGTCTGTCAACTGTATTAACTGCAGCGCTAATGAATGATTTCTCCCCTCTCTCTCTCACTCTCTCTCCCTCTCTCACTCTCTCTCCCTCTTTACTCTCTGTGGTCTGTCTCCACTTTCCTCTCTCTCTGTCTTCATCACTTTGTGTCTTTCCCTCCTCCCTCACCCACTTCCTCCAATCCCAGGAGGGGAGTCGTTCTGGGGAAAACCTTTCAAGGATGAGTTTCGGCCCAACCTTTCCCACACAGGCCGGGGGGTTCTCAGCATGGCAAACTCTGGTCCAAACACCAACAAGTCTCAGTTGTAAGAAATGTTTCCTAAACTTTGAACTTTGTTCTAGAGAGTCAGTCAACAGTGGATTATGTTGTTTTTTTTCTGTCTCTTCCTTGTTTCGATTTCTTTGCTGAGGCCTCAAAGATGAAAAAAACAAGAAGCGTTTAATGCCGTCAAAGTCGCATCTGAAATGTTCAGACAATCATTTTACACACTGTAAAACACCTAAGCACTTTATTTTTGATTAGTTAATTAATATCAATAAAGCTGAAAATGTAATTAGAGATTTTCTTTTGCTTTTTAAAATAATAACATAGTTGTAGTAAAATGATTTTTTTGGACAGTACATAAATCTGTTTATTACTACTTTATAATGTTAAAGACAGGCCACTTATAAATAGACAGAAGCATATAAACATTTTCTGTAAATGAGGAAGAAAGTGTGTGTGTGTGTGTGTGTGTGTGTGTGTGTGTGTGTGTGTGTGTGTGTGTGTGTGTGTTAGAAAAACACATAAGTGTGCTGTTTATGATGGTGTTTGAAGGTTTATTTACTGAACCCCACTTTTTTTCTGTTCTGTTTTCTCTCAGCTTCATCACCTTCCGGTCGTGCACCTACCTCGACAGAAAGCACACAGTGTTTGGAAGGTAAACATTTATTCATTTTTCATTTTTTTTAATTGACTCTGCTGCGGCTTTGTGGCAGTGTTTTTGTGTAATTTAGCAGCTGAAGCGGTGAGGTGCCTTTTAAAGGTGACAGTCCTGACAGATTCTTGCCTCTTTATCGTCCTCCCTCTTGTTCTCTCTGTTTCATCCTCTCATATTATTCTTTAATACATTTTTGGTTCATTTGGAGCTCCAGACAGTGCAAACAGTGTTGTGACTTCCCGTCTGACTCCTGGCAAAAAGCAGTGAAAAATTTAGTAGATGCTGAATCTGAACCGATGTCTCTTTTTCTCTCTCTCCCTTTCCCTCCCTCGCATGATCTTAAGTGGTTGTCTTCATAGACTAAAACGCACTTGTGGTCTAAAAATAAGCTGCTTTCAATTGACTGATTCTTCTCATAGCCAACACACTTAAAAAGCTTCTGCTTTAACCCAGTGTTCAGCTTTTCCTCCTCTCCACGCTGCAGCCGCTGCACATTTAATTGGAACGAGTTGTGAGTCCTTAACCTGATGTGCACATAATGTGAGAGGAAGGTTTTCCTAAATGTAAACGTGAGACAGGCCTTTGGCTGGTTGTTAAGGTCAAGTAGTTTGACTGTGGCTGTAATTTTAAATGCTCTGTCAGGACCAGAGGTCTTGGGGAGGATCTGCTTCAAGCTTTAAGGCCGCTACATTTCCATTATTGATCAACGTATCAGTAATTTTGTTTTTATAACGAATAAAACATTCAGTCGATAAAATATCAGAAAATTGTGAAAAATGCCCAAATCACTTGTTGCCCATGTTCTTGTTTTGTCCGACCAAGTGTCAAGAACACAAATACGTTCATTTAGATTCACACAAAACAGAGAAAAGCAGCAAACCCTCTATTTAAGAAGCTGAAACCAGCAAATGTTCTGCATTTTTACTTTAACTAATTGCCTCAGCATTTGTATTTTTTTGTGTATTGTCAAACTTTTGATAATCTAAACTGCCTGATTCTTGTATTTTTGGAGGCGACTTGATGCTTTTTTATTAGATAATTGATAATAGAAGCAACAGGATATGAGGGAGGAGAGATAGGACATAGAGATGTTTTAGTTTGTGGTCAGAGGCACTGTAAATCTCAAAGCCACTGTGGTGAACCATCCACCACCAATCCCACTTTTCAAACTGCCAAAAACACTCTGAGGCTTGTTCGCACATCGAACCTGCCTCATTTCTGGGATCGAATATCTGGTTACTGGTGTTCAGACAGAGGCCTCCTAAAGAAATCCCATGTAAAGCCTTGACCTTTCCGATGGTACTTGATTACCGGCCTTCTTTTTCTTTCAATGTAAGAGAGAGAGAACTGTTGAGTGTGCTGTTTCCTGATCAGCATGTCCTGTTAGAGGCAAATTTATTGGACGATTCTTTGCATGAAAAATGTGTTTAGGACACCAGTTTTGCACTTGTAGGTAACCTGATATTTTTGTCAGCGAGTCCTCATGTGTGGGAGCCCGTCTGAACATGTGGAAGACCCCCTGCTAGCTGTTGAGTGTAGTGTTGGTGTGTTTATATGTGTGTGCTTCTCACTCTACACATGGTAACAAAGGGCCCCCACAGGAGCAGCTGGACTAAGAGTTTGCAGTTTAAAGAGCAAAGTGAGAGCGACTTCTCTAAGTGCTCTGCACCAGGGGAGTTGCTAACGGATCACCTCCTGGCCTTCAGCGTCTCTAAGACTATTTATTTGCAGCGGTTCTTTTCTCTGCTGTGTTTACACCAGGAAGCCAATGTACTGATAAGAAACACTATAAAACTCATGTTCACTGTTGTCTGAGGAACAAAATGAGTTCTGCAAAATCCCTCAGCTGTTAAATTATATACTTATTATATGACAAGTAAAACATTATAGCTTGAGATGGTAATACACAGATTTGTTCTGATCGCCAAGCAGTGCAACATCTTATATGACCTTGTTAAGTTTAAGGTGCTCGTTTGATCTCTAAACAACTAGGTGTCTTGTGTCAATGTATTTATATTATTAACATAAAAACAATGTGACAGTGTGAAATGTGTCTCTGGTAGTGATGAACCTACAGAGAGTTTTCCTCTGAATCTGCAGCTTTATAGCAAGTTTCATTGTTTAGTCGTCCGGCTACAACTGTACTGTTCTGGTTCACCCTCCGTCTCACAGCATCTTTTTTTTTTTTTTTTTTTGGGGGGGAGGGGGTTGCATCTTAATATAGTTGACATTTTAGTTTTATCACCTGAAAATGATTAAAACTACTTCATGAGATAAGGGATTTAAAAGGATTCAGTGTGCCAGTGCTTTCAGTATTGTCTTTTTTGAAATGTAACTTTGTGTATTTTCTCGACATCATTGCAAATGAGTGAAACTTCAATGATTCTCAAGGCTTAAATACATAAATTAAATAAATTAAATCTTCCCTATTGAAGATCAAAGCGACGTGTGGGGGACCCAGGTTTGTCTTGCTCTTATCTAGAGATATAGAGGACTTATCACGGCAATAAATAAAGGTTTTTTATTTTGTTTGCTTTTTTGCAGGGTTGTTGGTGGATTTGAGACACTCACAGCCATGGAGAATGTGGAGAGTGATCCCAAAACAGACAAACCAAAGGTAGGAACTGGCTTAAATGTAATTGCATTTTACACCCTTAATATGCAGCTGGGCAAATAACTGAGTGCAACTGCGGCGTTAGTTTAAGTTCCAAGATCAAAAACATAAAAGGAGATGAGGAGTACACGGCTCAGCTGTAGAGCCGTGACAGTTTTTTGACCTTTACATGGATCATCTAAAGATCAGGTGCTAAGACGGGAAATGAAGCTGGGCCCAGTGAGAGGTGGGTTAGAAAAGCCAGTGATGGACTAAATTAATCTTTGTGAGGCACAACTGTTTTGCCATTCTATTCAATAGAGACAAGATGTAAAAAAAAAAAAAAAAAACATAAAAAGTTTATGTTCACTCCAAAATCTCCTTTTCTTCACAAAAAAAAACATGAATTGTGTTTTTGAAGGAGTTTGTTATTCAAAATGACTTTACTTCCAACCAGTGACCAGGAATGTGATCATTAATTTCCAGGTATTTTAGAGATTTATATTCAATAGTATACGTTTAATACTTTAGATAATTTACAGATCGTTTAATGGTGAACGTTTATGGACACAATATTTAGTTCCTCTCCCACATTTTCCTGTTTGTTTTACAGTCAGAGATCAAGATCATCAGTACGACTGTGTTCGTGGACCCGTATGAAGAGGCTGATGCTCAGGTTTGTATCTCTCTCTCTTTGTACACATGAACAATACTGACTTTATTTTCCACACAAGATTCCACGTGTTCCATGTGTTGGGGCTGGAGGCGTCACGACTTCAGGCTGTACGTCCATTTCTCAGTAACGCCTCGAGACAGTTTCTTCAAACTTGGTACAAATGTTCACTTGGACTCACTGATGAGCTGATTTAGAATCTGGTGGTCAAAGGTCACTGTGACCTCACAAAGCACACTTTTGGCTGTAATTCAAGATATCATACAGGATAAAATAATGAAGTTATGATTTTATATCCAAATGGTCAAAGGTCAACTTCACTGTGACATGTAATGTTCTGTAAAAACACTTCTGGCCGTTATTCAATGTTGTAACCCAGGAAGCAAAGATTGTGACCATATTTCCTGCAACTTGGCAGGTTGGCCAAGGCGTTCAACCACGAGGCAGTAATTCAAGTTTCAGTGACAGAGCAAAGACAACAGAGAGTGTGACTGTATTTATGTCTCTGTCTCCACTTCAGAGTAAAAGAAAAACAGCAAATCATCAAATAAGTTGGAACTAGGGATGGTTTAGTATTTCTGTGTGGAAAACCACCTCAGCAATTAATGGATTATCACAATAGTTGCAGATTAATTAATTGATTATCTGTTGGTCGACTAAGCAATTAATCGAATAGTTTTTGTCCAATGTCTTACGAGGACACCCCACCTGGAGCTTGTGGCCCCACCCACGTTTGAAACATGGGACGTGTGGTGAAAGTTTCAACACAGGGGGTGCGGCCCGGTAGTCGAGTGGTTAGGGCGCGTACCACGTTGAGCACAAGACGCTCTTAGCAGGCAGTCACCGGTTCGACTCCCG
>NW_027273859.1:26567500-26652500 GCF_046630095.1 Trachinotus anak | reverse complement strand
GCATCAAGCAGAATACACTTTGGGCTGCTGTCAGTTCTAACCTGCATGTCTTTGGACTGGAAAGAAACAGGAGCACCCAGAGAAAACCTCTGCTCACAGAGAACATGCTAATTTGACACAGAAGAACAAATTCAGATTGATTCCATTGTCCTGCTCCTGACAAATGGCAGCCTTCTTTGTTACTGAGGCACCAGGTGGGCAAAGACCGCACACCGCTGTATTCTCAGTGTCGGGGGATTTTAAATCCACCTAGCAGAATAATGTTATTTCAGTCAGTCTGTAATGGTAATTAGAGTGTAATAGCTCCATTCAACACAGCTTCTATGCCCAGCCAGACGGACTCTTCACATTGGGAGGCCAGACATACTGTGTTGTGTGTGTGTGGGGGGGAAGCTCATCGTGGCTCAGCGCTGTTTATCAGTGCATACAGCAACAAGAGCTGCAACCAAAGACTATTTTCATTTACAATGAATGTCTCAATTATTTCTACATGAATATTTTTAGTTTAGTATTAAGTGATGAAAAATACCAATTATACTTTCTTAGACACCAAGGTAACAACTTCTAATTAAAACAGTCTAAAAACCCCTCAAAATGAACTTTAACTTGTGTATGTGATGTCATTTTTGTATCAGCTGCTAATGTCCATGAATATTCACGTGAATGTCAACAACCTTGCCTCCCAAAATGTCAGACCCCACAGATCGTGTGTACATGCTGTGCAAGCACAGCGACTGTATATGAGGGAAAGGGGTAATTTGTTCCGTCTGACCAAGTTGTCCTCAGTGTTTTCCAGAAGGGGCTGAATTATGGTAATTAGACTGTAATGGCTCTATTCACCACAGCCTCTATGCCCACACAAGCATTGTACATTAGGAGGAGCAGACAAAACTCAGTGTTAGAAAAAAGTCTTACCATCATGGCTCAACACTGCTCATCAATGTTTGTCGTTATGGCACTAAGGGCTGCATCTAAAGACTATTCTCATTAACAATTAATTTCTCTTATTTTTAATGAATATTTATAATATATATATTTTTAAATTAGTGAACACCAGTGAGCAGCCTGCATCTTTTATGTTTCCTCTTGAAAATAATACACAGACACCCTTTAATGATATGAGGAGGAATCACGTAGCCAGTGCACAGGGATGCAAATGTGCACGTGTTGACAGCATGTGTGTAAGGAGACATCCAGTGTAGTGTGCAGAGAACCAGCTGAGGGTCCGCTGTTGTCTGTGTGCACTGTAATGAAACAGGGCTCTTGCAGTGACTTTAAAACAGAAAAGCAGAAAATCAGGCAAAAGGCCGTACTTCATATTTCACGCTATTTAGGCAGTGTTTGCAGGCTAATATGCTAAGCTAAGATGCTGAACATGGTAAACATCATACTTGCTAACACTGTCATTGTTAGCATGTTATCATACTGACAGTTGCAGTGTATAGCCTCATGTAGCTGTTAACATGGCTGTAGACTTTTCCCGTTGTTAATCAACAAAAAGAAAATAAATATAGTTATTAACAAAACGCAGTCAATTGTTTCCTCCTAAACAATACATAATTTTATTAACTGATAATTTCAGCACTAATGATGCACTAGATGGCTGAAAATTGGCTCCTACCAAGGTAATTCCTCTGATGAGGTTGAATAATAGCACTTGAATTTAGATATTTAGATCACAGATGTTTGAAAGCTGGTGGGTGGTGTGTTTTCAGTTTGCACTACAGCAGCTGAGTAACAGTTAGCTGCTTTGCTATTCATTGCTGTGTTTTGAGATTGCATGTGTAGCTGGTGAAACCAGCTGAATATCAACTCGTGGGTGGTACAAATGGCACCATGTCTCCTCTTAATCCTTTGCTGTGAGCTATTTTTTCAAGAACCTAGTAGGCTATTCTCCATTGTGATTCTAACAGTCTGTCATTAAACAGCAGATTTATGTCAATTTCACAAATTGTGAAACGGAGAGGCCAAAATATTTTCGATACTTTCACAAGACTGAGACGAAGTGAATGGAGGAGGGGGGGGGGGGTGTTCCTTTAATTGACCTGAGTGATCTGTGTGATTCCTTTTCGGTGAAATAATGAGGAAATGATTAATGAGTAATTATTTAAATTTCTCTGCACTGGATGATATAATGATCCTCTTCTTTCCTGGTGTGTTATCAAATTGAAAGTACTCCAAGTCATTTTGTATCACCACTCTTAGCTTACTTTTCACAATCATCTTGAACACCACATTAACAAAAGCTTTGTGATTTTAATGAATATATAACATAGAATGAATGTGTTACAGCAACAGACCAACTCGGCAGCAGTTTTTATAGTTTCAAATATAGAATTTGTTGGGATTGTAAATCTATGAGAGAGATTAATATTGGCATATTGATATCCTGTTATCATTGGCTGCACCTTGACAGCCAGTGAGATTTTAAATTCCTCCACATACTAGGCCTATTTCTGCCTGATTTTTCTTTTTAAGTCTAGTGTTGACTATTGTCATATTATTAGGCCTAGTAAGTTTTTTTGGACAGACTTTAACGGCCTTGTTTTAAAACTTAGATGTTAGTGACAACAACAATAAACAATCTGGCTGTCTATAATAAAAACTGTCTTTCTGACAGTCATGGGAAGTGCTCTGCAAAAATGATACTGGGAGGAATGAAATTAATCAGAATATGACAAAAGATTGTTCAATTCAGATGACATTTCTCTTTTCTTTTGTACTGGCTGTACTTTGCACAGTTTAATACACAGCATATCAACCAGTGTGTTATACTCTCTCTCTCCCCAATTTTCTCGTCACAGTCGCTATGACTGTAATAAAGGCTAAAGCCTGAAATAATAACTTTTAAAAAAAAAAAAGTCTGTCTCCTCTAGCTTTCTCTCTGAGTGATCATTTTATATGTAAATACAGCTGAAATCAGTCTTTGTTCCAGCAGTCATCCATAATCTGTGTCAAAGCTTCACATGTCCTGTTGATAGTCTGCAGCTGTGAATCAACTAACATAATATTAATATTTAATATCTACAAATAAAACAATAGGGCAAGAACAGGTGTAGAATTAAGTATTTTTCAGTTGATGCTGTGTAACAAAGATTTTTTTGACAGACTATTTGTGATGTAAGTGTAATTACATAGCTTTAGATTCACATCTTCACTAAAAATCACAATGAAACAATGTGCAAACAAATTGTAGAGTTCAAATGTTTGCAGGGTGGGAAACCTTTTTGATTCAACATTGTCTGTTTAAAGGTAATTGACCTTGGAAAATTCACAGTGAGCAACAAAGATCTGTGTCCACCGAACCCCTCACCAGGGGATAGGAGTCAAAAGATCTTAACAGTGATCAAAGATTCAGCTTGGAGATTTCAGCCATCACTCACAGTTTATTGGCAAAGAAGGAGACTGATTACTGTGAAATGCAGTGTGTTGTTTCTTTGGATTGTTCTCTTTTCTCCTCACTGAATCAATCACTGTACCACAGAGAGATTTTAATACTTTATTGTTAATGAGTTAAGACCAGTATCTTTATTCATGACCATTTGGACATTTTTCTTTTCACAAGAACATAAAAGCACCCTCTCACAGTTTGGGCACATTGAAATATCTCTTCATACAAAGGCAAGACAGAAATGAGCTTGACAGAATTTTACAACAACATTTTTTCCCATTGATTTAATACTCTACAAAAACATTACAAAACAAAAAAGGGTCTTTTTTATTTATTTATTTTTTTTAAGGAAATCGATGCTCAGTGACCAGAAAAATGGAGCCTCTGCCCCTGCAAATGACAACCCATTCTATTTCTGTAACTTCATTTTGAAGGGATCATTTTTGAAAAAGGTGTGAGCAGGTGGTAAAGACTGCAGAATTGGAGGCAGCTCTTGGTAGACAAACAAGGTGGGAGACATTTAATACCTGGGGTTTAAAACCTTCCGGAGCTCAACTTCATATTGGAACAGTCCAGGTTCACTCACCAATTGACATTAGTTGTGCCCCAGTTGAGCGGCCGCGTTGTTCAGTGGCTGCATTTGAAGACCGATTGCATCACAGCACCATGACTAAGCTGTCCCATTTTGAAGGCTCCTTCAGATGTGGCCCAGAAATGCAGCCTTTTTTCTTGAACAACGACTTATAATTACCGCCTTGCAGTTGTACGTGTCTGCCCCCCCTAGCCAAGTTGCTGGAAATGTGGTCACAGTCTCCCCTTCCTGAGTTACAGCATTAATTAGTGGCCAGATGTGTTTTTGTTGAACATGATGATGTCATAGTGAAATTTTAACCTTATAGACATTTGAGTTCAATAGAGTAATAATTAGTGTATGAATTTGTGAGTTATGGCCAAAAAACCTGTTTTGTTACGTCTCCGTGACCTTTGACCACCAAAATCTACTCACTTTATCTTTGAGACCAAATGCCTCCGACCAAACCAGTTGGCCCAAAAAGTTACGTGTTGTCAAGGCAACAGGAGGTACAATGGTAAGGTGGATCGAAATAGAAATCTTCTGTAGGCCAGATTGTTTAATTTCAGTTTGGCCTTCTCAATCTACGATGGCTACGACAGCCGTGCCTTCGCAGCCATCATGTATCTCAAAAGGAATGGATGAAGGAAACTATTGCTGCCTCTTTGGAAAGACATTGACGCAACAAAATACACACCATATAGACAAAGCATATGTGACATCCAGCCATGATTTCAACTTAAGCAGCTGAATACTGTTTGCAATGAAAGAGACGATTCTCTTCTCAAAAGACATCCTGTCACAGTGCACAGACAAACAGTTCAAGAAACATTCATATAAGATAATGTCAAGTACCCAACAAAGTCTCTTTTTTTTCTGGTCACTGAATGTCTATAGAGCAGAAAGACAGAAGGCAAGCATCAAGCATCAAGCTAGGTAGACCAAGAATACAGCAGAAAACAAGTCAAAGCATAGAGACATTGTGTCAGAAATTGCACACTATTCCCTACTTGCATTACAGGCTGTATAATGTGTTAGTCATTAAACAGAATGGATATTGTTCTGGTCATGGCTCTGTTTAAAGTCATTTCTATTTTGGCAGTTAGTGTTTTCACAATAACCATCCCTCAGTTTTCATATTGTAATGTGGGATTATTTCAGTACACTTAAATGAGACCTGTTTTTTCTTACCACACAGCTGGACAACAGTGTAATATCAAATGGCAAACATAAATTAGTAGACTATATAGTGAACAGTGAATGATTTCAGATGCAGCCTCATCATTACCTTTGCTTCCGTGGCGATAAATGACAAATTAGCATCTTTTCTTATCAACAAAATAAACAACAAACAACCCTGTATTTGTTAAAAGAAACTAACAATACGGCTACAATATATCTGAATCATTACTTTAAAGAAAGGAGTGCGTCACAACAGGATGAATTCAGCGCACAGATAATGCTGTCGTCAATTCTCACCATCCTTATCACAGCAGAACAACATGTTTGTCCCAAGCCACATCTCTTAGCAAAACTACAGTCACTTACAATGAACATTAGAGTAAATATAGTGGTTGCTGCGTAACCATAAAAGAAATTCCATTAAGAATAAGCAATATAAATCTTTTTTTTTAGTGTCGGTCATCCTCAAAATAATTTCTAGTTGATAAGTGCTTCATTTCTGTAGTTCATTTGTCTCCCTCCTGGGTTGAATGATTCACTCTGAGGGATGGTATGATACCGGTTAAATTTAGCCACTGGTCTAAATCAGTGAACAAGGTATAGATGCCCATCCAAACCTTGGTCACGCTACGTCACTAATTAACTGGTGAGACCAACATTAAACCAACTACAAACACACTTTAAAAAAAAAAAAAAAAAGTCAATTAAAAAAATTGCCTACTTTTTTCTTTGGTCACTGGTCACGGTAGGAGAGTGATAATCTGCCCTGATCTGCTCTGATACATAATAATAATAATAGAGGAAATCCCTCTGCTCTGCAGGATGGTGAAGTAGGTCTGGGTTTCTTGTCTGTTATTGTCATATATATCAGAACACCTCAGCGTGCATCACTTGTATAATGGCCTGTCTACATTTCATTCCAAAGTCGCAGTGTTTAACCCCCAATGCTCTTTTTTTTTATGGTAGTTGTAAGCTAAGTTATGATGTTTGTTTTACGTTGGCAACCACGGCGACGCAGTCCGGGTGCCAGTGCAGACAGCTTCAGCAAAACAACACTGGGTCAGTCTGCAAAAAAAAACTGAACCAGGCTCAACTTCAGCTGCAACACAGCGTCATTCGGCAAGGTGTCGCGTTGGCCAATCAAATATATGCAAATGCACATTACGTGTAGATCGCTCTGCAACATGAAAGCTGTATTTCTGCTGTTTACCTGGCGGCCATGGTGGCAAACAAGTTAACAGTTGCACCATAATGGTAACGTTGTTGAATCCTGTCCTGGAGTATTACAAAGTGCTGTGCAGTGTGGCGTTGTGGCCTTTAAAAGCATTCCTGTGTTACCCCCCCACTTGCACCGCCAACGCAGCTCCACTGTTTCAACGCAGGGGCTGCTTTTGGTCTAATCTCCAATAAACCCAAAAATATTGTGTCAAGCAGTTAGATAGCTGTGTGTGTAACATTAACATAAGTCAGTACTTGATTTTATATTCATTGTGCATGCCTCTGTCAGGCGAATATAATGCTGTAGTCCATGTACATAAATATTTTCATGAGGCCAACCTTGCATTACGCATTCTGTTTTTTATTTGATTATGGGAATTAGCTTTTTCCCAGAGGCACAGAAGTTTCATCATTTTAAATCTTCTAGTAATTAAATTCTCAATCCTCTTTTTATATAGCAAACCTAAACAAGCCTTTGTTAATAGTCAGAACCTTCCCTATAAATCTAATTTGTGTAGACAATCACAGAGGTAATAGATCATGTGATGAATAGCCCTTCACAATTAAATAGGACACCATTTACTTCAATACTCTCTATAAAAACCATCAGAATTTGTGTCCCAACAAATAAATCTTTAAAATTGTTATTAAACATCATTTAAGAACATTTAGGTGCCAACACAAAAACCACACATGCTAGTACACAAGCTATTCACATGCAGACTATACAAAGGTAGAAATTCACAGTATTTCATTCATACCTTTTTCAAAAAATAAAATTGAAGCAGAAAGGATTTTTTTTCACCACAGGCACCAAAAAGTACAAATTCATTACATTCAATGCTGGAGTGTCACACTTAACATCTTGTTTGTACCAAATGTCTCTGTTATAATGATGTATGTCACAATGTTAGAATTAAATCATTTCAAATGGCTGCCTCAGGTGCATTCAAATGTTGTTTTTACTGAATAGTAGGAAACACTGAAATCTGAGCTGACGTTGCAAATATAGCTGGAACCTCAATACTGTGTGACTATTGACTAATGTGTCAAAAAGTACCAAAAAGTGTTGAATATCAAAAGTTGGCATCAAATGCTTGATCTTGCTCTTTTTTATGATCTGATGAGTTTTCTGCCTGATTTAAATAAGGTAATTTATGATTATATTTCTATGTAGGTAAAGTTCTTTTCTTAAAAGGCTGCATTAAGCAGTTTGGCATATGTCATTAAAATGAGGAAAAAGTCTGTAGTCTATAGCAACACAGTACCAAAACTCTGGTACTGTGTTGGCATTGACGTCCACCATTTTTGACATGATGTGTAGCCAGAGCTGTAAGTGTTAAAGAGCAACAAACTTAAGATGTGGCTCATTCCTAAATTAGACTTTAAAATGAGGTTGGATTTCTGACCGCTGGTCCCCCCTTTGGAGCCAGGTTTTGAGTTCGGAAAATGTCCAGATTTTTTAAGCTTAAACGTGCAGTGCGGAACTTTTGTCTCTCCCTACTGGCAGTGACAGTAATTACACAAACACTGATGGATACAGAGAAATTTCCACAGTTCCAAGACAGTACTTCATTATTTAGATGGAGTAAATGTAATAGCTTCATAGCCATCCACATCTGCCCTCAGTCCCATCACCACACTAGTGGTAATTTGAGTCTGTCCTCACCCACAATCACTTTATTTTTTGGACTGTAATCCTTCCCCTTTATTTTTTTATCTGGAGTGTCAGCAACTGTTCTAGGATGCCTCCTAGGGTTTTTAGGCCATACTGCCATACTCCATCACTATGCTCAAACCTTTGGTCAATCTGTCCATTCAATTTCTGTAGGACTTTTATTGTGCCCCTCATCGCGCACAGTACAAGATGCTGAAGGTTCCTACCCATGTTTTTTACCTAGGAACCTTCAGCATGTTGTACTGTGTTGCAAGGGGGGCATGTAATAAAAGTCAGAGAAATAATGCTGCTTAATTGACCCTCCAGACCTGTTTACAATGTACATTTAGACAATAAAACACCCTCTTCAGCTGTGGCAAACTTGCTGGTTGACATTAAATGCATCACTACCTCTGTGCACCGTCAGAAAGTCATCACAGACAGGAAGTTTAAAACTGCAGGTAAAAAGATTGACCTGCCTCTGATGTGCTTAATCAACAGTGAGTTAACTTGTTTGCTGACGGCTTGAACATAAAAGACGTTCATTGATATGTAGAAGTCCTGCACTTCAGCTTTAACTTAGAATTTCCAAAAGCTAAACTGTACAATATTCAGTGGATTCAAAAGACTTCATTATTGATTCAGTTAAATGCCATCAAATCCCAACTATGACCCAAAGCCCATCATGCTTTGCAGCCTACATAATACTCACAGATGCACAAGTATGTTCTGTAGCCTTACATCCAATTATAACTGGATATATGAACAAGGTCTCCAGATGGTCAGCCAACCAGAAAATCACAGGATGTTAAATTCTGTCAGAATGTATAGAAGAGACAGCAGCACTCAGCCCAAGTGGGTAGCAGTATTCACAAAGGACATGTGGACTGACCCCACAAAAACAGGTCAAATGAGAGTTGCAAAGGGGCCTCACTGCTGAATATGTTAACACATCACACAGCCATACCCGGGGGGGGGGGGGGGGGGCAGATCTCGTGCTGGATGCAGTAACACTGCACAAAGAAGAGTGTGAGGTCAGTACAGAGGGTGTGAGAAAACTCTTAGCAGCTACAGACATGTGACAAATTAAAGGAGAAACCTGAAAACTAAGGGAGGAATCAGGATGACAGTAATCTCTTCCATAGATGATGCAGGGTCACTGAAAGGTTTGAGTATGAAAATTATGTGAATCATATGCTGTGGCCTTCAGATCTCAACCTAATTAAACACCTGTGGGACATTTTTAAAGCGATGCTTTGGACTGTGCTCTCGAGCAGCATCATCAACTGAGGGAATATCTTTTGGAAGAACGGTGTTCGTCCCTCCAGAGGCTTGTAGAATCAATGTCAAGGTGCACTGAAGCTGTTTTGGCAGAACATGGTGACCCATCACCTTACTAAGACACTTTGTTTTCCTTTAATTTGTCTCCCGTCTGTATGTCTGGTGCCATCTTGGAGGTCCCTGTAGAGACAGCGGAAGTATTGAGACTTGTTTCTAATAACTCATAATCTAATTTGTGTGACTCGTGACTCTCATATGGCAGTATTTCATGTCAGCAAGGTTAAAATTCCTGGGGCTCCCCACCAGAAGAGATGTAGCCATTTTGGATAAATGAACCAAATAAAAAGTAGATTTGCTTTTGACGTGCTACATGTAGATATCCACTGACCTGGATGATTGAGAATCTTTGCAGACACCTTGCTAAAAACAAAAGCATCTGCTTGTGACAAGTGTCAAATCTTTAGTGGCGGTGCAGAACTACTCTCAGCGAGTCAAACAGCTGCAGAAACACTTACAGCAAGTTATTGCAACTTCATTTCCAGAACTCAACAGCACAACGCTGAAATTGACAGTATAGTCTGACGCAGCCTTGTGGTGCACATTTGATGTTCTGTTTCCTTGAATTTATGCTGTTTAATAGTCTGTTAACTGCTGTTCATGCAATGTGTTGATGTAAAACCTAATGCAGCAGAGAGTTTTCCCCAGAGGAGATCTATCAGAACCTGAATATAAATGTTCTTATAATCAGGACGGGATCACTGGTACCCTGCCATTGTACAGGTGCAGGTAGTAAAAGGTGAGGACCTCCAACATGGCTGCCAGAGACACACACAGTCACATATAGCTGCTACTTTATGAATGTGTAAGACATTGGCTGCTGTTTTTTCTTTTTTTTTCGTAGTTTTTAGATCTTTTTATACAAATTTTGGCCCCTTTGAAAAATTCAACATAAACTACTAACAGTAGAGACTTTTAGTATGTAAACACCTTTGAACCAAAAGCTGTTTAGTACACTACCCTGCAAGAATTGACCTAACAGCTACAGTATTTCACAGGGAAAAACAGATTCACATTATCACTTGAAATCTAGACTCAGTAATGCATATTTACAGCAGACGTTTTATGTCCGGGGGCCAGTGCAGACCCTCTGTTTTACCCAGTTACTGTACAAGATAACTGCGCAAGACTGTTCATAGAGAGATAAAAACAAAATAACAGCTGAACATTAATCTGAGATTTACATGGCACATTCAGTACAGGCTCATGAGATATTCATGAATAAATGATGTTGAATCCAGCATCATTACACTTTCATGTACATGTTTACAGTGCAGATTTCAGAATAAAAGCCTGTAGAAAAATTTAATTTGTAAATAGATGGTTCACATACAATCATAATCATAGCTGTCTCATCTTGTCGGCACAAAACTGTCGTTAAAAAACAAAAAACAACATAAAAAAACAAACAAAAACTAATGAATACTGTTAATGTGTGTCACCTGCTTTTCCATTTGTGTGCAAGTCTTGTCTGGTTTCCTAATTAATGTATACATGTCCTATCATTAAATAAAACTGTAATTTTATTGGCAAAGGTAAAGTGTCATAACTGGGACAAACTATCCCCTGGGCTATAATTAAATGTTGAAACATTTTCAAACCAACAAATCATTACCTTAATCATAGCATTAATTAATAATCATTAACATTAATTGTTCATTAGTGTAAGCAAAGTAGACCAATGTCAAGACATATAGCAGCTTCTATCAGCAGCATTTATACTACATTTACATTGTCAGCCACTGGTTTGAAATCATATATGCTGGATTACTTAAGTCTGGTTTCAAACCTTCTGTATTACTGTCCACATTTTTCATTATTCTCTCAGCTATTTAAATAAATCTCAGGCTGTTTTCCCTGGTTGGAGACCCAGTTGAGCCAATCTTGAGCTGTGTCCAGGATTTAGTGTGGGGGTGTCACCTTCCTGCACCGTAGCTCAAAAAACAGGGACAGAAGAATGGCCACATGAACGGTCACAAATGTGGATAAGACCAACAAATCTGTTCAGGTTGTTGCAGTTGACTCACAGATGTTGGTGGCACAGCTGTGACACACACACAAACGCAGGACACTTCTATTTGAAACTCAATGTCAGGCTAAGTGAAGTGAAAGCTAAATTCAGTGTAACGATGAGGCTCAGATTGCATTCAGAGGTAGGTGGGCTACTGCTTTTACTGGCTGGATCAGATGCTTCAGTTCATCGTCCCTCTGTAAAGTTTTGTTTAAATCTAAACACAGCTGTGGTTCTGGCCACTATCACATTTAATAATAATAATAATAAACTGAGTAGTTACTTTACTTTTGAAATCTGCTCTGCAAACATCACAGTACATACGTCTGATACATCTTTATACATTTTTACATACAGTTTTATCAATGCGATATCAGCCAGTCCTAATTGATTTATTATGCACTGGACAACAAGAGCTTTAAGTTTTCTTTTCTCTCTGTAGATAACTACAGCACAACCTGCTTCCATTTTGAACACGGCACAATATGTGCAACATCATGTGCCTTAAAGGTGATAAATAAAGATTAACGACCAAATTGAGCGTTTTCAGACGGGTAATTTAAATGTTCGGTTTGCACATGTATTTCAGGAGCAAACACTGCTGCGATTAATGTTTTGAAGTGGTGCAGGACAGTCAACAGGATAAATTACAGCATTACACATTATTTTCTGCAATTTGTTTGTTTGTTTTGCCTGTTGTCTGTTGTGTTAAAATAGCCTTGGACAGATTACATATAAACATTATCTTCTAAAACCTATTCAGGTGAGCCTTGCAGTTTACTTGCACTGAATGGTGGGGGCAATTTTCTCGGGAACGTGAACACCTTTGCTTATCACCTTGAAGAATATTTCTGTGCGTCTCCTTAAATTGACACTGCAGTCACACCCCCGCTACTGCAAGATGCCTTCTCCAGGTCCTCCATGACCAAGTCCTGTTGAGTGACATGGTTGAGACGCCGAGAAGTGCTCTTATCCAGGCTGTTGAGAGAAATAGGCTCCAGAGAGGTTTGTATGTTGTTGGCTGGGAGCACAGAGTTTCCCTGCAGCCTGTGTGAGTAAGGTTTCCTCCGCTGTCCGTTCGCCGCGCACAGGCTGAACTTGAACACAGCTTGAAATCCACTGCGGAAATTCTCGTTGAAGAAACCGTAGATGATGGGGTTGACGCTGCTGTTGAAGAAGGCTAGCCAGTGGGCAAAGGGGTAAATGTAAATGTTGATGATTCTGTACTGTTGCTCAGTCAGGCTGGCATAGTCGCTCAACATCATGAGGGTCCACAGAGGCAGCCAGGAAAGGATGAAAAGCAAAGCAACTATCAGAAGCATTTTAATCACCCGTTGCTTTTTCTTTGACACAGTGTGCCGGTTGTCGTGGCCCGGCTTTCCTCCTGTTGGGACTGCTGTTTTGAAAAGCGTTATGCCAATCCGGGCGTACATGACCACAATGAGAGAGAGAGGGGCAAGGTAGATATTTGCAAACAGGACAGTGGTATAGATCTTCCTCATCTCCTGGTTTGGCCAGTTCTCTCTGCACCAATAGAACGGACTGGTTTTGTTGTCATAGCCCAGTAACACCCGAATGGTTTGCTCCTTGGTCACTTGTAGCATCACTCCAGAGGGACACATGATGGATATAGCCAGAACCCAGATAATGACTATTATCAAGGTGGCTGTGGATATGGTCAGCTTTTGCTTGAAGGGGTAGACGATACATCTGAATCTGTAAAAGGATTAAACAAAGACTGTATAAGGGAGATGTATATAAACATTTAACCTGATTTTGAAAATGGCTTTTCCACTGGAAATTGAGTGACGGTAACAAACATTTACTTCAAATAGCACAACTAGAACAACTAGAATGGCGCATACCTCCATCAAGGCCAAACAATCATATACAAGTTTGTGAGCTGCACCAAATCGTCCGTATTTTATTTCCTGAGAAATTGACAAAAGAGTTGAAAAAGTGTTGAAAAAGTCTCACAATGTTAAGGAAAGTGATTAGAAAAACCTTTCATGAATCCGCCCAATTTAACCAGATCTCAACCAAACTTTAATGGATTTGTTTCCCATCCCTCCACCAAGTTTGGTGCGAATCGGTTCAGTACCTTTTTCTTACAAATAGACAGACATGGGTGAAAACATCACCTCATTGATGGAGGTAATCAGAGTTAATGTCACTTTTAATGAGACAAACCCAGGCTCTAATCACATGGAGGGGCTGTTCCCAGAACAGTCATAGATATTAAGGATGCACATGCTGAAAGTGGATGTGCAGGTCAGTATTTCTGAAATAGCTCAGAATAATAAAGTGAAAACAAATCAACATCAACATTTGGCTTTAAAATCAGATTATTCTGACTCACTGTGTGGTAGACTAATGTTCAGAACACTGACGTCACGGTTTGTGCTCAGTTTCATTTTTTCCCTGCTCTATAGTGCAGTTTGTACTGCAGATCAATACCTAAACAAGAGAGCTGTAATTAACCACCCCACCCCCCCAGACACACAGCTGAAGCGTCCTACCCTAATTCTTCAGGGTCCTTTCTCACCAGCCATTGCGTCAGATGTCCTACTGTAAGCTTTACCAAATAATGGAGTCGACACTTGCACGTTCATATGCACACAAATTCAACACAAATTTCCCTGCGACACAAAAAAAGCTTCATCAGAAGTGTGCGTCATTCAGTCCAAACGTTCATACTTAAGGCTGCTGGAGTGTGAAAATGACTTGCTGTTATGGGAGCCTCCTGCATGACACTGAACTCTGTGCATCCCTGATTTGGTCATCACTTTCAGACATTATTCATTCATCTATTATATTGTCTGTACATTTCCGCACAATATGACCCATTCAAGAAGATGGACGTATGTACCCTTTAACAGTCATCGTTTTGTGGGACTGAACTTATTAACCTTCCAGCTCAATCAGAAACATCTTCAAACAATGACATTATCTTGTGAACTGATCCAGGGAGATGTAGCAGCAGTGAAGGACGTATTCAGGTCCTTTACAAGTGGAAAAACACTCCAGTACAGGTCAAAGTCCTGCATTCAAAATCTTGTCATTAGTGGTGAATAAATAAGTAAGAAACATTTTAATGTCCATATTTAATAGGCCCCCCATGCACATACACCAGTTGGCAGCAACTAGTGACCTGCAGTAATAATATGTGGCCTGCGAGATTTATTTTATTTTAATCTTTTTTTTTTTTTTTTAAATCTGACTGTGTCTGACAGTCTCACATTCATCTCTGATGTCCAAACAGAGAATCTACCCTGACCTGGAGATGCTTATTATACTGTTATCCATGCTGAGAGTGAATGACAGACCCACACAGTCACATCAGGAAGCGGCTGCAGCGTAGTCAGTGCACAGCGTCTGGTGCCAAAATAGATAATGGAAGCAACAGTTACCCACAGATTTCCTTCCTCGAGGTGATTTTGCCAATGACATGAAGGCAAGTGAAAGTTTGGGGTTTTTTGGAAGCAATGCTTCATTTTACATTATTGTGAGCTTTTAGTCTGAAATAGGTTCTGACAGTTGTTGCTTGACAGACCTCTGAAATAGACATATGAAAAATAACAGTAAATCAGTTCAGTAAATCAGTCAAATGTATAATATGTGACTATGGGCCACATGTTAACAGTAACAAATCAAATTTCAGTTTCATTTTTAATCAATCAATTTTCTTAAATTAGCATTTGATTATGTTCTGGTCCACCCTGTAATGGATTAGAAAAAAAAGGTTGAACCCAAACTTACTTGCCGACCTCTGACATACACATTCTTACCTATTGTTTCACACTATTCCACTGTTGTACAGCTGATATGCAGCCTGCAAAGCCATTGAAGAAGACCACTATCAAGTACACATGGCTGTAAATATTGCAGAATTTAAAATCTGCTTTGTAAATGATTTATGAGGAAGGAGTTGCATTCAGCATGTTTCTTCGAGGATACACACAAGGTGTTTTGGATAGTAACAGTAGCAGAAACATGGCAGGGGACAAATGGATCATTGCAGCTTAGACAACAGAGGAGATGTGCATCGACTCGAGGTCTCACCAGGAAAGAATCTTGGGGTGTTAGTTTGACAACAGAGGCGTCCAGATGCTTCCAGACGCAAATGAGGATGTTGATTTAAAAAAAAAAAAGAGAAATCAGGTATAGAGTCTCTGTGATACCACCATACTGTAGTATTATGATTTATAATACTACTACGGTGTGGCAGCTGTAGGGTGACATAGGGACAGATGCAGAAATCAGACTGCAAAGTGATCTGTGTATGAATACACTGGCCAAAGGGGACACAGGAGAGCTCTTTATCTCTTTACCCTTTCAAAACAGATTCTAATCATGAGGCTCATAGATGCTGTATGTAAGGTGACTCTGACTCTAGGATGTCAAAGCATTTCAAACTCCCATCTGTCCTTTCCAGAGGCGCAGACGCCCTCCAGGGATTCTTTTTTCAAGCGGTGACGTCACTGCACGTGTAGTGTCTGAGGACCAGGCGATGTCAAAACATCAGCTCTGTCATTTTTACAGCTTGGAGACCTTGGAGAGCTGTAAAACTTACAGAACTGACAGAGCCCCCACCCCCTTCCCTCCCTCTAATGTCCTCTAACTCCGCTGTGTGTGTTTGTTTGCTGGTCTCCCGTGTTGGCAGCAAACTATTTCCCCACTGTGAGACTCTGAGGCCTCCTCCAGTGGTTTGGAAAGTAGTTAAGCAGGATGCCTGTTGTCATTTCTTCCAAAGTAAACAAGTACCAATTAAAAACGATAAAGCTGTGCAATCCTGCTCAGCTCATGTCTTTCTTTGCAAGAAATCTACATCTAAATGACATCCTCTCAAACAATCACACAGTAGAATCAACACCTTTTCAATAATAACTGAACATCATAACATGAAGGATGATTTAATGCAGACTGTTTTTTTTTTTTTTTTTGTTTGTTTAGACTGCATTAAATTTAGCAACTTAATAAACTGCCAACTGAGGGTCTATGCATAAGCTAATATATGGTCACAGAAAACTTACATATTTTAGGATTAGGCTATGTGGGTCAGTTAATATGAACATATTACTCGAAAATTTAAGCTTGTTAAAAGAATTCTTTATGGCATCCATGTATCTTCCATTCGCTGAAGAAGGCTGTGAGATATGGATGAAAACTCTCAAAAAAGGCTGTAAGTGAACCTTTTAACCCTTAGATTTTCTAGTATTTTATCACATAAATGAATAGATTTGTGCTGTCTGGGTGCTTCCTAGTCTTATGTGTTTTCTTTTGCACATAAAACAAGGTGCAGTTCATATATGAAAGATGCTTAGAAAAGGAAATGTATTATGGTATTTTGTGAAGCAGTAATGGTAAAATACAGCCACTGTACCTGTCAACAGCAATAGCGACCAGAGTGAAGACAGATGCTGACACAGAGATCCCTTGAACCATGCCACTCATTTTGCAGACCAGGCTTCCAAAAGGCCATCCTGTCGGCAGGAAAGATGCATTCAGCTGATTTACCATTGAGACATTAACTTCAGACAGTAGAGTACATGCATGAATTCAGACTGTGTCAAAAAGAGTCACGCTCACAAATAAATCAGTGCACTGAGGCATCTCAAGGGATTTGCCGTAATGTCATATCTGTGTTTCTTAAAAGGGAACAATCCCTTCTCTTGCAGTACTTGATCAGGGTTGCTGTAGCAGAGCTGCTGAGAGCGTAGGTGTCTTATGATGGGTGACTAAAATAATCAGACTTCAGGCTGCCATCAGTGTAACCACCGGCTTCTGTAACCTTTACTGGTGCCTGATTGTATACACTTTCTGAAGTTCATGTCAGAGATGCTTACCTCTCATCCAACAACTGGATGAGAGGTAAAAGGGATGGAAGAAGTTCCTCTTTGCATTTTTGCTCTTGGTTGTGAAGTTTTATGAGCACCAAAATGATCCACATTTTACCATAATGTGGCCGTAATAGAGCGTTCTGGTGGTTTGGCCAACTGAAGCAACACAGTAAGGAAGGATGTTTGCTTAGAACTCATTTCTGCTTGTGGTTTAGTTTTATGGACGTTATACTGTAATAAGGTATTGGGTGTATGTTTTTTTTTTCCCTGTTAGTGGCAGTACACATGTCGTATAACTTGAGAAAATATGTGCACAGGTACCCTAAAGGTTTGAGCCCCTTGTTAAAAAAAACATGAAAACATGTACCTCCAGATACAGTCCTGGTGAAAATTAGTACCACTACCACTGAATTTCAAGAATATAATTCAGATCTTCAGAATTAAATGCAAATGAACCACTCAAGTAAAATGTCCAAGGTTACTGAATAAAAGAAAAAAAACTTGCAGAATAACACAATTATTGGCATCCTTTTGATGAAGTGAAATTTGTTCCTGAAACAAAATAAAACCAAATTCTGTGCTTAATTTTCAGTGTTCACGTGACATAACGTTCAAGGACGTGGCGCTGTGTCTGTGAAAGTTGATGTGGCTTGTGTTAAAAAAAAAAAAAAAAAAAAAAAGAGCTTCAGGCTGACTTCAGCAACCTGGAGTACCAGAGTGATGGTTTCAGCCTGTACCTCACCTCATACTAAACCAAGTAGGGCTCCATGGACGAAAACCCAAAGATAACATCACTAATGAAAGCAGGGCACAAAATGGCAAGACTAATGTTTGCAAAAACTTTCGTAGATAAGCCAAAGTCTTCCTGGGTTAATGTCTTAACAGATGAAAACAAAGCCAAGCCCTTTGGCAATGCAGCACATCATATAGGTGATAAAATGAAGCCCATAAGGAAAAGGCTGAAGGTCTATCGTTCTGTGGGTCTGCTTTGCTGCCTCTGGAGCTGGAGGCACTGGATGTATCAAAGGAATGTAGAAATCAGAAGAATAGGCACTTCAGAGCAAAATGTGTTTCTCAGCATCAAAAAATTAGGTTTGAGGCAAAGGTCTTGGGACATTCAGCAGGAAAACAACACAAAGCTGACATCCAGCAGCACAAAAGAATGGCTGAAAATGAAAAGATGAACCGTTTCAAACTGCAAGAGCTGCAACACATAACTGCAAGAAGCGTTTAGAGGCTCATTGCTGCCAAACATTCTGCATCAAATGGAAGGGTGCCAATAATTGTCAGGGGTACATTTTGTGTTTGTATTATTTCACTATTGGGCAATTTTTGTTTTTTTTGCTGTTCAGTAAATATCTGGTTGATTGATTCATCTGCATTTAATTTCAATGCTGGAAAATTCAATATTTTAAATCAAAGCATAATTGTGAGCCTAAAATACTTAAATTCATTATAATGTTTTTCTTTATTACCACTACGTAGCTGCTGCATCCTGACATGAGTCATTTTTGGCTCCAGTCGTTGGTCTTCCCCAGTCAACGCTACAGTTTTACAAAATGGGTCCAACTTGGGTAGGTGTAATAGTTTCCAAAGACCCAAGCCTTGCAAAGTTTGGAAGTAGTTCAAATTATCACAAAACAAAAAGGTGGTCTGTCCACTGCACATTTTAAAGGGTGTAGCACAGCAGCAATAGCCAGAGAAAATGCACAGGTGCTGTTGTGGATGATGGACTGCCAGAAAAGGCAATTTTAAACATGCAGTTTGATTTGTGCTGTATTACACAATGACATACAGTTTGTCAAAATAAAATTAACTTAGATGGAATAGTAAAAAAGTAATTGTTTAGATGAATCAACTAACATGTTAAATAGTCAATAGATTAATCAATTAGAAGCAGCATTATTATGAGTGGCAGTTTGATCGATGTTGAAAAGATGTTGACAACTGTTTTTGGGTGACATTGGAGACACACATCAAATCTCTGATAAACATGCCAGGAGGATATTTCAAACTTTTTTCAAGGCACTGATGTCTTACTATGAATAAACACTGGTCCCTCTGACTGTATTCAGCTGACCGCTCGGCATCACTGTCCTGTTGGTGTGATGCGTGACCCAGTCAATGTCATTGGCTCACACCACACCACTGAAGAACACTGCACAGCATGAGTTTGTCATCACAGAGCCATAGGGATGTTGACAGAGGGTGATGTGCCCGGCCATGGCCCAGTTTGTGATTGATACAGTGCTTAATGTTACAGCTGAGTATTTTCAATTTCCATCTCTGTGACACCAAGTCTTGTGCCTCCTGCTCTCGAAGTCTTTCATATGCCTTTTTGTGAACTTCTGTCTGACTTGACTTGACCTCTTTTCTCTCCCCATGCATCACTTTCTCTGTTTCTCCCACTTTGCTCAGATTTGACAAGTGCTGCTCTGAATGTTGTGCTTCTAGCAGGATCTCCCTTTGCAATCAAAGAGCATTGAAGTTTTTTTTTTATCTATGATCCTTTGCTTCTCCATCTCTAGCCTGCAGGGAGGTCTTTCTTCCCTCGTTTCTCACTGTGGTCAGATGGTTAGCCGTGAGAAAAACTGGAGTATTTCCAAATCCGATAAATGCCAGTCAACTGGAATCACAATAGTATTCTCCCTCCCCTTCTTGTAGCCTCTGACTCTCACTAGACCACATAACAGACTTGGGTTTACAAAATGACAAAACAAATTACAGCACAATAAACCCCTGTAAACAAGCTTTTAATATTTCTTTAAAGATCTCATCAAGATACATTTTAACATGAAAATACTATAAGTTGCATAATGGACAGTGACTAGCTTCCTGTCCCGAAAACCATCTCGTACGTACTCACCACAAAATGAGATTTAAGGTGAACACCGAGAAACTTTCCCTCTTAAACATATGAATGTGAAAACTGCCTTATAGCCCTCAACATATACGTCATTGTGCATGGCTACGGTCAAACACCCTTATAAAGTAACGCGTGTGGGGAGGGACAGTTTCCTTGTTTCTGGTCTGCTGTGTGCTATTCTTGTCATGCTGTGCATTACATTATATGACATCACATTCATTTTTCATTTGTTTTGTCCAGAGCAACTTAAAATAAGTGCTTCAAACATGAGCTACCCATCATTAAAAATTGGAAGCACGTCCTTATCCAACAAGCACCTAAAAGCGTGGTCAGTGTTACACTAGAAGTGCTTGTTTTTTTTCCACCTGATGCCTGTTTGAGTGCTCCTGAAATTGTATTTTCATGACGTTTCCTTTCTTCTTTTTTGATAGCTCAGTAATATTTTTTGCAAGAGGAGAAGTGTAGAATAGGAAAGTGGGCAGAAATATTGTCCCTATTGTAAATTTGCATATGAACATTTTCTTGTCAGTACAACCTCAATATTCTGCAACATGAAAGCACAAACTTTTCAATTCAAGGCTTTCCACTGGTGTCAATCTGTTTTGTCAAATTCTGAAGAAGAAATAAAACACAGCAAATATTATCACAGTCAGAATGGCACCGGTATTAAAATATCACGTTAGAGCAACACTAAATGATATGATTTTAAATTTATTCTGGATGAAGCCTTCAGTGCCTTAGACAAAGTTGTAGACTCCTCTCCAGATCAGTGCCTCTCTGATTTCTGTTTCCTTTCTGTGGGTGGTTTCTTTCATTCTCGTTTACTTCTGGCAGCTCCAAGCTGTCCATAATATTTGAGGATTTAATTCTGAGTTATGTCATTGCACCAGGGATTTAATCATCAAGCACTCTGCCAGCTGGATTTCCCCAAACTCATGTCAGGGTCTGACCTCTGCCTGATTTAGACAATAACCATAGACCATGAAGCAATGGGATCACACCAGCCATGAGGCCCCAACAACATGCTGGAGGTCCGACCAATGAGTACTTTGTACTGTAGTTATTACTGCATCATTACATGAGCACTCAGTTGTCATTGTAATGCTATCACAGTGACATTTAAACATCTGCCAAAGAACTCAAAACCACCTCTTTGGTATTTCCTGCTATAGTTGGTGTGTTGGTTTTGCCATGATTTGACACACACACTCGATGCTTAATATCTGCTCTACTGAGGAGGCAATAGGTGAATAATTGGTGTGTAATCACCTATTTAACCATAATAATACCATAAAATATTAAAGTGATCTCTGAAGGTAGGCAAAGCAATTTATTTGATCCACAGCAATAAGAGCAAAATCTTTTGTTGTTAGATTAAAATGTTTACGCTTAACTTTGTGTTTTTAAGATACCAGATCCAAATCAGTCATTTCAGAAAGCCTGAGAATAGGTGGAATAAACTTTCATTCATCTATTGAAAAATTGATGGCCTTGATGTTAGTCAGTTGAGAGGAAACATAGATCATCCTGAATTATCATGTCTGGTTTTCATAGTTTTTGTTTAACACAGGAAGAAGCACTGCAGCTACTATAGAGAGCGTGCATGAGGAATCTGAACCTTATCACTCGCCTTGAGAATCACTCATGTGAGATCTGTGTCATCTAGAGCCAACTGTCAAGTTAAATCAGCACAATATGTAAAAAGCCCTGGTCTTATTTATGCATGCAGGGAAGGCTGTCGCTGGGCCGTCTTTGTTTTTGACCAACACAGGCTGTTAAGAAAACAGCCATGATCTTCACAAGGTTCATTTTGCAGGGGATGGCCTCCACTTAACACCTTAAGTGGTCAATATCAATGCGAGTCCACTCTGAAGAACGGGGGCAGTCCAGGAGTGAATGTAATAATATCAGTTGTTAGGGATTAGGAATCAAGGTTAATCAAAGGATGATCAAGGCTAACAGCCCTGTGAGGCTGTAATGCTTCATTAAACACAAAACAACAACATTATTGATTGGAGGGAAAATGGATGAAAAAACTTCATCACATAGCTCTTTATCAGTAGTGAGGGAAAAATGTAAAGAGGCCTGAGGTTGGCACCACAGGAAGATCTGAATTCACACTTCTGCTTATTGGAGCTTTTTAATTTATAAATCACAAAATTAACATGTGAAATAACCCCCACCCCACCCAGAATTCTCCCAAGATAACCCAAACAGTGACACCAAGCACATACATGTATAACAGACATACAACCTCATTTGATGGACACAATCAGGAAAAAGAAAGAAATCCAACATCTAAAAAGATAATTAAAAAAATAATAATTAGTGGCCATTTCAGACATTTCAGACTCATCTCTACAATGTCAAAAAATTGGCTCAGCCTTCAGCTGCTGTCACATTTCCAACAACACATCAACCCCAGCTGTTCTAATGTGGAGCTGTGCTTCAAGATGAATGTGTACATGTTCAGGAGATACCAATTAGCAATGTTACAATTAATTAATTCAAATAATAGTTTGACATTTGGGGACGTGTGTTGCAGACAGTTAGGTGGGAAGTTTGATAAAACCCTCAAGTCTGCAGGATAAATACACAGACACAGTTTCCATACAAATTGAGAGTGGCATTGATAAGAGAGCAAATTTGTGTATTTCCCAAAATGTCAAAAGGTTTGTAGAGTAATAAAGTTAGGTAAGGCAAGATATTCTGTTTGTGTTTGTCTCAAGAGAATCAAGGGAGAGTTCTGGTTCCAGGTCGTCATTTACTGTTTGCAACAGGAAATCTGTTAATTAGAGATGTTTACAGGTAACACCTTGTGTCTTGTTAGCAGTTTGTTAGCATTAAACACAAAATGCAACTGAGGTTGACAGGTATTAGGTCATGTTTTTTGAGGTGTCTTTATCATGTTTTCCTCAAGTGTTGGAAAATTCAACCTGTTGATGGGGCTTGATGACAAGTCAGAAGATCACCAAATTGATTGGTGTTTATCCTCTAGAGACCTTCAATGTTTGTACCAAATTTCATGGCAGTCCATTGAATAGTTGTTGGGATTAAGTCACATATTTATCTTTAACAAATGCCATGGCAGTTCATCCAGTAGTTGTTGAGATATTTCAGTCCAGACCAAAGTGTTGAACTAATCAACTGACTGCCATTATCCTTATGGCAACGCTTCCACCTTGGCAAAGAATTCCCAGTTTTGACACAAGTCACAGCCACAATTAAACAACACAATGAAAGCTTCTAATTAACGGCATGCTCACCTGTAATTATGTTGTCAAGAAGTGTTGTGGGCATGCAGAAAATCCCAACCAGGAGGTCACTCACAGCAAGGTTCAGAATAAACAAGTTGGTCACTGTCCGCATGTTTTTGCTCCTCAGCACAATGAAGCACACCACTCCATTCCCCACCATGCACACGAGGAAGATGAGCAGGTAGGACACGATGAAGATGGCTGCCGTGGACGGCTGATGCAGGTAAAATCCAACATAGGTGATGTTGTTTCTAGGTATGATGGACTCCACAGAGGAGTTGTAAAATGTCCAGTTGTCGTAGGGTTGAGTCAAGTTGGTCTCAAGTCCTTCGTTCATTTTAAACCTGAAAAATGAAAGATGAGCAAATTATGTCATCAGGTGAATCAGCTTGGTTTCGAGTGCAGTTTCAAAAAAGGGAAAGTAATTAAGGCATTTCAATCCTTAAAGAAAGGAGGAAGAAAACGAAACATGAAAAAACAGGGTCATTCTGTGACCACGCCGACTGTTCCTACCACAGCCCCACATACTGCACCAGAAAACTTAACTGGTTGCTTGTTTTGTGCATTATATGTATGCACTGTATTCCACATCCTTTGTCCTATTCCTGTTTTTATTTTATTTTTATTTTTATTTGCTGTTTCATGTTGTTCAGTCAAATACAACAAAGGAGCTCTTCTTCTTGCTGTCAGCGGTCAGTAAGCAGGGGTCACTATTTTCACTAGAAAATATAAAGCGTGCCCTGCTTAGGCTGTTAGACAACTGTATGGGGTGGGGGGTGGGGAGGTATAATATGGCTGCATGTTTAATTTGAGGTGACTGAAATTCTAGTATTTATATGTTAGCGCTAGTTAGCAGGTATCGGTGCCCGCTCTCACCATTAGCCTTGGGTTAGCCATCAAGCAAAATGCCCAGATGCCCAGCTGTGCTAACGATGCTAATGGGTGCATAGGCTTGCCAGAGTTATTAAACTGGCACGCACCGTAGCCTGAGCTCCACACAAGCCCCAACTCTTTGTCCATTTTTGGATTAGCCGGGAGTTAGGCGGAGTCAGGCACTGCCAAGATTCCGACGGTGGAGCAGCCCACTCTGAGCTTCAAAACCTCTCTTCGGAAACCTATGGGTGATGTCAAAGAGTCTATATTCATATTTATTTACAGTCAATGGTGTGTGCATGTGCTTGCTGTGCACACCTGTGCACCATGTGATATCCTCGCCGCTATGACTCAGTGAGTTATTTAGCCCTAGGGTTCCTGCTCTGCTCGCATTATGGGACATAATTATCATGCCTGCTCTCTCTCAGCAGCAGGTGTGTTACATGAGGCTTTCACCATGACCATTCAAACCAGGCTTGGATCAGCAGAGGGCCACAGTTCAGTTTATTTTATCTTTAGATCAGTATATAGTGAAGTTGTTTCATTACTTTATATTGAGGTAATAAATATGCAAAAGTCAATTAGATGCTAATGTGCATGAGAAATTTTTTTAAAAAAGTAAAAAAAGATTGGTTATAACAATCATCTGCTCCTTGATTTTCACTATAAAAGTAAGCTACTTTATGTATGAGAAAACACTGACAGCTTAATGCCAACAACTAAGTGGTCTCATAAGATCTCCGGCAATATGACACAAGCTTAATTAATGTGATAGGAAGAAGAGCACATAGAGTCGAGCAGCAGCATCAGTCTGTGATGTTCTGTGCGTTACAGACTTTTAGCTGCATCTCACAATGAAGTGCTGCTATTATGCCCACTTCCACTCAGCCGCCCTTACATATAGCTTAAGTTAGTGATTTTCCATATTTCCCCAAATGACCTTGAACACCCCTCAGAGCAGGAACTTTCCTGGCTGCGTACCTGCAGTTGAAGGGAGGGCAGTAACAATAGCAGAGTGAGCTTGTTTTTTTCCCCTTGAGAGAAAACGGCTAGCAAGAGAGAGCAATGCTGAAATCAGCCACAGATCTCAGATAGGATTTTATTTTGGTCTGTTGTTTAGGCCAAAAAAGCAATTTCAGGTTGTCACCTTGGGCTCTAGTAATTTCTGACTATTTTTGACATGTTGATTAATTGATTCCTCAGGAAATAAATACACACATTGATCTTTTGCAGCCCCAAGTTTAACAATTGATCCTCCTAGAATATTTTCTAAAGCTATTTCCTTTTATAAATATTCATGTTCCTGTTTTCATGCTATAGATCAGAACCTATTAAATGACTGATGACAAATCTTCTTGCCACAAAGTTTTGTCAAAGCTTGTTTTAATTAGGTTTCTGTTTATCCCTGGAGTGTTTTTAATATACACTTTCAAGCAGTCAAAGCTTCCATTACAACCTGTAGTTATGTCTAAAATTCCTCTCATTAATGTGACTAATATTTAAATAGTCAACATTTCATCTTTTGCAGGAATCTGGTAATGCTGTTTGCTGTTTACGTGGTAATTTATCTTTCACAGTATTGTCTGCATTCGCTGTAAAAATCATCTGTTGTCAGACTCCATTGAAGCTCCACCAGCAACTGACACATCCAGAGAAATAAGCAAACAGTTGTGGACAAATGGGCCCAGAAATGCTAATTCCATCTCTGGCCCTGACAGCTGTTTCTGAGATGTGCAAGTGTTTTTAAAGTGGATTCTTCTCCAAGTCAACAGCAGCGAAACAGCTGTGAGAGTATCTACCTGTGAAATTGTAAAGTAGAGATTTGCATCAGGTAGGTGTAGCTGTTGGGATTATGAATCCTGCTCGTTATGTCTGTATGTATCTATGGTTGTGAACACCGGCAAAATTTAGGTGAAAAAACTGAATCATTTGCATTCAAGCTGGCATTCGGAGATTTGCTGAGATTTTCACTGTAAAATATTTCATTCCTGATCATTTAACAATCTCTCCTTTATAACTGATGCCAATGGAAATGCCTCAGAGTAAGAGTCATTTTTGCTCCACGTCGTTGACAGTGATAAACCTCACAGATGGTAAAATCGCTCTACAGGCTCACTGATGCTTTCTCCATGTGAATGAGCTGAATGAAAAAAATACATTTGAATAATACATGAATGGGCAAACAGAGGCCAGTGGTGGCTAATTGAAGGAGCTGAGGAAGATGCTCTTTAATGTTCACCTAACTCTGCAGTTTTAATGACTTATTTATCAATACATAGATGTGTTCTGATGGTCTCTGAGGGAAGTTGAGAATATCTAATAATCGAAACTGGAAGGATAGAGGTGAACTTAGACTGAATTATGGATAAAATGATTCTTTCTGAGATTTCAGCCAGTGTCTCTTTTAAACTGCAGTTGACATAATATAAAATCTAATGTGACTGTTCATTCGTAGATGGCCTTAGATGGCCTCTTTTGTGAAATTGTCACCACAGACTTGAAAAATTATTTTTGACTTCTGCACAAAAGTAGAATAATGTTCTGACAGCAATTTTATTTAGAGACTTTGCCAGTTTCCTGCAGGCACGGGGAAATTTTGCCATAAGAAGAAAAGGATCATGCATAAGTCATCTCAGACAGAAAACTGAAGACCAATTCTAACCTGCAATATGATTTATGCATCCCCCAAGGATGTGGTAGGGCCACAGTGTTCCCCTAGGTCAGATATTTATGCCTCCGTGCCAGTAACAGCTGTGGCCAGGAGCGTTTCTTTCTGAGGTTTCGTCCCTTTCTCATGAAGGCGATACCTCAGGGACATTTTGAGAGAACTTCTTCAAATTTGACCCAAACCTTCACTTAAACTTGAAGATGAACTGATTAGATTTTGGTGGTCAGAGGTCACTGTGACCTCACAGCCATCCCATTTTTGTTAAAATCAAGGTCACTGTGATCAGGTTTTTGGCCGTAACTCAAGACTTCATATGCTAATTATGACAGAATACACGTGATGCCTTTTATTGAATTCTTTTAAAGCCCGTACTACATAAAAGCTGTTATGACTCTAGATACAGACTTGGTTGTAAGCTGGTTGGTGGAGGCCCACAACTGTGAGGTGGAGTCTAGTTTTAGGATGTGATGACTGGAATTCAACCCTAGATCACCCATTTCCCTTCATTGTTTTCCTACATCAGATATGTCGGATTTGGCATGGAACCTGGAGTGACACAGTTTCAGACGACACCTTTCTAGTTTCTAAGTTAATATTCCATCTGTCCATACACAGGTTTAAAGAAGGAATTTTATTTTAAAATATAAAAGCATTTGGTTGTATGTTGTTTTGAAAGTCAAATCTTTTGCAGTCAGTGTGTCGACAGATGCTTGTGCTGTGTTTTATGATTATTAGCAAACTGACGGTTTCAGAGAGATACAGTGTACAGGACCAGACTGGTGATGTTGTGTTGATGATCCTTCTGAGGGAATACACTGCACTATACCTATATTAATGTGCATATGGATGCATAGTAATGTATTATAATGCATAATGTCATGGATAATGTCAAAATCGGTGCAATGATTGTATAAGTCATAAGTGGTGAAGACATGAAATACTTTTTTTCTCTTAGTCCATTTTTATTCACTAGATTCAGTGAATTGCTTCCACAGTCAACTGCCGAGATGATGGAAGTTCCTCTCTCACCCACAGCTGGTGACTTTTTTCATTACAGTAGTTTGACATTGTGGGAGTAGGAATCGCCCACTACAGTGATTGCTCCCTTGTCAGTCTCTTTTTTTATTTGGTAAAATGTGCCAACCCCTGAAAGTACAGGTACCTACAGCCTTTCTTGGGTTTTAACAGAATTCATTCATGTCCAGTAGAGATCTAAATGTGGAGTGGGAGACCCGAGAGGATTGAAATTTCTTGGGAGACATATATTAATTCTCCATGCATCAATTTTTCATGCTCAAAATTAAAGCACTGGAACTTAGGCACTTTTACTCCTGCTGCCTCATAATAGTACGATTGGTTGTCCAGATTCAATTATTGCAGATGATGCCTTATTTTCTATCTTTCTTTTTTTTTTATCAGAGTATGATTCAATACATGTGGCGTAAGAGGTGGAAGAGCAATGTAAGCTCAATATGTTGGAGGCCACATAATCCTGGCATCATAATGCCTGGAAAATTACATATTGATTCACAACTGCATTGGTCCAGATATTATCTGGGTTAAGATGTGCTTCAGTCTTACTTAATGAATCAAATATTTACTATATGTCAAATTACAGAGGTATGTAAAAAATATTCCAGGGTATACTAGCAAGCCACCAATACAATAGGATACCAAGCCATCTCAAAATGCAAACAGTTCATTGGTCCATAGAAAGAATTTTAACCTTGTCAGTTTAACCTCATTAATCAATTATCATAGCCTTTTAATTATCAGTCATATGACCAACTTCGCCACTGCAAGCCTGAGGGGCCTCCTTCTGGAATCCCATGATTTGCATGTGTAAACCCCCACCTCTTATTTTTTTCTGACGTTGCAGTGTGATCAGGTTTGATGTTGCATGTTGCTGCATGTGAGAAAATAACCAGTGTAATTAAAGCACATGTAGCTGCCACACTGAGCATGCTTATCCTTAGCGAGAAACATTTCAGCTTAACAGCCGGGATGAGATGATGGACATGATCAGCGGGTGTTCAGTGGCTCAGTGCGCGACATTTACAACAAAATCCCATTCCTATGTTTGACTGAAAGCCAGAGGATGAGTGTTTCAGTATTTTTTGTTTTTTAAACACACTCCTGTTCATTGTGCCCCCAGACCCCCCTCAGCCAGGTTCGACCCCCAGCCCCGCTGACTAACATGCACTGTAGCTACGCCCCTGACTTCCCCTCTGCTGCGCTAAGGGGAACACACGCAAACACCAATTAATTTGGTTGCAGCCTCTCCGGTTGGACCCAGACGAGGCAAAGACTGAAGGAAACATGCGCACACACACACACACACACACACACACACACACACACACACACACACGGTGCGCAGCGCTGCACCTCACATGCGCTGAAGGAGAACGAACTGCTGTCAGCCCTTTTTTATTCTTGACTCATCTCTCCTGCTGGCAACTTTGTGCGTCAAAGTGCGCAAATTTGAAGCGGACGCAGACTTGAGGAGCTGTCTGGTGAAAAAAACACGCATGACTGACTGCTCCTGGACAAAGAAGTTCCTGTGTCCAAACGGAGACCGGCTCAGCAAAGCGGAGGAAACTGGCAGGATGGAGAGGATGACAGGCGCGCACCGGAATACTGCCACTGACCTGAAAGCTCTGCGGCTTGACCGCCTGTTACAAGCACCAACGAGCTTTAACTGCATCCAAATCCAACTTCAGCAACTCTATCAAAAGAGAAAATCACTTTTTTCAACAACGATTTCACAGATGAATATTCCCCTGAGCCGCACCCGGTGTACCTGGCACCTCATAGTCAGCACGTAGGGTCCGGCAGTAAATAACGCCAGTGAAGTAACTTGTCTTACCTTGGTTTATTTCAGATCAAGCTGATGACGCGCTGTGTGCTGTGAGGAAAAGAAAAGTAAAATGGTCCACTTTCCTCTGAATAAGGCATCAAAGACAGAGCAAAATACACAGACCCGCATGGGGGAAAGATAAAAAGTGAAGTATGTGACACTGTGAACAGTATCAGTCCGGTTTCATGTGAAGGACGCGCTTCATGCGGCGCAGGACGCGCTCAGCCAGCCGCTCAGAGCGCAAGTGGAGGATTTCCAGCCGGATCCGTCCGTATTTGATGCGTGACGTCGGGAGCGAAGGGGGTGGGATGAGAGCTAGATGAACAGGCTAATGGTTGAGTGATATCCCCTCTGATCTCTTCCAGCTGCCTCTCTGAAATGTCAAGACTACGGCTTTTAAAAAATCTGACGTGGTGGCGAGAGTGCAGGTCACAGATGGAGCCGCACAGCGCTGCCGCCGCCGCTGCTGCTGCTGCTGCTGCACATCTATTGTAGGAGAATCAACATCCACTGTAACAACACGCTGCTGAGGATCGTTCTCTCAGCTCTGTCTGAAATGTGCAAATAAATCCTGTTTGAATCGATGTGATGACGCCACTCCCACTTAAGTGGGAAATTAAATTAGTTTCGATATGAGCCATAAATTGAGTCAGTGTAAAATCATTGTTCTTAGTATTGGACCACTGACAATCAACCACTATATACATTATTTAAACTATATTAATATAAAGTATAGCCTGCAGCAGGTGAGAAAACATCTTACATTTAACATATAATTTGACATTTGGTTAGAATCAGTTTGAGAAATTTTTAATTTGTAGTTGATGGAACTTTATTAATAGATTGCTTTTGTCATTAGGTGTTATGATGACCTTGATCAATTAAATCTGAATTGAAGCCCTAAAGGCAAAGAGTTCATTACTGAGCATAATTGCAGCTGAGTGTGGTTCTGCACGACGCTTTAATAGCTGCTGCAGTTTTCATAGTGTTTACTATACATTAAACAACACCACACAGTGCTTTGAAACTTGGGCATGTGGATAGGAGTTGTAAAGACTTTGATGAAGATTTTGTAAAGACTGAGGATTCTGCACAGTCACTATTTGCAAGACTAGATTCCTTTCAGATTATTTCCCATCATGCTTCTGGAAGAAGTTTAAAGACTTTTTGCTTTTTTAAATTCGAATTATCTCTTCTCATTCTATATAAAGAGTAAGTACCTCAACATGTTAATAATTGTCAGGATTGGCCCCCAGAGTGATTGTTTGGACTTTGCATTAATGATTTACTGTTTTATTTTGAAATAATTTTCTTTGTGTCCAGTTACCCTCGCCTTCCTTATGTACTTAATGTTGGCCTCATATCAGGTGACTCTCATTCTTACGCCTCCATCATCACTGTCATCTCGTTTTGCAGCTTCCTGTTTGTTGCTGGAGAAAGCTTCATTGAACGTCACTATTTGCAAGAGCCAAGACAAAAAACTTAATATTATAATATTTTATATAATATTAAATATGTTGAATTTTATCAGAAGGAAAAAAAAATAACTTGAGACAGCTGGGACGACCACCTTACACCATACGACACTGGAAATGTGGCTGTGACAGTGAAATCAATTGAAAAGTAGTTTGGATTGAGGCCGGCGTAAGAAATAAGTGTCCTTTTAATTGGAAGTGTTTGAGTCTGGACAGTGACCTTTGTTGTGTGTCATTCCCCCACTTTCCATCCCCTTCCCTGTCATTACTCGACAGTATTTAAAAAAATTATCAGTTTATCTGGAGATTTTTTTTTCATAGCAACTCAGCCCTTAGTAGCTGAGATATTTCAGCCTGGACTGACTGTAGTGGAACGCCTGACAGACAGGGTCAGGTTTCACTAAGTAAAACTTGATTAAAGTAAGTTAGTTTAATGAGTAAAAGCTTCTGTTAGAAGAAAAGTTGTTTTAAATGAAAACTTTGCATTAGGAAACTCTGTCATACAGTTGAGAACTGAACTAGCTGTTACTTTGCTTGACCTTATTTTTAGTTCTTTCCATCTCCACCTGCAACAAAGGAGAGTGGCTGATAGGTGATTCATATGAGGGTCAGTGGACTTCACCTTATATATTTATTTTTTTTATTCAACCCTCGTGGTTCCAGGCTTTTGAAGGACAGTTTGAGCCTCCACTTTCTATGTGGAATTTCTATGCTTTTATTTCATTTTGCATTAGAAGTAATGCCTGAACAGATAGGTCCAAGCCCTTGAATGTGGGATGAGGATGGCAGCTTTGAACCTGCAGATTGTGTAACAGATGAGAGGTTTTGATGTTCCAGATTTACATTCTACCTCATCTGCACCTAAAATTAATGCCACCGCTGGTTTGATGGTACAGGAATGCTGCTGTCATGAAGGCAACACAGCTGAGCAGTTTTTAGTGACTGAATTGTTGAACTTGAATAGAGCTGAGTGCATTAATGACCCGTTTGGTAGGAGCATGGAGGTAGTGCTCAGTTTTCAGTTTCCCAGCTGGCATGCTGGGAGAAAATCTACTCATTGCAGGCAGCATCAGGAGGAAACTGAAAAGGGATCAAGTAAGGAAACTCTACCACATTCCTGTGATAGATGGAAAGAAAAGACTTCAAGAAGAGAGAGACATTGAGTCATTCTAGATGGAGGTGGAAGGTCTGATTCCTCCGGTACTGTTTGTTGGTATGTGAGCAATTTAGAGGAGAAAACCTTCGTAGAGAAATATGTGAGCTGAAAGCACTTTGTTTAGGTTTCACACCTGACCTGAAGGAGTTACTGGCAGTGAAGGTTGATGTGATGCCTTCAACAAGTCAGTATGTACAATAAGTGAAAATTTGTTTGGAGGATTTGGAGATTATAAAACTGCTTTCTGGCCTGTCTCAAATGGATGGTGCCACTTAATCCTGTAATTCATTATCTAAATGCTGTCCATGTGGTGCATCCACAGTACATGCATACTGTAAGCATTTTCTATAAAATGTTGATGACAATGATGACAATGACAAAAAATGACAGATGTCAAACACTAGTTCTCAGAGCTCAAAGGGATATTTTAAAATTATTTATCATGTCTAACCAACAAGAAATGATTTTGATTGTGAGCTAATAAACTAATTTCTGTTTATCCCCAAGTATTTCATGGAGGCTCAGGAACTTAATTCAGCCTTTGTCATTATAATGGCACAAGTTAGCATGGGAGATCAAAGCAATTTCCATCTCGATGAGAATGGGATTCGAACCCACGCGTGCAGAACACAATGGATTAGCAGTCCATCGCCTTAACCACTCGGCCACCTCATCTTTCCATGAATGGTTTTAAAGGAAAGAAAGTGGTGTGGGTAGTAAACCCAATAGACTTTCCAGGTCAGCTACCAAGGTTTCTCACATACAGGAACGTACAGGAGCTAAATTTAGCCCTTCTGGAAAAGTGGAGAAAGAAAATGGATACAGTGAACTATTAAGCAGGGTTCATGTGCCTGATGAGTGCCTGATGAGTTTTCAAACTCACTGATCGTTAACTCAAACTGCACTGATTACATTTTATTGTCTCACTGGTACTTGAGTTAATACACTCACTTATTTCGTCATTTCTCTGTGAACAACAAGTACCATAAACCACTCGGCAGTGTTTATGGGCCTGATGAGCTTTCAAACCTACTGACCTTTAACTCAAACCGGACTTCCAGGATCACATTTCATTTTCTCACTGGTGCCTGAGTTAAAACAGCCATGGGGCTGGTGTAGAGACACTCACTGGCCTCTTCTTCAAGAAGAAAAGCTCTGCTGGATAATGTGGGCATCAGTCCCACTACCTCTCACATGCTAAACAAGCGTGCTGCCATTTGAGCTAATTATCCTGCAGATAAAATTCAGTCATTGCTTTTGCCAGGTTTTTTTCTCAGTGTGTGTGACAGTGTATTAATGCAGAAGAGAACAGGTGCGATAGAAAGAGAGTTGTTGTAATGGAGCCAGTTAACATTTGACATGGAAACATGGCAGACTAAAGTAAAATCCATCCCAACAAGGATGGGATTCAAATGGATTAGCAGTCCATTGCTAACCCATGATATTTCATATGTTTGTGATTGGAAGGGATGATAATCCAACCCCTTGTTATAATGGAACAAGCTACGACGAAGATGGGATTCAAACCCACGCGTGCAGAGCACAATGGATTAGCAGTCCATCGCCTTAACCACTCGGCCACCTCGTCCTCCTGACACTGAATTTGAAGGAGAAAGGTGATGTGGGTAGTAAACCCAGGAGACTTTCCAGGTCAGGTTTCACATGGATACAGGAAAAGTGGTGTATCAGTGGCAAAGAAAAAATGATAGAAACTGATCTTGATCCGATGAGAGTTGTTGTAATGGAGCAAGTTAGCATGTGGACATGTAAACATGGCAGATTAAAGTAAACTCCATCCTGATGAAGATGGGATTCGAACCAAAGTCCTCTCGTTATTATGTTTCAAAGGAAATAGGTGATCTCGTTTAGGAGACTTGTTCCTCTGCCTAAACCTGACCAAACCTTTATCAGGTGGTTATGTTTTTTTTCATCAGTGATTTGTAACATTGAAAAGCAAAAACAGTAATGTTGTCTTGCTGATAGTGGTTTCTTAGGTCTCTTAGGAGGATTCATTGTTTCTCTTTCTGCCTTATCTTAATGTGAAATATACAATAACCTACTAACACTCACTACTAACTGTGTACACAAATGAACAGTAATTGTAAATTGTACAGATTCTTTAAAATCTTTTAAAATACACAAATCTAAATATGTATGTCTTAATGTAGAAAGGCCGTTTAGGAAGTTTGGCTTGTTACTTGCAAATGTTTGAAATGAATGTAGAATTTATTTCAAAATAATAGTCAAATAAAAAAATCCTGCAGTGATCAATTACACAAAAGAACCCATTTTACCATTTTTCAGTAGGAGTAGGTATGAGTGGTAATAATCCATGAAAGTTTACTCCACAGTTTTTTTGTATGCTGGCATTTGGAAGAAAAATGGACCAGCATCTCTGAGCTCCCCACAGAGAATGCACTTAACATTGGCAAATTTTCTCTGTAAATGAGTTGAATTACACTTATGAACCTTGTAATTAGATACCTCCTCAACCTAACTTTGCTCAAACCTATAATTTCATCAGAAAAGTTTAAGTAAAAGGTGGCTGGAGGTCCACATGCAAAGTTTTACTGAAGGGTTTTTTATTGTTGCCTTAGGGAGGAGTGTTTGCTCACAGCTGTGCCCAGTAATAGATTTTCTATATTGTTTGTGTCATAATTTTTCAAAAGAGAGACAGCTGTCCCTGGGCAACAGGGACCTGAAAGTCTGAATGTAAATAGCTTGGTTACAAATGTGGTCCTCTCTGCGAGAAAGTTGATTTACCAGGAAAATGTTGTTGACAAAAACTAATGGTAACTTGTTAGGAAAGTTGTACAGTTGTATAAAGGTATAAAACTTCAGACTGTGAAAAAGTGATGTAGCAGAGGTTTAATGGACGCAGTTCTCCTCTGAATTATTTTGCTGGATGGAGGATGGAGGATCCTGTCTAGCCTTGGCCTTGTGTTACTTCACAGAAGAAGCAGAACAAATAAGCAAGTTATTAAACATGTTATCTGAACTGTAAAGGACAAAAACCCACAAAACACCTTCCCCCTGAGGAGTCAAGTATGTACTTATGAAACTGTCAGATATATGTTCACCAATTAAGTTGAAAGTCGAAAATTATAATTTAATTTAATAATAATTTAGTATTCAGCTCTGGTATTTGATTGTTCATTGCAGGTGATTTTCATGTTGTTTGATTGAAACTCACACAAATTAACTCTACACAGCCAGATCCAGAACATGGTATTGTCTCCAGCTGTTTGTTTTTGTCGCTGTAAGAAACGGTGTTAATGAGTAACTGCACCACCTTGTAGGAATCCACTGTTTGCACAATATAACTAATGAGAGAGTTTTGAATTGGACAGATTAAAGCCAATCTAACCTTTTTAAAAAAGAACTTTCCATTGTATTTGCATGAATGTAAAAGTTGAAGTTGATATATCAAAATCAGTGCTTGAATAGTGTCGAGAGTCTTTTTTGCCAGACAAATGATACAGACACTTCAAATAATGATTTGAATGATCATCTCTCAGTAGTAGATGCAGAAGTAGCAGGGGTTCATCAGCATCTGTGTCTAGAACGACAACATTTCAGAGAAAAATCAATTCATTTCAGTGGATTTCATATTTCTCTCACAAAGAGGTCAGATCTGAAATAAGGAGAGAGTCTATCGAATTCTGAACAAAGTGTAACGCCACTGGAGGCTAATGTGTGCTTTTTGATTTTGGTCCGCAAATAAAATTGAAAATTGACAATTGAACTTGAAGGTTCACTAACCTTCAAACTGCAAGTTGAAAAATAAAATAAAAAACAGGGTCCCACTCAGTGTTTCTTTCTAAACATTTTCATGGTCCTCATCAAGCTGTGGTGATGGTTTAAACATCTCTAAACTGTGTCTCAAACTACATCATCTTCAGTTGGTTGGTTGACTTAAACCCTAACCAGTCAGTTCTAGTTGCTTTAACTTTACACAAACATAAACCACTGACTGACAAAGCACCTACTCTTCAACAAAATAATCTCACCTCAAGATCTGCTCACTGGCTGTTCCGGAGCTTTCTAACATATCACATGATCTTCATCAGCAGATATTTTCCCACTTGTTGTGGAATTACAGACCTTCAATTTTTTTCTGCTCACTTTAAAGATTTCTCATCCATGTTGGTTTTAAAGTTAATTCTTGACTTTCTATACAGCAGCTGATAAAAGGTGCTTTTAAGACGGCCTGGGCTCGTTTTTTACAGGAGGAGAGTTTTGTTGTTTAGGTTTGGACGTTGTTGAGAGAACTGGTATTTGTGATTATTGCACACCTGTGTACCGTGAGCTAGCATGTACATATGGATGTACTCGTCATTGTTGTTTTAATTATCATGCTCGATTTCGATTACCCCCTTCTTTGTTTTTTTTTTTTTGTTTTTTTGTCCAACGTGCCTGGAGAAGACAGAAGTAACAGATTGGTGGTTCAGCTCAGTTGGACAGCAACTGGGAAAGAGACTTCAGACTTCTGATCTCTCCTCCAAACTCTTCTGCCATCACAGCCCAGAACTGATGTGGAGACCGGGCCACCTACAGGGGGGGTATGCCAGCCAGATGGCTTTATGCAGTTTTCATAGATAAGGCCCCTCTGAGCTGGAACATACACCCGTCTGAACTCAGTTTGTTCGTCAGCACTCTGTTTACTTTCATCTTGTCAGTTCCTTTTGAACTAGTTTTTATCACTTCTCTTCATTTTTTTGTTTTTACCATTTTACCAAGTTTCTTGAAGCTGCTACAAAGCAAAGCATGACTATGACACTTTTGAACGCTGGTTTTCCAGACATATTATCTTGAAGTTTGAACAAAGCTCAAGCAAAAGAAGACATGGTTCCTCTACACAAGATTTTCCCAGCAACAGGGTTATTTTAGGCAGAATGGGGACAATTTTGAAACAGTTTTCAGACCATAACAATCACGGCCTGTAAATGAGACACACTGAATAATCAGCAGCTGAACAATAATGGGGAAAAACAACAAAACATATTTGTTACGGCAAAGAGGAAATCCCAGTTGCACAATATATAATTAAATATATATTTAATTTCTCATTAAAATGCAATTAAAGATGTACAGTGTACTTACATCATTGTATCTGTTTAAATGTGCTCGCCATCTGCTTCCATGTATTTATGTACTGTAGCATGTATTATGTATTTTTGTTACACTACATTAAGGACATAAATGGACAGAATTCAATCTTTTAATCCCTTGGGTCTTTTTTTCTGATAAAGCTATTTCCCAAAAAAACTCTACATATAATTTTTTATTTCAAGTGGGGATCGGACGTCAGATATGAAATCTAAATTGATTACATGATAAGCCAAACTTAAGGACAATATTTCATCATTTATCTACTCAAGAAAGTCAAATACCTCTGCCAATCAGATGGCTGTATGGGTGCGTTGTGCAGGAACCTTCTTTTTTAATTCCAGTTGAAGCACTGATGAAAGTCACCATGGTAACAAGACAGCAGTCTGCTGTTTCAGATAGCATACATCCTGCAAAGCCAACAGGTACAGCTTTGGCCTCCACCCCCCACCCCCACCCAAAGTGAACACAGCATGAGAATAGCAGTGCTGTAAATGGACAGAGCCTGCAGAGCTGGTCCACTGCTGTTGGGACTGTTTGAAAAGTTTGCAACCACTGGGGCTGTCAGTGCTTGTGTTTTGTTTGCTGATAAATTCACAGTGCAATTTATGAGTTTGTAACGTAGTTTGTGGGACAAGTTTTAAGTTGAGTTGATTAGAAATTAACTGAACTTTAGCAATAGACGCTGAAGTTTCTGTTTTGGCCAAAAGTCAAAAAAATGTAATAGTCACAAATGTTTTGGTCCTCTCTCCCTTCCTGGCATTGGCCCTGAATACACATCCACTCCTCGTTACAGCACGAGTAGACCTTCACTTTGTCACTGTCCAACAATAACCGTGTTCTTTGAATCTGAATTGAAAAGGTGTTTCAGTGTTTTCCAGGCATGAGCAGAAAATCCTTCAAATATTATCAGTTTAGCTCACTGATCGTTTTACCTGTGCTGTGAATTCTCTGTGTACGGATAATTGCCCAGTCTCAATTAATAACCAAAGTCATGAACAAATAGAAGGCTAATTCTGAGGCCAGGTTAATAAATATGCTAATGTAATTGAGGACGTTAAAAAAAGAAAAACGGTGCCTGTCTCTAACACAACAGGGAAAGTTTTCTCTTCATTTGCAGTAAAGGAAAATTGAAGTTTAGGACACTACAAACAGACAGCTACGATCGGAGAATGTACATTGTAATGTTTATGACCTTGTTTTCCAATACAGATGTTGTCCTTCCTAAAGATGACAATACATGATGATGGTCTGAGCAGCACTTCCTGCACATAGTCAGCGCCGTTATGCTGCTCACATTATCATTACTTCAAAACTTCAAATTATAGCTGTGAGTCAACGTCTTAACTTCAGTTCAAATCCAACATGTTAAGCTATTCACAAAAAACTACATAAACACAACACAAAAAACTTTACTCCTCTCAAAACGTCCTTTACAATCCACAACAACATTTTGGACAAAGTCCAGACAGGGACTCAAATGCACCACAGCAGTTAGACTCCTTTCCTCTGAGGGTTGTATCTCCCGGAAGTCAGAGCTGAAATGATCAGCCACTTGATTTATAGTAGTGGGAGGAGCTATTTCCCTCACATCACCAACAGGCAGAGCTACACAACAACACAACAACATTTGACATGAGGATCAATTCATTGTTTGTTTGTGTCTTTTCACAGGGTTTGTTTATTAAAAGTTTACTGGAGAATCCAGGCATCAATCCTGCTACCTTTCACATGCTAAGCGAGCGCTCTACCATTTGAGCTAATTCCCCACCATGTGCGCAGCAAAGTAAGGATGTCACAAGAACCGATACTTTGGTACCAAGTCAACACCAAAATTCTGAAAATGTGATGGTACGTTTTCTTCCATAGTTGCTGAAGATTCTGCAAATTCTCCCAGGTTTTACGCCCTGGACCGCCTTTGTCCATTAAAAGGGCCAAACAAGAGGACGAGGTGGCCGAGTGGTTAAGGCGATGGACTGCTAATCCATTGTGCTCTGCACGCGTAGGTTCAAATCCCATCCTTGTTGGGATGAAGGTTACTTTAGTTTGCCATGTTTCCATGTAAACAAGCTAACTGGCTGCATCATACCAAACTATCTGTGGGACATCATCAGTTTCTGTCCAAATGCTCACTTCCTCATTAATGCGCTGTCTCACATACTTGGAAATAACCTAGCAAAACCAATAACCTACAGTTGCTCAGAGGGGAATTAACTCAAATGGTAGAGCGCTCGTTTAGCATGTGAGAGGTAGTGGAATCAATGCCCACATTCTCCAGCAGAGTTTAGCTTCTACTCTTGAAGACAAGGCATCGTGGTCTTTCCACACCATCCTGATGGACGAAATAACTGACTACCTTAACTGTAGGACTAGTGGCGCAATGAAATGGGATCCCACAAGTCCAGTTTGAAATAAAGATCAACGGGTTTCAAGGCTCATCAGATGTTTATGACACTCTGGGACAAAGTTATACAACTTTGGAAATGTATCAGCAGAGTTTAGCTTCTACTCTTGAAGACAAGGCATCGTGTGCTAACCGTTCAGTCTTTCCACACCATCCCGATGGATGAAATAACTGACTACCTTAACTGTAGGACAAGTGACGCAATGAAATGGGATCCCACAAGTCCAGTTTGAAATAAAGATCAACGGGTTTCAAGGCTCATCAGATGTTTATGACACTCTGGGACAAAGTTATACAACTTTGGAAATGTATCAGCAGAGTTTAGCTTCTACTCTTGAAGACAAGGCATCGTGTGCTAACCGTTCAGTCTTTCCACACCATCCCGATGGATGAAATAACTGACTACCTTAACTGTAGGACAAGTGACGCAATGAAATGGGATCCCACAAGTCCAGTTTGAAATAAAGATCAACGGGTTTCAAGGCTCATCAGATGTTTATGACACTCTGGGACAAAGTTATACAACTTTGGAAATGTATCAGCAGAGTTTAGCTTCTACTCTTGAAGACAAGGCATCGTGTGCTAACCGTTCAGTCTTTCCACACCATCCCGATGGATGAAATAACTGACTACCTTAACTGTAGGACAAGTGACGCAATGAAATGGGATCCCACAAGTCCAGTTTGAAATAAAGATCAATGGGTTTCAAGGCTCATCAGATAGGTTAACACTGCTCAAAGGTTTAAGACACTCTGGGACAAAGTTATACAACTGTGGAAATGTATCGTTGCAGCAGCTATTTTATACTTTCCTATGATGTTTGCAAGTCAGACAGTACAAATGTGCTGTCCACAAACGCACCAGTAGAATTTAGCTTCTATTGTTGAAGATGAGGCTTTGTGTGCAAAGCAGTGAGTCTTTCCACATCAGCCTGATGGACAAAATAAGTGACAACTATAACTCATCAACTAGTGAGACAATTAAATGTTATCATGTAAGTCCAGTTTGAGTGAAAGATCAACAATCAAAAATTGTTGAAGTTCAGTTTGTCCACCAGAGAGTGCTGCAACTCCCGTTTGCATCACAGAGCAGCTGATGACTGCGGAGCAGAACAAAGTCAGCACTTGTCTTTGTCTTCGTGGTGACAACCCTCACAGACAACGGGATAATTAATCTCTGCATTCGTGGTTTGAATACCATCCTCGTCTGAGTCTAGTTTTCTTTATGGGAAACATCTCCCTGAGGAAAGTTAAACCCTTCTGATTAGAGGTGAAGAAAGGGTTCAAAGTTTGCTGGAGAATGCGGGCATCGATCCCGCTACCTCTCACATGCTAAGCGAGCGCTCTACCATTTGAGCTAATTCCCCACCATGTGCACATCAAAGTAAGGATGTCACGAGAACCGATACTTTGGTACCAAGTCAACGCCAAAATTCTCATCAGATGTTTATGACACTCTGGGACAAAGTTATACAACTTTGGAAATGTATCGTTGCAGCAGCTATTTTATACTTTCCTATGATGTTTGCAAGTCAGACAGTACAAATGTGCTGTCCACAAACGCACCAGTAGAATTTAGCTTCTATTGTTGAATATGAGGCTTTGTGTGCAAAGCAGTGAGTCTTTCCACATCAGCCTGATGGACAAAATAAGTGACAACTATAACTCATCAACTAGTGAGACAATTAAATGCTATCATGTAAGTCCAGTTTGAGTGAAAGATCAACAATCAAAAATTGTTGAAGTTCAGTTTGTCCACCAGAGAGTGCTGCAACTCCCGTTTGCATCACAGAGCAGCTGTTGACTGCAGAGCAGAACAAAGTCAGCACTTGTCTTTGTCTTCGTGGTAACAACCCTCACAGACAACGGGATAATTAATCTCTGCATTCGTGGTTTGAATACCATCCTCGCCTGAGTCTAGTTTTCTTTACGGGAAACATCTCCCTGAGGAAAGTTAAACCCTCCTGATTAGAGGTGAAGAAAGGGTTAAAAGTTTGCTGGAGAATGCGGGCATCGATCCCGCTACCTCTCACATGCTAAGCGAGCGCTCTACCATTTGAGCTAATTCCCCACCGTGTGCGCATCAAAGTAAGGATGTCACGAGAACCGATACTTTGGTACCAAATCAACGTCAAAATTCTGAAAATGTGATGGTACGTTTTCTTCCATGGGACCGTAGTTGCTGAAGAGTCTGCAAATTCTCCCAGGTTTTACGCCCTGGACCACCTTTGTCCATTAAAAGGGGCAAGGAAGAGGACGAGGTGGCCGAGTGGTTAAGGCGATGGACTGCTAATCCATTGTGCTCTGCACGCGTGGGTTCGAATCCCATCTTCGTCGGGATGAAGGTTACTTTAGTTTGCCATGTTTCCATGTCAACAAGCTAACTGGCTCCATCATACCAAACTATCTGTGGGACATCATCAGTTTCTGTCCAAATGCTCACTTCCTCATTGATGCTCTGTCTCACATAATGAGTTTAGTTTTCTTTACGGGAAACATCTGCCTGAGGAAAGTTAAACCCTTCTGATTAGAGGTGAAGAAAGGGTTAAAAGTTTGCTGGAGAATGCGGGCATCGATCCCGCTACCTCTCACATGCTAAGCGAGCGCTCTACCATTTGAGCTAATTCCCCACCGTGTGCACATCAAAGTAAGGATGTCACGAGAACCGATACTTTGGTACCAAGTCAACGCCAAAATTCTGAAAATGTGATGGTACGTTTTCTTCCATGGGACCGTAGTTGCTGAAGATTCTGCAAATTCTCCCAGGTTTTACGCCCTGGACCACCTTTGTCCATTAAAAGGGGCGAGCAAGAGGACGAGGTGGCCGAGTGGTTAAGGCGATGGACTGCTAATCCATTGTGCTCTGCACGCGTGGGTTCGAATCCCATCTTCGTCGGGATGAAGGTTACTTTAGTTTGCCATGTTTCCATGTCAACAAGCTAACTGGCTCCATCATACCAAACTATCTGTGGGACATCATCAGTTTCTGTCCAAATGCTCACTTCCTCATTGATGCGCTGTCTCACATACTTGGAAAAAACCTGGCAAAACCAAGAACCTGCCGTTGCTCAGAGGGGAATTAGCTCAAATGGTAGAGTGCTCGCTTAGCATGTGAGAGGTAGTGGGATCAATGCCCACATTCTCCAGCAGAGTTTAGCTTCTACTCTTGAAGACAAGGCATCGTGTGCTAACCGTTCAGTCTTTCCACACCATACCGATGGACGAAATAACTGACTACCTTAACTGTAGGACAAGTGACGCAATGAAATGGGATCCCACAAGTCCAGTTTGAAATAAAGATCAATGGGTTTCAATGCTCATCAGATAGGTTAACACTGCTCAAAGGTTTAAGACACTCTGGGACAAAGTTATACAACTGTGGAAATGTATCGTTGCAGCAGCTATTTTATACTTTCCTATGATGTTTGCAAGTCAGACAGTACAAATGTGCTGTCCACAAACGCACCAGTAGAATTTAGCTTCTATTGTTGAAGATGAGGCTTTGTGTGCAAAGCAGTGAGTCTTTCCACATCAGCCTGATGGACAAAATAAGTGACAACTATAACTCATCAACTAGTGAGACAATTAAATGTTATCATGTAAGTCCAGTTTGAGTGAAAGATCAACAATCAAAAATTGTTGAAGTTCAGTTTGTCCACCAGAGAGTGCTGCAACTCCCGTTTGCATCACAGAGCAGCTGATGACTGCGGAGCAGAACAAAGTCAGCACTTGTCTTTGTCTTCGTGGTGACAACCCTCACAGACAACGGGATAATTAATCTCTGCATTCGTGGTTTGAATACCATCCTCGTCTGAGGCTAGTTTTCTTTATGGGAAACATCTCCCTGAGGAAAGTTAAACCCTTCTGATTAGAGGTGAAGAAAGGGTTCAAAGTTTGCTGGAGAATGCGGGCATCGATCCCGCTACCTCTCACATGCTAAGCGAGCGCTCTACCATTTGAGCTAATTCCCCACCATGTGCACATCAAAGTAAGGATGTCACGAGAACCGATACTTTGGTACCAAGTCAACGCCAAAATTCTCATCAGATGTTTATGACACTCTGGGACAAAGTTATACAACTTTGGAAATGTATCGTTGCAGCAGCTATTTTATACTTTCCTATGATGTTTGCAAGTCAGACAGTACAAATGTGCTGTCCACAAACGCACCAGTAGAATTTAGCTTCTATTGTTGAATATGAGGCTTTGTGTGCAAAGCAGTGAGTCTTTCCACATCAGCCTGATGGACAAAATAAGTGACAACTATAACTCATCAACTAGTGAGACAATTAAATGCTATCATGTAAGTCCAGTTTGAGTGAAAGATCAACAATCAAAAATTGTTGAAGTTCAGTTTGTCCACCAGAGAGTGCTGCAACTCCCGTTTGCATCACAGAGCAGCTGTTGACTGCAGAGCAGAACAAAGTCAGCACTTGTCTTTGTCTTCGTGGTAACAACCCTCACAGACAACGGGATAATTAATCTCTGCATTCGTGGTTTGAATACCATCCTCGCCTGAGTCTAGTTTTCTTTACGGGAAACATCTCCCTGAGGAAAGTTAAACCCTCCTGATTAGAGGTGAAGAAAGGGTTAAAAGTTTGCTGGAGAATGCGGGCATCAATCCCGCTACCTCTCACATGCTAAGCGAGCGCTCTACCATTTGAGCTAATTCCCCACCGTGTGCGCATCAAAGTAAGGATGTCACGAGAACCGATACTTTGGTACCAAATCAACGTCAAAATTCTGAAAATGTGATGGTACGTTTTCTTCCATGGGACCGTAGTTGCTGAAGAGTCTGCAAATTCTCCCAGGTTTTACGCCCTGGACCACCTTTGTCCATTAAAAGGGGCAAGGAAGAGGACGAGGTGGCCGAGTGGTTAAGGCGATGGACTGCTAATCCATTGTGCTCTGCACGCGTGGGTTCGAATCCCATCTTCGTCGGGATGAAGGTTACTTTAGTTTGCCATGTTTCCATGTCAACAAGCTAACTGGCTCCATCATACCAAACTATCTGTGGGACATCATCAGTTTCTGTCCAAATGCTCACTTCCTCATTGATGCTCTGTCTCACATAATGAGTTTAGTTTTCTTTACGGGAAACATCTGCCTGAGGAAAGTTAAACCCTTCTGATTAGAGGTGAAGAAAGGGTTAAAAGTTTGCTGGAGAATGCGGGCATCGATCCCGCTACCTCTCACATGCTAAGCGAGCGCTCTACCATTTGAGCTAATTCCCCACCGTGTGCACATCAAAGTAAGGATGTCACGAGAACCGATACTTTGGTACCAAGTCAACGCCAAAATTCTGAAAATGTGATGGTACGTTTTCTTCCATGGGACCGTAGTTGCTGAAGATTCTGCAAATTCTCCCAGGTTTTACGCCCTGGACCACCTTTGTCCATTAAAAGGGGTGAGCAAGAGGACGAGGTGGCCGAGTGGTTAAGGCGATGGACTGCTAATCCATTGTGCTCTGCACGCGTGGGTTCGAATCCCATCTTCGTCGGGATGAAGGTTACTTTAGTTTGCCATGTTTCCATGTCAACAAGCTAACTGGCTCCATCATACCAAACTATCTGTGGGACATCTGTCCAAATGCTCACTTCCTCATTGATGCGCTGTCTCACATACTTGGAAAAAACCTGGCAAAACCAAGAACCTGCAGTTGCTCAGAGGGGAATTAGCTCAAATGGTAGAGTGCTCGCTTAGCATGTGAGAGGTAGTGGGATCAATGCCCACATTCTCCAGCAGAGTTTAGCTTCTACTCTTGAAGACAAGGCATCGTGTGCTAACCGTTCAGTCTTTCCACACCATACCGATGGACGAAATAACTGACTACCTTAACTGTAGGACAAGTGACGCAATGAAATGGGATCCCACAAGTCCAGTTTGAAATAAAGATCAATGGGTTTCAAGGCTCATCAGATAGGTTAACACTGCTCAAAGGTTTAAGACACTCTGGGACAAAGTTATACAACTGTGGAAATGTATCGTTGCAGCAGCTATTTTATACTTTCCTATGATGTTTGCAAGTCAGACAGTACAAATGTGCTGTCCACAAACGCACCAGTAGAATTTAGCTTCTATTGTTGAAGATGAGGCTTTGTGTGCAAAGCAGTGAGTCTTTCCACATCAGCCTGATGGACAAAATAAGTGACAACTATAACTCATCAACTAGTGAGACAATTAAATGTTATCATGTAAGTCCAGTTTGAGTGAAAGATCAACAATCAAAAATTGTTGAAGTTCAGTTTGTCCACCAGAGAGTGCTGCAACTCCCGTTTGCATCACAGAGCAGCTGATGACTGCGGAGCAGAACAAAGTCAGCACTTGTCTTTGTCTTCGTGGTGACAACCCTCACAGACAACGGGATAATTAATCTCTGCATTCGTGGTTTGAATACCATCCTCGTCTGAGTCTAGTTTTCTTTATGGGAAACATCTCCCTGAGGAAAGTTAAACCCTTCTGATTAGAGGTGAAGAAAGGGTTCAAAGTTTGCTGGAGAATGCGGGCATCGATCCCGCTACCTCTCACATGCTAAGCGAGCGCTCTACCATTTGAGCTAATTCCCCACCATGTGCACATCAAAGTAAGGATGTCACGAGAACCGATACTTTGGTACCAAGTCAACGCCAAAATTCTCATCAGATGTTTATGACACTCTGGGACAAAGTTATACAACTTTGGAAATGTATCGTTGCAGCAGCTATTTTATACTTTCCTATGATGTTTGCAAGTCAGACAGTACAAATGTGCTGTCCACAAACGCAAAGGTTTAAGACACTATGGGACAAAGTTATACAACTGTGGAAATGTATCGTTGCAGCAGCTATTTTATACTTTCCTATGATGTTTGCAAGTCAGACAGTACAAATGTGCTGTCCACAAACGCACCAGTAGAATTTAGCTTCTATTGTTGAAGATGAGGCTTTGTGTGCAAAGCAGTGAGTCTTTCCACATCAGCCTGATGGACAAAATAAATGACAACTATAACTCATCAACTAGTGAGACAATTAAATGCTATCATGTAAGTCCAGTTTGAGTGAAAGATCAACAATCAAAAATTGTTGAAGTTCAGTTTGTCCACCAGAGAGTGCTGCAACTCCCGTTTGCATCACAGAGCAGCTGTTGACTGCAGAGCAGAACAAAGTCAGCACTTGTCTTTGTCTTCGTGGTAACAACCCTCACAGACAACGGGATAATTAATCTCTGCATTCGTGGTTTGAATACCATCCTCGCCTGAGTCTAGTTTTCTTTATGTGAAACATCTCCCTGAGGAAAGTTAAACCCTCCTGATTAGAGGTGAAGAAAGGGTTCAAAGTTTGCTGGAGAATGCGGGCATCGATCCCGCTACCTCTCACATGCTAAGCGAGCGCTCTACCATTTGAGCTAATTCCCCACCATGTGCGCATCAAAGTAAGGATGTCACGAGAACCGATACTTTGGTACCAAATCAACGTCAAAATTCTGAAAATGTGATGGTACGTTTTCTTCCATGGGACCGTAGTTGCTGAAGAGTCTGCAAATTCTCCCAGGTTTTACGCCCTGGACCACCTTTGTCCATTAAAAGGGGCAAGGAAGAGGACGAGGTGGCCGAGTGGTTAAGGCGATGGACTGCTAATCCATTGTGCTCTGCACGCGTGGGTTCGAATCCCATCTTCGTCGGGATGAAGGTTACTTTAGTTTGCCATGTTTCCATGTCAACAAGCTAACTGGCTCCATCATACCAAACTATCTGTGGGACATCATCAGTTTCTGTCCAAATGCTCACTTCCTCATTGATGCTCTGTCTCACATAATGAGTTTAGTTTTCTTTACGGGAAACATCTGCCTGAGGAAAGTTAAACCCTTCTGATTAGAGGTGAAGAAAGGGTTAAAAGTTTGCTGGAGAATGCGGGCATCGATCCCGCTACCTCTCACATGCTAAGCGAGCGCTCTACCATTTGAGCTAATTCCCCACCGTGTGCACATCAAAGTAAGGATGTCACGAGAACCGATACTTTGGTACCAAATCAACGTCAAAATTCTGAAAATGTGATGGTACGTTTTCTTCCATGGGACCGTAGTTGCTGAAGAGTCTGCAAATTCTCCCAGGTTTTACGCCCTGGACCACCTTTGTCCATTAAAAGGGGCAAGGAAGAGGACGAGGTGGCCGAGTGGTTAAGGCGATGGACTGCTAATCCATTGTGCTCTGCACGCGTGGGTTCGAATCCCATCTTCGTCGGGATGAAGGTTACTTTAGTTTGCCATGTTTCCATGTCAACAAGCTAACTGGCTCCATCATACCAAACTATCTGTGGGACATCATCAGTTTCTGTCCAAATGCTCACTTCCTCATTGATGCTCTGTCTCACATAATGAGTTTAGTTTTCTTTACGGGAAACATCTGCCTGAGGAAAGTTAAACCCTTCTGATTAGAGGTGAAGAAAGGGTTAAAAGTTTGCTGGAGAATGCGGGCATCGATCCCGCTACCTCTCACATGCTAAGCGAGCGCTCTACCATTTGAGCTAATTCCCCACCGTGTGCACATCAAAGTAAGGATGTCACGAGAACCGATACTTTGGTACCAAGTCAACGCCAAAATTCTGAAAATGTGATGGTACGTTTTCTTCCATGGGACCGTAGTTGCTGAAGAGTCTGCAAATTCTCCCAGGTTTTACGCCCTGGACCACCTTTGTCCATTAAAAGGGGCAAGGAAGAGGACGAGGTGGCCGAGTGGTTAAGGCGATGGACTGCTAATCCATTGTGCTCTGCACGCGTGGGTTCGAATCCCATCTTCGTCGGGATGAAGGTTACTTTAGTTTGCCATGTTTCCATGTCAACAAGCTAACTGGCTCCATCATACCAAACTATCTGTGGGACATCATCAGTTTCTGTCCAAATGCTCACTTCCTCATTGATGCTCTGTCTCACATAATGAGTTTAGTTTTCTTTACGGGAAACATCTGCCTGAGGAAAGTTAAACCCTTCTGATTAGAGGTGAAGAAAGGGTTAAAAGTTTGCTGGAGAATGCGGGCATCGATCCCGCTACCTCTCACATGCTAAGCGAGCGCTCTACCATTTGAGCTAATTCCCCACCGTGTGCACATCAAAGTAAGGATGTCACGAGAACCGATACTTTGGTACCAAATCAACGTCAAAATTCTGAAAATGTGATGGTACGTTTTCTTCCATGGGACCGTAGTTGCTGAAGAGTCTGCAAATTCTCCCAGGTTTTACGCCCTGGACCACCTTTGTCCATTAAAAGGGGCAAGGAAGAGGACGAGGTGGCCGAGTGGTTAAGGGGATGGACTGCTAATCCATTGTGCTCTGCACGCGTGGGTTCGAATCCCATCTTCGTCGGGATGAAGGTTACTTTAGTTTGCCATGTTTCCATGTCAACAAGCTAACTGGCTCCATCATACCAAACTATCTGTGGGACATCATCAGTTTCTGTCCAAATGCTCACTTCCTCATTGATGCTCTGTCTCACATAATGAGTTTAGTTTTCTTTACGGGAAACATCTGCCTGAGGAAAGTTAAACCCTTCTGATTAGAGGTGAAGAAAGGGTTAAAAGTTTGCTGGAGAATGCGGGCATCGATCCCGCTACCTCTCACATGCTAAGCGAGCGCTCTACCATTTGAGCTAATTCCCCACCGTGTGCACATCAAAGTAAGGATGTCACGAGAACCGATACTTTGGTACCAAGTCAACGCCAAAATTCTGAAAATGTGATGGTACGTTTTCTTCCATGGGACCGTAGTTGCTGAAGATTCTGCAAATTCTCCCAGGTTTTACGCCCTGGACCACCTTTGTCCATTAAAAGGGGCGAGCAAGAGGACGAGGTGGCCGAGTGGTTAAGGCGATGGACTGCTAATCCATTGTGCTCTGCACGCGTGGGTTCGAATCCCATCTTCGTCGGGATGAAGGTTACTTTAGTTTGCCATGTTTCCATGTCAACAAGCTAACTGGCTCCATCATACCAAACTATCTGTGGGACATCATCAGTTTCTGTCCAAATGCTCACTTCCTCATTGATGCGCTGTCTCACATACTTGGAAAAAACCTGGCAAAACCAAGAACCTGCCGTTGCTCAGAGGGGAATTAGCTCAAATGGTAGAGTGCTCGCTTAGCATGTGAGAGGTAGTGGGATCAATGCCCACATTCTCCAGCAGAGTTTAGCTTCTACTCTTGAAGACAAGGCATCGTGTGCTAACCGTTCAGTCTTTCCACACCATACCGATGGACGAAATAACTGACTACCTTAACTGTAGGACAAGTGACGCAATGAAATGGGATCCCACAAGTCCAGTTTGAAATAAAGATCAATGGGTTTCAATGCTCATCAGATAGGTTAACACTGCTCAAAGGTTTAAGACACTCTGGGACAAAGTTATACAACTGTGGAAATGTATCGTTGCAGCAGCTATTTTATACTTTCCTATGATGTTTGCAAGTCAGACAGTACAAATGTGCTGTCCACAAACGCACCAGTAGAATTTAGCTTCTATTGTTGAAGATGAGGCTTTGTGTGCAAAGCAGTGAGTCTTTCCACATCAGCCTGATGGACAAAATAAGTGACAACTATAACTCATCAACTAGTGAGACAATTAAATGTTATCATGTAAGTCCAGTTTGAGTGAAAGATCAACAATCAAAAATTGTTGAAGTTCAGTTTGTCCACCAGAGAGTGCTGCAACTCCCGTTTGCATCACAGAGCAGCTGATGACTGCGGAGCAGAACAAAGTCAGCACTTGTCTTTGTCTTCGTGGTGACAACCCTCACAGACAACGGGATAATTAATCTCTGCATTCGTGGTTTGAATACCATCCTCGTCTGAGGCTAGTTTTCTTTATGGGAAACATCTCCCTGAGGAAAGTTAAACCCTTCTGATTAGAGGTGAAGAAAGGGTTCAAAGTTTGCTGGAGAATGCGGGCATCGATCCCGCTACCTCTCACATGCTAAGCGAGCGCTCTACCATTTGAGCTAACTCCCCACCATGTGCACATCAAAGTAAGGATGTCACGAGAACCGATACTTTGGTACCAAGTCAACGCCAAAATTCTCATCAGATGTTTATGACACTCTGGGACAAAGTTATACAACTTTGGAAATGTATCGTTGCAGCAGCTATTTTATACTTTCCTATGATGTTTGCAAGTCAGACAGTACAAATGTGCTGTCCACAAACGCACCAGTAGAATTTAGCTTCTATTGTTGAAGATGAGGCTTTGTGTGCAAAGCAGTGAGTCTTTCCACATCAGCCTGATGGACAAAATAAGTGACAACTATAACTCATCAACTAGTGAGACAATTAAATGCTATCATGTAAGTCCAGTTTGAGTGAAAGATCAACAATCAAAAATTGTTGAAGTTCAGTTTGTCCACCAGAGAGTGCTGCAACTCCCGTTTGCATCACAGAGCAGCTGTTGACTGCAGAGCAGAACAAAGTCAGCACTTGTCTTTGTCTTCGTGGTAACAACCCTCACAGACAACGGGATAATTCATCTCTGCATGCGTGGTTTGAATACCATCCTCGCCTGAGTCTAGTTTTCTTTACGGGAAACATCTCCCTGAGGAAAGTTAAACCCTCCTGATTAGAGGTGAAGAAAGGGTTCAAAGTTTGCTAGAGAATGCGGGCATCGATCCCGCTACCTCTCACATGCTAAGCGAGCGCTCTACCATTTGAGCTAATTCCCCACCATGTGCGCATCAAAGTAAGGATGTCACGAGAACCGATACTTTGGTACCAAATCAACGTCAAAATTCTGAAAATGTGATGGTACGTTTTCTTCCATGGGACCGTAGTTGCTGAAGAGTCTGCAAATTCTCCCAGGTTTTACGCCCTGGACCACCTTTGTCCATTAAAAGGGGCAAGGAAGAGGACGAGGTGGCCGAGTGGTTAAGGCGATGGACTGCTAATCCATTGTGCTCTGCACGCGTGGGTTCGAATCCCATCTTCGTCGGGATGAAGGTTACTTTAGTTTGCCATGTTTCCATGTCAACAAGCTAACTGGCTCCATCATACCAAACTATCTGTGGGACATCATCAGTTTCTGTCCAAATGCTCACTTCCTCATTGATGCTCTGTCTCACATAATGAGTTTAGTTTTCTTTACGGGAAACATCTGCCTGAGGAAAGTTAAACCCTTCTGATTAGAGGTGAAGAAAGGGTTAAAAGTTTGCTGGAGAATGCGGGCATCGATCCCGCTACCTCTCACATGCTAAGCGAGCGCTCTACCATTTGAGCTAATTCCCCACCGTGTGCACATCAAAGTAAGGATGTCACGAGAACCGATACTTTGGTACCAAGTCAACGCCAAAATTCTGAAAATGTGATGGTACGTTTAGCCAAGGACTCAAATGTACCACAGCAGTTCGACTTCTCTCCTCTGAGGGTTACAAATGACCTACTGACCTTACCTAATTAGCTGATGAACAGAGAATTAATGGGCACAATTTTGATTATCAATAAATACAAGAGTCACTTTCTCAGCAAAATGCCAAAGTTGAACGGTTTGAACTTAAATGTAAATAATTGCTGGTTTTCTTTCTGTTTTTGTGATAGTTAATTTTATAATGCTGAGTTTTGGACTGAGTGTCATCTGATGACACCAACTGGGACAAAGCCTGTGAATATTCTCATTTGTCCAGGTCTCATTTGTCCTCTCCTCAAAAGTGAGGTTGGAGGGGGGGACCTTGGCCTCGGACAACGCCGCTGACACTTTTAACCTTAGCTGTTCGGCCTCAGTTTCGATTAAGTTGTTTTTCTTTATAGCAGATTCTGTAGCTGTAATCAAATCCACTATGGGTAACTCTTTCGGTGTCATGGCGAAATTTAGGCCCTTGGCTAGGATCTCCTTCTCAGGGTGGGTGAGTTCTCTGTCAGACAGATTCTTAACCCATCTGTTTTGTATTTCTTTTCGTGCTGGGGTGTCAGTTTTTTGCCTCCAAGTGAGTATTTCTGTGTTATTGTCAATATGTCGAGATTGTAAATTGAGAAATTTATTGGTTTGTCTCTCAATTTAACCTCTAAGAAAAACAACTGTTCACAAGTGGCATGTGACTCCAACGACTGTCGTTATAACACAATAGGGCTCTAACGAAGTCGAAACCAACTCTCCACCAAGACAGTCACTCTAACGACTGTCGTTGGTACATGCAGCACAAAGGGAACCAGTGACATCATCAGCCTTGTGAAAACCCCTCCCGGAGGTTAAAAATACCTGGGTCTCCACACCAGATAGTTGGACCAGTCCCAGCCTGGTCAGGTGCGAGAAAGAACTGATGAAGCCTTTTGGATGAGAGGTGAAACGTCTTCCTAGACAAATAACCAAGTCCAGTTGCTTTCGATTTAAAACTCCTTTGAGAAACTGGGACAAAAGTTGTCCACAGTATTTTGTGTCATTTCTTTTACTTAAAAAAGCAACCAACAGGGGCAGCCTGGTAGTCGAGTAGTTAGGGCGCATACCATTTGAGCGTAAGATGCTCTTAGCAGGTGGTCACCGGTCCGACTCTTTCCTGCATGTCATTCCCCTCTCTCTACCCCCTTTCCTGTCAGTCTCCACTGATCTCTAATAAAGGCATAAAAAGCCCAAAAAAATAACTTAACCAACAAAAGTATCTGTCAGCTCAATTGTGAAAAACATAATCATGACTGATTGGTTTCGGTCTAGATGAAGACAATTCTTTATTTCAATTTGAATTAAACATTTCAATTATGAAGATGAATAGTTTCACTTAATGAATGTACAAGGAAAAGAAGGGAATAGAAGATCTGGTGGAAAACGGCAGAAACAAGTGGAGCTATGTAAAACGTTTCTGAACCTGTCTGTGCAAATGTGTTGACTGAATTTCTTTTTGCAAAAAGCAGTCCCCACAATGAAATTTGTGTCCATACAGATAAAAATCCGCTCCTCATTCAGTCTGAACAGACATCAAAGTATCAACTTAATATCCCATTTTAGCATTCGCATGCCCCCTTAAATATTCAAAACCTGAATTGAAATAGAGGTGAAACACAGGTCAGTTAATCAAAGAATCACATCCTTAGAATTGGAAGAATGTCCAGCATGTACATAGTAGAATAATCTTGTAGTTCACCGTCTAAATAGGAAAGAATTTGGGCACATTTTAGATTCATGAACTCAACAATTTGACATGCAAGCACTAACAAACAGGCTGGCCAAGCACTTCACTTTACAAAACCTCAACCGGCTCTGGACAGGTGAAGAAAATCAATGATCCCATAGTTTGTTTGATTTCAAAAGCCCTAAACCTTTACGCGATGCAGGGTTTCCCCGGTACTGACATGGCAGCAGAGTTTCTTCTCAACTGCTAGAGACATAACCTCAAGAACAGCACAGCAGAGTGCTTTTTACTCCAGACCACACTAACACCAGCTGTGTTGTAGCAAAAACATTTAAGCAGTGATGTTGATTGGTCAGTAAATTATACCTAAATGTCATTCTCCCAGGTAGAATATGCTTCCAAACTAAAGCAGTTAACGTTTTCAAATCAAAAGGAGCACTTAGCTTCACTGCCAGATATGTTTCATGTTGCATTTCAGGGGACTGGAGTAAGTGCCTAAAAACAGCAGCCCCTTTCTATATTATCAAAATGTGCTGTGAACCAATGATCAGTTCCGGATTAAATAGTAAAGCCAAAGATTCCCACCCCTTTATGCAAATCCAGTAGTATCCCTTTAGTTTCTGTGATAGTGTAGAATGGGACCAGATCACCCAAATCTTTCTTCAGTAAAACAGGGGTTCTCATTTTGGCCTCTAATCAGTTCTTAAGGAAATTAGGGCATCATACAAAATGTGAAAACCTGTGGCATACACTCATAAGTTGTAGATGCTCCCCCAGGGATCTATTGCAAAAATACATTTTCTTACTCGTAGATACCCACAGACTATTTATTTTTTATGCTTAGATTTCCTCATGTCTTCAATGACTGGATCTGTTTGTGTTGGTTTATGTTGGTGAGTCATCTTTGTCTCACCTGCAGCTCATCTGAAATGTTGTAGTACGACAGCTCAGTGCAAGAAAGACGACATCTTCCCTGTATTCTCCCTCTGACCTTACTTGCAGCAAATTACAGGTTCTGCAATTGAGATTTTAAACAGTAATATAGCTGCAAACAACTATTTTCTTTGCGAAGATAAAGTGGAGTAATGGTCTCCTGAGCAGAGAATTAAATCTCACCTCCTCTGTGTTTTTTTTTCTGTGTTTTGTTTTGGTATCCTGTCTGACAGCATGTACATGTTAGTGCATGTGAGTCCCTCCTGTTAAACCATTAGCCCTCTCCACACAGGGACCGCCCACATGTTAGATGGCATAGTAGCATACGCAGCATTTATGTGAAATGGACCTTCCAGAATGTCCTCTATTAAAGAAACCACATTTTTCATCTAAAAGGCCTCAGACAAAGAAAGAGATAAGACCAGTTGGATGGTGGACTGTCAAAACATTCATAACCTTTTTAACAGCTCCTCCGAATTCACAGAATTTATTTCCCAGTCTGACCATGGAGCCAATACTGGTCTGGTTTTACCAAGATGGAGAATCCGACCAGCTGCTAATGTGGGTCCATTATGATCTTTTTGGATGGAATAAGCTGTTTGCTCCAGTGCTAATAAGTCCATATATTCTTAGAGCCAGTTATCCACACTAACGGTCCCTTTATGTATTATCCAGGTCATTACAGCTGTCCCTTTTACTGAAAGGGATGCTGATGTAATAATATAATATGCACTGGATTTGTGTTTTTGTTTAATTTTTCAAGGCTTTTTTTCAGTAACTACGTGACTGGACAGCAGGGAAGCTTCACAGTAAATTCAGAAGAGACACCATGGAGCTTGTGGACAACAAAACCAATTAAATACTTAGTAAACCTGCAGGGCAAAGCAACAACATCTACCAACCTCTCCACAACCATGCCAGCACATTCCTGATGTAGTTAGGTTTGTAGGTTTGAGAATATCTTCCCATGGTCTGTGAACATGGTGCAAATGAATATCATGTTCCCAGCACATTGTAAGTGACTGTATGACTCAATGGCAGTTAAAAGTGTCAAAGGGACTTCACTGCAAACTATGACTGTAATTCACATAGTAATTACTCCTTTACTGCAGCAGCACTGTGGTGCAGTGGATAGTCCAATAACACCCAGGTTAATTGGTGACCTGTAGGTGTGAATGGGTGTTTGCCTCTATATGTCAACCCTGTGATATGTAGGGTGTACCCTGCCTTTTCCCCATTGTCAGCTGGGATTACCACCTGTGACCCTCAAAGGACAAGCGTTACAGCTAAGAGAAGGCTGTATGATTCCTCTATTCAGGCTTGATGGTAGATCATGATCCAGGGAGGTCAGTGGTAAATTGAATTAACTCACATATATATAGCTATAGGCTAGTGTGATTAATATGACAGTAGGGGACCAGCAAGATAGCTATATTAGTGGCCCTCCTATGGAGCTGGATGATGCCCTCTCATTTGCCTGTGGGCAGTGACTTCAGAAAAGACAGATTCATGCTATTTGTATTAGAAAATATTATAGAAGAGAATAATATTTTTTATACCAAGCCAGGCACCAGATCTCAAGTTTCTAAACAGCTTGTTTTGACCTAAAAACTGAGGATTTTCTGTTAAATGTAACTTCCTGATATGGTATTTGTGTCTTACATGATTGTGCTCCAGTTGCTGTGACGATGCCTTCGGCAGGAAGTGGTTTATCTCACCCCACTCTCCCCTATATCATGTGTAAATCACAGTTGACAACAGATACCTCAAGCTATGTTCAGGCTGAACAGGAAGCAGATTTTTATCTCACTTTGTTGATGTAAATTTGTTTGCTGGATTTTCTTTGGGCTCTCTGTTTATATTTGACACAGTCATAAGATGCTTGCTTAAGCGAGCTACACAGTGATTAAAAAAATCATGAATAATTAGTTGTTTCAGTCATTTTCCTCCTCACTGTTTTCTTCTAATGGTTGTAAATTCAGAAAGTTGAGTCTCAAACCTTCAGAATTGGTCAAAGTTTTTTCAAATAGGAATATTTTTCATTCAAGCTGATGTGTCTTCACCATAATGAGTGCCACCAAGACCAAATCCAACAAGCTCTGTTGATCTCTGGTTTAAAATGTTGTACAAAAACAAATTGTATTTTTTTTTTATTAGGAGCAAGAATATAATAAAACTGTATATACTTCCTGATTATTAAAATGGCTGAAATGCCAACTGTTACTGGCAAATGTATCAACCGCAGCCAACAAATGAAAGCAACATTAAAGCTGACTTGTTTTAGAGAACCATGTAGAAGAGTCATAAATCTGAATGACAGCTACATGATATTGTGCTAAAAGACTGAGGCTAAAGCTACGTAGCCAAAGCTAAAAAGGTAGCGTCTGCACCAGCTGATGATCCATGCAAAAGTCTTACAAAAATCTGTATTAAAACTTAAAGGAATATGTTATTTTCTTCTAACATAACCCTGTTAGGTTGCTTGGCTTTGATAGCAGTATATTTCAGTTTTAGCGTGACAAGAGAAAGGGCTTTGAGAGTGAGGACTAACTAACTAACTAAACGTATCTCGCTGTCGGGCAAGGAATTTGGCTGCGGTTACTGGAGGGTAAACTTTGCCTAATTAAATAAAGAGCAGGAAAGAGCAGCTGCTAATATTAGCTTACACTCTGATATAGTAGCATCCAGGACCAGCTTATATGTAGTGGATGTGCTACTTGTGCACTTTTATGCAATGTGTAACCACAAACTAATGTAAGGCGACATTTATATTTACACATATGCCAGACATGCTAACATTTCAGCTTGCACTGGAACTACAATAATATCATTTTGTATGATTACAAAATAGAATAGAAACATAAAATACAATAGTATGATTATATCACAACCCTACCCCCACTATAATGTCATATATCACAGTATGTGATCTGGCCTGTATCAAGATATCAAGCCAAAAGCCTGGCTGGAGCAGATAAACGCTGTTTATCCAATTCCTTACTTTTACTTTTGTGTTTTTGGTATTGGCAGAAAAAACACCACCCTCCAGACTCTTCAGGTTAAAGTGCTGTTTTCACTGCAGTCCCACATACTTCATCAGACTGTCGCTGTTAGGGGAAAAGGTTTATTGAATGGTGACTAATTTGGATTATCTGTTTATTAACAGTTTGTGTACTCTCAAAGCTCAATAGAAATAGTCTGTCTACTAGGGATGGGCACAAGTGAGGTTTACATGTCTACCTGTCTGCTTTTGGTCAGATTTGTGGGTCTTCAGGACCTTTTGTCAAATTATTTGGTGAAATTAAACCGACTAAGAAGCTTTAATTTATTCCTGATTCTCCCTTGTTGCTGCATTTTTGGTGCTATTGAGATGAATTTTCTGTCTTTGGCCCAGCAGAGGATGTTGCTGATTGCTAAGGGAAAGCGGTTTGAAGGTTTTTGTAACACAGTCATTTCGTGACCATTTTGTGAAAAGGCACTCAACCCCATCTCACGGGAACAATTAGGAAGTCTAAAGGAAGGACACTTTTCCCACACGGCAGGGTGTTTGTCTCCAGTGAGAGAGCAGTCAGGACCACAGTGACTGCTCTACCCCCAGGTCACTTTGTGAGTGTGGAGTTTTTCAACTGGCTGGGGATTGACTCAAAAACCCTTCAGTCTTTGGCTGGGTAGTGTCAACATAAATCCTCTCAGCTGGTAGAAGCCCAAACGCTTTAAATGTCAGGCTGTAAATGTTCAGACAGGAAAGAGGAAAGTACAACTTCAACATGGATTTGAGGGTTTTTTGGTTAACTTTTGCTATTGGCTCAGGAGGATGTTTCAGTGTTTTAAGTTGCACAGCGTTGCATTACTCAGGCCGTCACCAGCAGTGGAAGACTGTCCTGGTGTCAAGGCTAAAAAAAATTTAATTCATCAGCTGTTTTTGTCTTTGTGTGAGCACAGTGTTTTTCTTCTACTCATGCTCATTTTGACATGCATGATTAATCAAAACAAACTAGTTAGGACTCAAAGATCTATCTGCAATTTGTGAGCGACAATCATTTGTAAAAATTGATGTTGCACTTATTTGTGAACTAAGCAGGGACAACAAATTGAACAGAATACAATATTTTCCGTGGGAGCTTTTCTTCGGTTCACAAAGACATGAAATAATTACACAAAAGAAAAACATTCTTTATGGCCAAGTCTGCACACTCAAACTTACATGTGCATTAATCTGCTATTTTTCTGGTTTGAGTCTTTCCACCATATTTTTGAACCGAAATCCATTCATGAGAAATGATTTCATGTTTGACAGGAGGAGAAATTTTCATTTGACTTATTACTGGACATATCATCCAAGAGATAACAGAACAATTGACACAAGCAGGATTAGAATTTGGAAAAATGTTTTTTTTTTTTCATCTAACTGTGTCTTTAACATGAGGATCACACCTAAATCATTATAAAATATTATTGGTTTCTATAATTCATTTATGAAATATATATACATATAAAATATATTTATATATAATTATATAATGTATATTGTACATGATATATATTAACATATATGTCTAGCCCATACAAATATGTGTGTTTATATTGTAGACATATGTTACAGTATAAAGTCTGAGACCACTTTCTGAGAATGGAAAGACAGACATGTTTAAAATTAATGAGAAATTGATAAGAAAAACATGCATAAGCATATAGTATTGTTATATGTATGTTGTATTGATAAACTCAAGTATATAAATGAAATGTATGTCGTTAACATATATGGTTACATGTTATACCATATAAAGTTTCATCATAGAGATATTTTCAATATACAAACTTATATCTTTATATATCCAGAAAATGTACAGATGTGATAATAATGTAGTTTATAGGTGACATACATGGCAACAGAACTCATGATACAGGGACATGTGTAACATTTCTTTATGGCAATAAAGGATGAGAACTAGATGTTTCTTTACTACTGGTCCTGCCCTTAAACAAGTCACCTCTCTACTTTCCATACTAAAAAGCTCATAACTTCCACTTCATGTGATCAAACGATGATGTCAGAGAAAGTAACTCTGGGGGATGTTTGCTCATGTGGTTGTGGGATAAAATGCACAGTGGGGTTACCAAAAGGGCAGGGCAGGAGTAAAGCCTGGATCCTGATTGGAACAGACATCAGAGTCGAGCTCAGCCGATACCAACTGAAAAGTTTGCCTCCCAACACCTGAAAGGCAGCTAGGCTCGGGGCCGCAGGTTCATCAGCATCACAAATGTTGGTTCTATCTATATCAGCTCATGCATACACTTAGACACGTACACGCAAGCTCTGAGTCTTTCACAGAGCTCGTGATGGACGGATCAATAGTCTTCTTTTATTAAAAACCAAAATGAAACAGTAAAACAGCAGAGCAAACAAGCCAATGTTGAAAAAAAACATTGAACATTAAACATTAAACATTAAAAATGATTTTATGATTTAATCATTAATGAAATTACTTGATGAATACTTTGGTCTGAAAAATGTCTGTAATAATTTACTAAAGTGTCTGAATAGACTGTTGGTCAGACAAAAAAAACCCTTCACTTTGTTATTTTGTACCACAAAGAAAAGCAGCAAATCCTCACATTTTAGCCAATTTTGTGTTAAAAAAATACAATTATTTGAGTTTCAAAATAGTTGCACATTAATCTTCTGTTGTATTTTATTGGTATTAAAATAGTAAAAAAAACTACTGACACCTTAAACCAAGAAATGTTTAAAGTCTCCTGCAAATTCATGTTTATCCTTTTGTTGTATTGGTTGCATAAAATAATCTGCCCCAGAAATAATCTTGGAAAAAATAAAGAATTTAGCTGCATTCCTATCTTTGTTAAAGAATGAGTTTGGCATGATTCATTTTTTTTTCTTCCTTCCATTTCTCAATATTTTATGACATTCCTACTGAGGGTGTAATTTTTGTAAACAGCTGTGAATGTAGTTTCTTTTAAAACTTAGTCTTTTACAAATACACATTTGCTGCTGTAGTGAGTGTTTCCGGCAGCAGCAGAGTGTATCTGGGATTAAGTCAAAAGAAACTACAGTGGCTTTTTTCATGGGTACAAAGACACATGTCACCCAGTGAACACTGAACTGAACTTCAGTGACGTGCAAATCTATTAAAACCAAAACAATAGAGCTCTAAGGCTCAGAGGAATGAGAAATATTGAGCTACACAAACAGCATTTGACATGAGGATCAATTCATTGTTTGTTTGTGTCTTTTCACAGGGTTTGTAATAAGAAAAATATAGATTATCACCAGACTTCTCCTTCATAAACAGAGAATCGGGGATTTGGAGACTCCTTAAGAAGTTGGAGTGTGCTCTCAAGCTTAAAAACACAAAATATATAATCACCTGAGAGTTGATGCTCCCAAACACTGTCACGTTACCATCTCAGGAAGATATTCCCTGTGGAGTAAAGCTTGCTTTGGCTCACAAACACAAACCCACATTCCAAAAGGAAATTACACTCAGTCCCAGCTGTATGTATTACATCAGCACATGAATTTCAATATGTTGACAGGAATGGTGGCTTTATGAAAATGACATCATGAATAAGGCTTTTATTTATCTGTATTATAGTATGATGCAGGTAATGTAGAGCAGTACAATGAGGTCTATGATTACACTTCAGATCTTGAGTCTGCTATGAAAAAGGAAAAAACTCAATATAACTTAATGCTATTTTTACTACTACATACTATACATACAATGATAATGATCATGGTAATAAGATTATTATCAACAACAACAACAACAACACATACAAATACAAATACAAATACAAATACAAATGCTACTATAGGTTGTTTGTACAGCTGCTATCTTTGCATCTGACATAATAATAAGAACAGCACAGGCTCATTTTTCATCCAGAGCCAAACTGGAGGAGCGAAGGAACGAAGCAGCAGCAGTACTTGGATTTAATGGCTGCGCAGCTGCAGTCCAGGTGATCTCACAGTTTATCTAGCATGAATCACAAGCTGCTGGGAACCTTTGAAATGCAAATATCAATAGAAAAACCAGGAGGCCAATTCATAAGTAAGAGTTGTTTCACAGGAAGCCCCCCCTCTTCTTTTTTTCCTTATATCTGCTCTCACCTCTGATCCCCACAGGAGAGTTTTTCATCAATGTCTTGTTCAAGGTTCAGCTCAGATTAGAGCAACACGTGCTCAAAATAATAATTAGAAACAAGCCTTTTTGTGCCAGTTTTCAAATCTGTTTCCCAGATTGGTGCTGTATACAAACACTAACTTTATTTTGGAAATAATGAAACTGTCAGTCATGAGTAAAGCTGATTACATAAGAACAGGGGAAAAAATCAGAGCAATGAGCAGTCTGTGGAAATCTACAAGACAAGCAGTTTAAAAATGTCAGTTCTAACAACCACATTGTTCCATTTTCAAGAAGTCTGGGTGGCAAAGTCACATTCACCTTTCAATTTTCAGTCCAGACTTCTGGGGCGACCAGAGTGTCCTTGCTTGAGGATTTAAGAGCCAAGAGACAGCTCACATTCCCTGGATGTGTTTGTTTGTGAATCCATGTTCTCAGGCACTGGCCGTGACCTCAGATTGTGTAAATATAGCCGAGAGAAATTTTGGGGCATTCAGTCGTAGAAAGACAGATTGCAGTGCAGCACAGTATCAAGTGCAGCCCTGACCTGAAAAACAGAAGTGAACAAAGCAAAAAAAAGGCACCTGTACACAGTAGTCATATAAAAAAAAGGTGAAACTGCTTCTTTTGGTTGTAATTCAGAAAAGGATTTTTTAAAAGAAAATTCAGCCTTTATTCTCTTTGGACAGTAAGATGTGTCTGAGCAGAATTTGTCGTGAAACTAAAAATCTTATGCACTTTAAAGAGCACCAGTTGAGCAAAATCTTTTTCTCTACAGATGCATCAGCCAGCTCAGTTTTCAATCACTGAAGTTTGTTTTAAACACAACTGCTGGAACTGGAAAAGAAATGTTTTTAGTCCTTTATAGTTTGGTTTGTTTGTAGAGAAATACTAATAATTAACTTTAAATTAAGTTTTGACATCCACAACATTTAATCTGAGCTTTCACATATAGCATCCCTTTTTATGGAAGATTTTAAATGCCTTAATAAATACAAACAAATAAAGTGACTGAATGAATAGTTTGCCTTTGTGACAGCAATTCTCTGTGCCACATTAAAAATTATTCATTCAGAACAAATTCTGTGTAATTGTCCATTTCATAAAGTTTCTCAATTAAATTTGGCAAAGTAAATGTCACTGTTAAATCACTAAATCACTGTTTGATTTGTTTTAATTCAAGCATTTTAAATCTTCCATACATTTTATGGTCCAATAACCTTCTGATGAATGTTTTAAACATCCAAAGGTCTGAAGACACAAGTGCATGCAGGCTGTGTCCATATGACTTTTTCTATTTTAATAATGAAAAAAATGGTCACTGCACCAGGTTCATGGTTCAACAGGGTTGTACGTCATGTCTTAATTAATCATGCGAGTGTTTTGTGTTTAACAGAAAATAAACCAATTGGTGTCGTATCCCTTTAAAACCCAGGAGTGCTTGCACCTTGGTGGATTGCTATTGTAACTGCGCAGTGTTTCACACAGAGTTAGATTCTTTGTGGCAATATATATATATATATATATATATATATATACTTTTTTTCTTTTACACACACACACACACTGTATATATATTATATATATATACTGTATATATATTATAAGAGCCCAGTCTTGACACGCAGCAGCTCTGTGTGCCCTGAGGGAAAAGAAGGGCAAATCAATATGCTGCACACACATCTACAAAGGAATAACAGCATAAGTCACAACGTTGGACAACTTTTATGTTATAGTATGAGAAGTGTGAAGAAATCTTTGGTTTGTGAGGAAACTGTGGTGGGACAAGTTTGGTTGATGAATAGGAAACACTGTGGCAGATTTACCAGGTAGCGAGAGAGTGCTTGAAGAAATTTGTGCAGTTGTGCAACACACAACATGCCAGACATAAAACAGCAGCCTTCTGAGGCTGTAATGTAATGTTCCACTTGACTTATGCAAACATCTGAAGCTCATTTCCAGCACACTGTGCTTGTGCGTAACAGGCAGAGTGTACGCATGTTGTGTGCCACTCTTTTGACAATGTGCCCTTAAAACAGGGACATAACACTAACTGAAGACCAGTCAGTCACTTTCTGCTGCCTCAAGAGATCATCAAGCCTGACCACACCTGATTTTAACACACCCATGGGTGCACAGATGGGCATAAGTGCTATTTTAACAACGTGGATGCTGGACAGGAAAATGACAACTGCGTCGGTCTGAAACTAGCACAGACAGTTGCGTTGCGCTCTGCGCCGGGTGTATGACAGGGCCCTTAGTGTCAGGTGTGCTTTGATTCACACTTGTCCCCGAGGAACTTCAGGTGCAGTCTGGTGAGTTTCAGTACAAGTCGTTCAACATTAAAATTAAGTCTCGCAACTCATCTCCAGTTCACCGTGTCCTGTTCCTCAAACAGTATTGGTCGTTCTGCCACTGTCAGGGTGGTGTAGCTGTAGGTTGTTTCTGTTTCTTTATAGACTCTAAACTTCTCATTATATATACATTATATATTAACTATATCTAAAATAAGTGGCTTCACACATTTTTTCACAAAACAAAAACTTTATCAAAACCTATCAAGACGGCTTTTCCTGGGAGAGTTACACCGTAGTAACACCGTAGAGAACGCACAGGTTTAACTAATGAAACGGCTGATGACTGAACTCCATGTGGCTGCTTCACTTTCACTGCCATGGTGCGCTGCGACACTTGAATAGATCACCCATCATTTTCCTTTAATGACAAGCTAAAAAGTGTGCTGTGAAAAGGGCCTGTTGGTAAGTGGCTCATTGGACCAGAACTGTGACACCAAACAGATGTGATCAACAAAACAGATGAAACTTAATTAACTGAATAAATGCAGTGTGACAGAAACCTGTGTTTTCTCTCGTGACCTTCATGAGAGAAAACGAGCTGTGGTCTGTCGTGCTGCTTGTCATGCATATATTCAGTCTCTGTAGGTAATTAGGTTTCATCTGTATTATAATTTACATGTGTTAAAGTCTTTGGTTCACTTTGGGTTTTTTTTTTTTTAGAATTGACTCAGAGATACAGTACAAGGTTTTAAGATGTCTCTCAGACACGCGTGTTCAACGTGCATGAAAAGCTTCTTTCAACATCTGACCATATTCCAAACAGCTGTTCAGTGTCATAGTAATGGCTCACAAAAGGCAGATTTTATGCAAAACAAACTTCAGTGAGTGTTTTCCAAAATAACCAATATAAGGTTCTGTTTGATATTTATGACTGGCAGTGGGACCAGCTGACTTCTCGTGTGAACAGGAGAAATAAGTAATAAATGAATAAATAAATAAAGGCGAAAAAAACATAAAAGAAAACAGGATAAAACAGGAAACAAGAAGCAAATGGCAAACTGCCATGTGCTGGGAGGTGAGTGACAGAGGATCTCATAATCCAGTGCATCAGGTTTTTGTGCGACGCCATGTTTCACCTGAAGTTCACCTCACTTCTTATCAAGTTCATTCCTCTCCAGCTCCGTCTGTAAAGTTTATAATTCCCTTATCTAACCATCTTATCTTATCTTCCCGTCTTATCTAAATTCAACATTTCTCCTCCGTGTTTCCCCCTTTTCCATAAATTAGCAAAGTAAACTCTTATAGTTTCTTTTCTCCTTGAAGCGTAACTTTGAAGATACTGAACCAAAGTTACAGAGGCAGAAACGTGGTAGAAATGTGAGCATTTTGAGAATATAAGGCCTGTAGTGTTTGCTGTTGTGTAGAAAACACACTGGAACCGGGGCCACATGTCTGAACCAACTCTGTGTCAGCAGCTGCTGCAGGGTTATGTGACATCCTACAACGCTTTGCACAGATAGAATCAGGAGACTCGGAGCATTCAAACAGTGATTTGTCAAGGTTGTGTGAAAACTGAGCCCAGCACAGACCTAAACTAAAATGTTTTCTGAAGTCCTCATGATTTTGATCAGACTGAAGAATCCTGCTTTAAAATAAAACGAGGGAAAATCTTGTTCAGCTACAACAGTAGCAGCAGCAACTCCACTTTTTATCCTCATACTAAAACTGTAGTGTTCCAGGTAGTAGGAGAATTTAACACAAGCTTCGTGCATAGAAAGTTAGTGCACCGTGGATACTTCATGTTCAGTTACAGTGTGCGACTTTTTTATGGGCCGGAAGGATTATGTTTCCGGGTTGTCTATCTGTCGCTCAGTCCTATTATTGTGAACACAATAGCTCAGTATTTCTTCAAATTTGGCACAGACATTCATTTGGACTAAAGGATGAGGTGATTAGATTTTGATAGGCAAAGGTCAAAGGTTAAGGTTGTGGTGACCTCACAAAACACAGTTTTGGCCTTGTAAATGCGAAATCTCAGTAACACCGTGAGTGAATTTCTTCAAATTTGGCACAAACATTTATTTTGACTTAAAGATGAACTGATAAGAATTTGGTGGTCAAAGGTCAAAGGTCACTGTAACTCATAAATTCATACTCTAATTATGACACAATTTAATTAAAATTTCTTAGAATAAAATTAAATGATGACATATTTTATCCAAATGGTCAAAGGTCAGCTTCAATGTGACATCATAATGTTCTGCAAAAACACTCATTATGCAATGCTGTAACTCAGGAAGGTGAGGTTGTGACCATATTTCTTGCAACTTGGCTGGTCTGTTGATGCGTACAGCCATGAGGCAATAATTCTAGTCTTGTCCACCCTTTTGTTCTGTCAGAGCAGCAGGCTGAGCGGCAGATTATTCTCATTTCTTATGGCTTTTATTTCCTGTTGGTATCACAGTTCCCCATCAGAGCCAAAGAGTGTTTATTAAGGCCCTCGGCTCGTGTAAGGGAGGTAGTAGCCTGTGAAAATGTGGTGTCAGTACAAACTTACTATAGAATCTATAGGGCTACAGATGGACCTGCTTGTGTTTCTCTTTTCAAATATACCACAGCTGGCTGTGTGAGAAACATAAAGCCCTTCATCTAGTGCGAAGCAGCAGATGTTTTCATGGAACATTTCTCACACAAAGGCAAATGTAACTCACAATGCATCTGTTAAAAAAAGCCAAGAGAAAGTGTTCATGAACTGTGTAAAGGCTGAATCCCCACTGTGTCATATCGGCTAAAATAAAAGGGAGTGGAAGCAGAGGATGGATGCAAATGACAATTAATTTAAGTTATTTCAGTTTAATTAAAACAGTTGTTTAATCTGTCTCATTACTAGTCGGGCTTTGTCACAGCCACAACTGGCTGTGCATGATAGGTAAAGCTGTCAGTTTGTGTGGATGACCAGATGTCTTCATGGAACATGGGCTCTGTGTTTAAAGATAACACGAGGCCTGTGTGAGAGCTTTCACTGTTTTTACTCATTGAAGAAGTAAGAATGTCAGAGCAAGTGCAGGTTGGGTTGACTGAACCTCAGGGACATAATTAATTTTATCCTACAAACCTAAGCACTAAAAAATACCACAAATTGCTGATATAATTTCAATAACAGTCATATGAAAGCTAACAAAGGCAATCTTTCCTCTTGGACTGTTAAGTATTGGATTGAATTTAAACTGACTGTCATGTTGTGCTCCAGCTTCTGCCTGTCACAGTAAATACTGTAAGTCTGTTTAAGTCACTTCTTCATCCTGAAAACTGACACTGCTGATGAATCATTCTGCTTTTATTTATGCTTTTACTAAAATACTATGATGTGAACTACTGTTTATTGATGATCTTTTATATTTTTATCAGTGTGACAGTGGGACAGATTCGCTCTTTGTTATATTTTGTTGTCAGTGATGCTGTGGAAAATCACCTGTCTTTGCACCAATCACCAAAACAAATTCCTTGTATGTGGAAACATACATGGCAATAAAACTGATTCTGATTCTGATTCTGATTCTGATTCTTTACCAGCCTGTACACAGGAAGTGAGATCCTCTGTGACAAATCCTCTTTGAACAAAAAAAGCTGGCCGGCATCTTGTAGTTTAGCTGTGTTTGGTGGTGTGAGAAGACATGTCTACCTTTAAACGCTCTCTGATAGTACAGGGCAATTAACCCAAAAAGGTATTAAAACCCACATTCAGAACCTCTCACTGACATAATCTTGCTCATTACGGTTAATCCAGTTAATACTGTCCCCAATCTGTGTGTTCATGGGCTGTCCCCTTAAAGAAATATTACCTTGTGTTCAGTCGTGCCTTGGCCCCGTCCATCTGACATTAGCCTGCATCCACATTAATATGTGTAGTTTTGTTGCCTTTAGACAGCACAACCCCCCTGCTCCAGCTACCGCCACCATCCACCTACTCTAATCCCACCATAGTGAAATAAAGTGGGTTCTAGCTGAAAACAGAGATGGTTGATGACTAACACAGTAGGTTTCAGCAAACTAAAATTATAAATATTGTTTATTGGCCCAGGCCATCTCTGTTAATTGATCCATTTGTTCACTGCTGGTGAGGTGGGGCGCCAGTAAAATTGGCTCCTGCTGTGTTTCCCTCGATGGGTTTTCTGTGGGAGACACAGCCACGTGGTAAAAGCTGCAGCTTTTCCAGAAAATCAACTTAACTTGCAAATTAATGTACATTTCCATCCACTTCTGTTCTGTGTGGAAAATGTTTAATCAAATTTAAAAAAATAAGTTGGCAGCGCTAATTCTCCAGTTGGTGCCATTAAACCACTGCAGGAGCAGAGGTCACCATGAGATGATGTAATTATAGGAGCTCCTGTTAAGTCACATGCTTTCCGTACATCATGATTTATTCACCAAGTCTGTTTCTGTTGCACTGTGGCACCTTTTGCTTTTATCAGTACACCAACTGTTCCACCTCAGCCAAAGACTGTCCAGTCATGTTTAGACTTCCGGTAATTCAACACTTTTCTGTATGTGCAAAGCGAAAAAGCATAAAAACAGGAGGATGGAAACCCACACACTGCTGACCTCTTTACACACTGATGAAATATGCAGGTAATCAACAGTGTGTTGGCTTCTTCCATTAATAAGAAAGAAAATGCTCGAGCGAAAAAACAACCAGGCCTGACAAAAGAGAAAATAAATACCCCACACTCCAACAGTATTTAAATGTGAATTCCCCCAGCTGCATACAATTAGATTAAGGAAAATAAAGCAATTATTTCTCATCCAACAGTGACCTGCAGTGAAAACCATCACTCACTTCATGCATTTCATGCCAGATTCTGTGGAATATATCAGACGTGATGATGTACTGTTGGATTCAGGAGAACAGGAAAGTGATAGATGGGCTTCGTCACTGCCAACCTGACGAACAGGCTGATGAGGGCGAATCAAATCGCTCTAAATTTCCCATACAGGACCAACATATGCACTGGCGTTCTCTGTCACCCATTATATTACTGCTGAATGAAGAAGAGCACATTATCTGCTGTACAAGGGTGTAGGTAATGTTTAATTTATTCCAGGTTTTTTTTTTTTATTGATACATCAGTAATACTAATCAAATGTATTGGTTTTCCCTGTTCTAATAATTAACTTGCCAGATTTTAAATGTTCAACAACATTTATTGTGATAATTTCTTCTATAAAATGAATTGATGCCCAATATTTATTACAGAAATAAAGACTCTGACTTGAGGCAGAGCAGAAACTTTTAGTTGCTGGCAAGGCATGTCCAAGCAACAAGAATTTCAATAAGAGAAATATGAACAACACATAGCATACTCCAGATTTGATATTATTGTCAATAACACGTTAGAATGCATCAAAAATAAACAGCATTTAAGGCAAAATTGAAAATTGCGATGAAATTGATTTTTTTTGCCAGTAAGTGGTACACAGGAACGAAAGCTTTATCTGAGTGGAATTGATACAGGCAGCGGTTCATTTCAGAAATGAGAGAACGCTGATTTTCCAAAGGCTGAAGTGTTATTGGCTGGTGGGTTTCCTCGACGCCACATTCAGCACTTGAGACATCCTTAAAAGCCAACATTTGAAACATTTGGGGGGCAGTATTGACTCTTGTGTGGTCGAATGCGTTTAGAGAGAGCGATTGTTACATAAAAGTGAATTTCAGCCCTCGCTTGTGTACGAGATTGTGCTGAGTGCCATAAAGCTGCTAACTCCTCGTCTTTAAACAAGGTTTTTTTTTTTCCCAGGAGAGTGGTGAGGTTCAGATCTCCACGGTGTGTGTGAAGGGTCATAACGCTAGACTGACGCACATCTGCAACACTTTAAATATTTCACACACTCTCTGTCTGAACAGGTTGCTGAGGTTTGTTCAGTTAGTCAGTCGTGACATATACAGTTTATTCCTCCAACACAGTGCACAGTGAAATTCTCTCATCCCCTCTCTCCCCTCCCTCACTGTGGTTTACAAGCAGCGCTGAGTGGGTGTGAAGCTAAAGAAGCTTTAGATTAAAGAAAAAAAAACATCAGTGAGAAAACACTGAGACCACTGAGTGTTTGCTGTGGTGCTACCACTGTCTGAGTCCGTCACCAGGTGGATCAGTCAGGCTCACATGAAATCAGATGAGTAATATGTTGAGGGGGGATTGTTTTATGCCTCTGCACCGGTAACTAGGTAACGTCCCCTGCTGCTGAACGCGATTTCTCAGGAACGCCTGCAGGGAATCTCTTCAAATTTGACACAAACATTACCTTGGACTCAGAGATGAACTGATTAGAATTTGGTGGTCAAAGGTCAAAGGTCAAAACACATAACTCATAAATTCATACAATTAATTATGACGCAGTTTAACACAAATGTCAAATTGAATAAAATGATGAAGTGGTGTTTTTTTTATATCCAAATGGTCAAAGGTCAACTTCACTGTGACATCATAATGTAATATAATGGCTGAGCTAACTGATAGCAGTCATGTGTTAGTTTTAGGAAGGTAACAGTCTCCTCATCGCTACACACACACACACACACACACACACACACACACACACACACACACACACACACAGTCTGTTTTCTTTGCACTTAGTCACATTTTACTTTTATCAGCTTTTCAAGAACAAAACACTTACTACAATTACACTTTACTTTTTTGTGATATTTTGAGACTTTATTTTCAAATTTGCAGCAGGTTTAAATGAAAACATAAAAAGAGATTACTCCAGTACCAGTGGTGATAAAACAGTCCTTATGTTGTAAGCTTCAGTTAAAAGCTCAGTTTTGTTTAAACTATATATATATATATATATATATATATATATATATATATATATATATATAGTGTGTGTGTGTGTGTGTGTGTGTATATATATATACACACACACACACTGACCTGCCCACTCAGAGGCCTAAAGGCTTAAGAAGCATTTCTGAGATATCTCCAAAGACCTTTTTTTCTTTCTCTCAGTAATAATGAAAACCAGGATTACCGGCTCGTGGTTGTACGCCTCCACCAACCAGCTAAGTAAGAGGAAATGTGGTCACAGCCTCTCCTTCCTGAGTTACAGGGTCGAGCAATGGATTAATAATGGAATAAATGTTTTTGCAGAACAGGATGATGTCACAGTGAAGCTAACCTTGGACCTTTTGGACATTTGAGTTGGTGTATGAATTCATGAGTTGCAGTGACCTTTGACCTTTGACCACCACAATCCAATCAGTTCATCCTCAGGTGTGAATGTTTTTGTATAAGGCATAAGAAGTTCAATAAATCAACCTTTTTCCTATTCAGAACCTTATCACCAATAATTTACTCATTCCCGCGTGTCATTCCCCCTCTCTCTGCCCCTTTCCTGTCACTCTCTACTGTCCTGTCAAATAAAGGCAAAAATGCCCCCCCCCAAAAAGTTATTAAAATGTATAAAAAGTGAAATGAACTAAAATAAAATACAAACCAAATTTTAATTAAAATCCAACCAAATTAAAGTTTATAATGAAACAAAAGAATCTAATGAACAGTAGACCAGAGTACAAGTACGGTAATACTGCAGAAATAAAGTCACGTGGAGCAGAGTTGGGGTTTTTTTTTTAAGCCTCAGAAGAACAACCGGTAGAGCAGCCTCAGATCACCTGTGGTCAGGAGGTTAAGTAACACAGAAGTACATAAGAGATGTAATTTACGCCCTATAGACACATAATTGTATTTTAATGTCAGTAATTTGACTCACAATCATCTGAAAAGTGGAGCAGAGTGCTCTGTTTTTCAGTAAGAGCTCGAGCAGCCATGTTCCCAGAGAGCTGCAGATGTCTGCAGAAATGTATGATGAAACCATTACAGCTGAAATAAGCAGGTTATTCCGGTAATCACAGGTCGGGACATCGCCCCCCCCCCCCCCCCCCCCCCCCCCCCCCCCCCCCCAAGCAGGTGCGACTCAAATTCTTCTCCCTTCATCGTAACTTGGGCAGTTACACATGTGCGTCACAGCTGAGGATTTTTCATTTGCGTCAAAAGCTCTCGTACTGATTCACTCTCATTCAGTTCCAGGGTGACTGGAACCAAATATGTGTGAGTCAGACAGTAAATCCAGCTCATCAGGATGAAGGGTCAGAAAGCAGACACCTCAGCCAGAGCCACACAATTCACAGCACTGAGAGTATGGAAAGATATAATAGCTATCTACGTCCAGATCTGCATTAAAAAACTCAAATTCATACATAATGATGCTTATCTTTGAAGAGCACTTAAATCCTGTTTGTATGAAATTTTAAATGAGTCAGTCTCATTAAGGTTGAGCTGTGACTTTTTAAATGATCATATTGCTGTATTTCTGTATTGCTGTAAATATCAGGCCATGGCTCACTCTAAAAGGGTAAAAAGTGAGTCAATGTTCTTGACATTGAAAATAAAGACCAGAATAAAAAAGGCCTCAGTTCTTTCAGGGTATTGGATAGTAAACTCCAGGTATGGGGGTTTGGGAACAAGAAACTGCTTCAGCTCTGTAGCTCAGTAAACATCTTTTACATTGACCCCTTGACCTCTCAGCTTTTTCTGTTGCAGAGTAGTAAACATCTTATTTGCCTCTGTGGCTTTCAGTCTTTTTCAATCATGGAGCTGAATGCATCTTATTTCTTATGCCTTTGACTTCTCTGCTTATTCATCAGCTACAGACTGAAGGTGAACAGCAGTGAACTGCAGCCAGGGAAGCAGTAAACAGAGGAGGAGGATTAATATATGATGCATCACACACCGTATGGGGGGGCGCACAGTGAGCCGAGCAATTCCTTGGTTTGTTTTGTTGTTTTGACAATGACCTAGAATAACAACAAGCACATTCTGAGCATATTGGTGCACCAGGATCAGTAATAAAACATCATGTGGATCCTCTCCCTCGTCCTAGGAGCCCCATCTGGCTTCACTGGACGAGGTGAACATCTGTGCATCCAGCCAGACTCAAAACTTTGTGACAACGTGCTGGGACGCCGTCACAGCTATGAGGAGCATGAACAGCGTAAACGCTTGTGACGTGCTCAAGAAGAGTTGTGATGCAAACAAAGTGGTTGTTTCACAGAGGCAGTGGTGAGGGGAGCAGAGAGAGGTTTCTTTACAGGTGAGCAGGCAAACTACACAGCCTCAGCTCTCCATCTGTCCCAGATCACACACACACACACACACAGACACACAGACACACATCCGTTAGATCTGCTGAGATGTAATGGTTGTGTTTACCTGAGCACATCAGGTGTGAAGTTATGTAACATTTCTCAGGGGCAGAGCTGCTTAGTTGAATTAAATATTAGTGGGAGCTAAACAAACATCATTTTTCAGCTTGTTGATTAATATCAGCTTAAGGTCACATGAAGGTGTTCGTTGATCTGAGGTCAGTTTGGTGGCTGCTGGTTTGTAGTTGGTGTGCTGGCTCCACCTCCAACGGAAATAATCCGTTACAACTAAAAGTCATGTATTCAGAGTTTGACTAGAGTAAACATTGGAAATATATTTACATCACTGAAAGTGAAAGTATTCATTTGGCAGAATTATGTATATTATTGGATTATAATTATTGATGTACATATCACTTTAATGCTGCAGCTGGTAAAGGTGAGGCTGATTTTAATTACATTATATACTGCATGGTAGTTAGATAAAAAAAGAATACATCTGATTTATTTGTTCATTATGTTTTATATGAGGCTTTAAATGGGCTATTTGTAAGATTTCTCTGCTGCTGAATGTGGCTTCTTGCCGGGAGCAGGTGGTGGTGGTGACTATCTCTTGACAACAGCTTCAGCCATTGTTGCATTTACAAGACAGGAGGTTATAATACGCCCTCTGAGCAGCACTGCGTCTTCAGGGCAGACTGGAGGCTACAGTGAGTCGCTATCAGAAAGTGACGAGACTGGCCGGGGCTAGCTGGTTAGCATGCTGAATACATAGAAGAAAGGATGTGATAGAAACAAGAGTTAATTTTCTATTTTCTGTACTTTCCAACATCCTGCGCTAGTGCAGTTGTTCCCAACCCTAAATTAGGGCTGCAGCACACCAGGGGGCAGTAAAGGTATTGCAAGTGGGCTGACAAATCACTTAGAAGACAGTACGATCAATGTTTAAAAGCCAAATATCTTTTAAAACATTAAAATGTTTAAAAACTGCTTTTTTCCTCATATTAAAATGTGGACTGCAGAGCCTCCTACATGTTTCACCTGCTTTCAGTTCAGTCATGAATGTTATGTCGTTATTAAAATAACAAGTGCTCTGAGAAGGCATTACTTGGCCTCCACATTTGGCCAACAATTTCAAATGGGCCATAAGTTGGAAAATGTTGGGAACCACTGCTCTATTCATTATATCTGTCAGCAGAATAGTGTCAAAATAAACTACAGTGTGTGTGTGTTCATGGTAGAATGAGCAAACATATCACCCAGTGCAACAGTGCGGCTCATTAACGTGTTTCTAATAGTTTTTGACAATACTGCAGCTCTGTGTCACAGAGGAATGAGATGTATCAGGCTTTGGTTACACACACTCATGAGATTTCATTAAAAAATTGTAAAATATCAACAGGCTGGTTTTTTGAATGTCTATTTTAATATGTAGCAGGTCCTAACTACACGTTCAATTGCAGTAAATCTTATGTAATGTAACCTGAAGCTATGAAAAGGCAAATTTTTCAGCACACATATAACAAGGATGTCTTTTATTTACTTGGCAGTTCTCATGGTAGGAAAATCTCTTGGGGTCTGCTGCTCCACTGTCCATCTGTGCGCTCAGTATGTCTCTACAACTCATATTTCGGCAAAAATATGGCAGAAATATGCTACTGACTCAGTCCTGTGAGAGTCAGCCAAGTTCTTATTTTCCCCTGCTCTTACATCTCCTCTCTGAGTCGAAGCCTTTTTTTTTCGCTGTTTGTGTGTAAGTGAGGATTCTGTAAACTCTTTGTTAGGATGTAGATTATTTATTCTGCTGTTAAAGTTGTTTGTATATTTGTATATCTGGAGCTGAGGTTATGTGACTGATTTCTTCTTAGCTGGTACCTATTAGTCAGCTAATGCTGTGCACGTTGCAAGCAGGATGTATTTGTCTGTGAACGTTAATTGTAATCCACTTTGCTTGTATTTGTTTGTTTTTAACGCTGCACATTAAGTGAGGCATTAGTATGAAAAATGAGCATGAAATTTTGCAAACTCTAAACTTTGAGTTTTAAGTGGTTTGCTCCTGTTTTTTCTGTTTGCGTTAGTGATTATTGTGTCGTAGCTGATAGCTTGTTAGTCTGAAGCCCTTGTGTATTTGTGTAATGTTTGTAGCACTGAGGATCGACTTAAGTACCATTATGGGGTACTTAAGGTACTTGTACGCTGGCCCTGAGAGCACAATATACACAGTGTGATGAGTTTCCTTTTCACTGCAGGAAAATGGTCGGTCCATTTTGGAAAACTAATATGCATTCATATGCATGCTTTCAGTCAGTCAACACACTATCTACAACTATTTTGGTAATCAGTTATTTGTTTCAGGCATTTTTCATGTATAAATGTCAAATATTCTCTGGCTCTACTTTCTCAATGTGGCGATTTGCTGCTTTTCTCTGTTTTATATTGTTGGAAATTGAATATCTTGTCTCCATGAGATCCGTGAAGTTGAGTTTTGTGACAATTTATAGACGAAACAATTAACTGAGAAAATTATTAATGGATAATAATCAAATAGGTAATTTCCAATCAGATATAAGTTAAAATATATTTGTAGCATAAATCTAACATATAGCGGCATTAGTAACTGGATGTTTCTATGATAGACATGCACAAGACGTGCAGACACAAGCTGTAGTCCTCATAACGTAGCAGCTAATTCTATCATGGTTCGTTGGGTATCGTGCTCTTAGTCCCGTAACACTGTAATAAGCTAATTGTCGACTGGTGAAGCTCCATATTTTGTGTTGCACATTGTTTACAGAGCCAAGCAGAGAGAGGCAGAGAGCTGAGGGAGGAAGATAAAGGAAGCAAAGCTGCTTTCAAAAGAGCAGCTGAATCATTATGACAGAAACATCCATAAAAACTCTTCCTATACATTTTATCTCCACCATTTGTTTACAGTGTTAAAGCTGGACGCAAGGTTGGTTTTATGAACTGCAAACCTCATATTTGTTTTATACACCACACTTTATAAGTTGTTTTGTAAATTATGAGTGTTTTTAACATTATGTAAATGAACAATATTGTATTTTGCCAAACCTATAACTACAACCAAGTTTTGCTATCGCCACATAGCCTCCGTTAGCATTAACAGCTGTTTACTTACCAGTCTTGCCAGCAGCTTCAGCCACCATGGTGTTGGCAAGACAAGGCAAGACAGGAGGTTATAATACATCCTCTGAGCAGCACTACTTCTGCAGGGCAGACTGGACGATACACTGACTCGGTAAGACAAGAGGAATAACGTTTAGTGCTGAACCTGCAACATTTCCTGGTAAGTAAACAGATGGTAAAACACTGGCTATGTAGCAATAACAAAACCTACAAATGTGTGTGTGTGTGTGTGTGTGTGTGTGTGTGTGTGTGTGTGTGTGTGTGTGTGAGAGAGATGTATGTGTCATATGATGTAAGGTGCCAACCTCAAGATGAGTGAAGGGAGGAGAGAAAAACATCACTGTGAGATGTGAGTTTTCACAAGTTGTATTGGTTTTCACTTTTCATTTTCACTAGAATTCATGTTCAGTGGCACTCAGTGTGATTGTTGCTTTGTTTTGTATACGTGTCTCTAAAGACTGTCTGTGTATTAAACACCATGCGTTTTCAAAAGTTCAAAGAGTTCATCATTTACATTACTTTGGTCTCATGCAAACTATTAGACTTTAAGTTTATATTTTATATTTTAAAGGGTGGTAAAGACACATTATTACTTCTTTTAGACACACGTACACACACACACACACATTTTGATCTTTCAATCTCAAGAAGTGAGTTAACTGAGGTCTAGGGAACAATGTAGTACTTGAATAATTAGTCCATTAGTCCATCAATCAGAAAATTATTCTCAGTTTAGAGAATGAATGAATGAATCTGTGCTTGTCAAACGTCTCCATTCTCTCCTTTTGACAAATGCCCTCATCAGATTTTGTCTGTGAATCTCCATGCTGCTATTTAAATTGGCATTTTATGTCTTTGTCATTTTCCTGTAAAAAAAAACAAACAAAAAACAAACAAACAAACAAACAAACAAACAAAAAAAAAACCTCACAAAACTATGAATAAAACAGTGACGCTGCATGACGTCAGTAGACGAACACACAATGTGGATCACTGTGATTATTCACGCTGTTTTCCTCCGGAGCTCAGACACAGCATCTTAATGATACGGTTCATATCTGTAGTTTATATTTATCCTGTCAGAGGAAATACCTTTCTGTTGTTGTTTTTTTTTGTCCTCTGTTCTTTATTCATCCTCTACGACTCTGTAATCCTATACTTCGAAGGACATTGATTAATAAGTGTCACTCAGTACAGGCACATCACATCCAAATGCCTAAAAATTATTATACATTTTTTGAGTTTTGTTCTTACATTATCCCAAATGTTTCTAGCAATTCCCAAAACAGAGAAATAGTGATTTAGCTCCGTTTTATTTAGTCGCTTGTCAATGATGTCATATCCCGTATGCGCATGCGTCAGCGCCATGGTTCGCCTAAATGTTTTTCAATAAGTTGAAGCAAAGATAGAAAAAAAAAGCGAAGCCAGAAGCTCAAATTTGACTCTTTTTACACACGTGTTACACCTCGGTCGTTTTCAACTATATGTTTAAACCGGAAGAAGGATTTTAATCATCAAACGTCTGTCAGAGAGGACAGCCAGGCAAATGGCGGCTGAGGACCCTCCCTCACGGAGGTCCATGCCTCAGCTGTGGGGTGCCGTGTGTCGGCCTCGACCCCCCGGCTTGGTGGATTAGCAGCTACGTGGAGTTCCTGTAAAAACATCCCGGAAGTCTGGTTCAGAAGTTATCAAAGAAACCAAGGTAAGGATTGTGTTTCAGAGAGGTTGTGTCCGCCGAGAAGCGTCTGCGCATCGTGATTTTAGACTGACTCTCCCTGATTCGGTGTCTTTACCGGTTTTAATCCGCCCAGTCCGTTTGATATGGATGAGAGGGGGAAAAAAAAAATCCCGGTCCTATGGTTCATAAATTAGAAGTTATATTTAGTTATATTAGCAGTTTTAGCTCCCAAAACTCCCCGATGTGCTGTATCCACCGTACAGCGCTGCCGAATCACTGGTTTTTAATTGACATTGCTTTATTCGGTGTTTGTACTGGTTTTAATCCACTGGGCCGTTTGTCACGGAGGGGAGGACACCCCTGCGGATAATTCGGCTGCTGGTAAAACATTCCTGAACGTCTGGTTCATAAATTAGCAGACTAAGATCCCAACTCTTCCCTGATGTCCTGTGTCCACCGTGCTGCGTCGGCGAAACACTGACTTTAAATGTGAAACTGCCTTCAGTGCTTTTATTTTGGAGAGGAGGAGACCTGTAGATAATTCAGGAAACTATTTACCTTGTTGACTGCTAACTGCCAGTAAACACAAAGCTGAGGACAAATGGACAAATGAAACTGTGCTGGGGTGGTTTTGGGTCCTGGCAGTACACTGTGCATTTTCAGTATCTGTCAGTACTGTTGTGGTGGTAGTGGTAATAGTACATGTTGTGATAGCAGTAGTGGTGGTGTTAGTACAACTGTTGGCAGTGGTAGAAGTAGAAATACAGGTGATGAAAGTGATACAGTTTAAAGTAGTAGTTAAAAATTGGTCATGAGAGTAGTTTTTTGTTTAGTAATTTACTGATCAGCTCTTAAGTAATTGCTAATGAACTGTGGAGCTCTCCATTAGACAGAAAGAGGTTAAATATCAGCAAATTTACCATCACTGCTTTGTATATTTTTCTATGGAATTTTTAAAATGCTGGGTTTACTTCAACTTGAGGGATATTTGTAGTATTTACTTCAGCTTTTCCATGACTGTGTTACTTTTAGACAAAAATACTCATTCAACAACTTGTTAACTTATTTTCAGTGGTACTGAAAATAAGTTAACAAGTGGTAACAAGTGGTACTTGAAGGATTTATCTAAAATTATATTAGAGTCTGTTGAGATGCCACAGGTGTCTAATACAAGATTCCTGGGAATTGTTGTTGACGAGAGTTTGAATTGGAGAGATCAGATCAATTGTGTTAATAGAAAGATAAACAAATCTATTGGCATTATAAGGAGGATTAGTCATCTTGTCACTACAAACTGTCTCCTTACTCTTTATTATAGTTTAATTTATCCTCATTTGTCCTACTGTAATATAGTTTGGACAAGTACATTTCCTTCCACTCTTCACAAAACCTTGATCCTCCAGAAACGCTTTGTTAGGATTGCTACTCAATCAGAGTCACACATTTCATTTGCTCCTTTATTTCAGATTCTAAGTATTTATGACATTAATATTTTTCAAATATGTGTTTTTCTTTATAAGATATTCTCAAATGAAGGAAATATTCCAGAACAATTCAAGACTTATTTCAATGAAAATTCAAAGGTTCATTCTTACTCAACATGCCAATCTGCAAATCTTCATCTCCCTAAACTCCTCACTATCAGAGGTCAATTTACAATTAGATTTAGAGGTACTAAGTTATGGAACAGTTTCTCCCATTTAGCATTTTCTGTGAATTGTTTTAAAAAATGTTTAAAAGGTCATTTAACTGCTGTTTTGTAATGTATTGTCTATGTTGGTATTTTATTATTATTCTCCCTATTATTGTTATTATTGTTATTATTGCTAATGAGTTACCACACGTACACGTACACACATCCACACACACTTATATTTTCCGTTTTTTTTTAACATATATTATTGTTGTTAGTCATTATTATTTTTATTAATTTTTTCATGTTATTTTGTGTTTTGTATTTTTTATTTATGTTAACCTGTAATGTAAGTTGGAGGCTTAAAAATAAGCCCATTGTGGCTTTTTGCCTCTCCCTGCACTGTCCTATTGTTACCTATCATGTTTTATGTTGTATTCTCTTAACTTTGTGCAAATAAAGTTAAAAAAACAAAAAACTTCCTGTCAATGATACTTGACTTGTGTTGATGTGACCATAAAAGAAGGACTAGCAGTAGCTGAAGTTGTATTTGTGGTAGTAAAAGTAGTACTAGTGGTAGTGGTGGTGGTGTCTGTAGTGGAGATGTTTCTCCAGCCTGCAGTGATCTCATTGATGTAACTGAGCCTCTCGTCTGCAGGTTGTGCTGCAGCTGCTCTGACACCAGAGGGAGCTGCAGACTCAGAAACATGAGCATCATCTGTTGACAAGCAGTGAGTACAACCCGATGATGTGTGGAGATAAAAAAAATATCCTGTAACAGTAAATATCCTGCAGCTTCAGTGTCTGTCAGTGATAATAGTCAGTAGTATTATGGAACTATAGTGTAGTATTATAGTAAACTTCATACAGAAAAAAATGTGTGCAGATGGATGTCAGATACACTCAGATCGTGAAATGCTTCCACAAGTTAAACTTTACAAAAAGCTTTAACATCTATCATTTGTTTTTTTTCAAGTGAATTTACTGCCTGGTGGCATTTTTTTTTTTTTTTTTAATTTACCTCAGTATCAATATGTTTGGGTGTAGCTCACCGGGACTGCAACTAAAATAATTATTTACATAAAGATATTGTTGTAAAATATTAGAATCTAGTAAAAATAAATAGACCATCACAGTTTCCTAAAACCCAAGGTGACAAATTCTATATTTAGTTTAGTTGTAAAAACCTTCAAGATATTAAATTAACTGTGATATTAAACTGAGAAAAACTCGCATTTGAGAAGCTAGAACTGACAAATGTTTGGCACTTTCGCTTTGATAAATCAAATATCAAAATAGCTCATTTATATCCTTTCAATCTATTGATAAACTAATAGTTATTCCCTCTCAATTATCAATAAATCTGTTGATTATTAAATTATTGTTTGGTCCGTAAAATGTTCGTAACCTGTTTAAAGCCGAAGTAGATGTATCCAAATAGCTTTTGTCCAATCACCAGTCCAAATAACTAAAAATTATTAACTGCCACATAAGTAAAAAGAAATCAGCAAATCCTCAGAAACAAAGAGGTTGAAACTCAGGATTGTTTGGAATTTTTGCTTGAAAATTATTTAAACGTTACTTAATCATTTCAGCTCTAATAGTTTATCATACTGCAATAGAATAGTTTATTGACACAGAGCCATTAAAACCTAGTTATTGGCTTCTGGTTTACAGCACAGGATAATTGGAATTATGTTTGCAAAAACACAAAATCTAAAATTGTCTTTTACAAAAATTTAAATTTTATTTTACAGCGTTACTAAGCAGAAAATAAATATTTCCATAAATGGCAAACCGTAATGTGACAGTTAATTAATCTACAATATTTGTCAACAATCATAACTTTTCCCATGAAAACAAATTTGATATTATTACAACTGTGTTTTATTGGTTTATACTCCAGATTTCACTTGTGTTATAGTTGTTGACAAATACATTAACAAACACTTAGATCTGCTCACAGCTGCATTATAATCTGTTATAAAGCACTGATTAAATGTGGGGGTGTAAAGCCAAAAAAAAGCAGCACGCCATCACTGTCTGATATTTCTGTTTATTTTCAATATACATTTCATTTGAAAAATATAAATTCTAAAATAAACAATTTCACCTGTTCTAAAAAGTCACAAAAAGTTAATCAAAAAAAAAAGAATCAGTAATCTGTACTCTATAATTAACATCATTAACAAGTTTTTGATTTCATGTAGCAGATTTTTGTCTGACATGCTTACACAATATGACACACTTTAAACTAACAACTCCCCACACAACACGACCCAGACATTAAGTCACACTTGTCTCTACTTCCGGCTGTTGACGGCGAAAAACACTGATGTACAACGTTACTTCGGCTGATGGACTGAAACAAACGGACAAAAACAAATGAAACACACTGACCAGTGACGGTACAAAGTAACTCGTTGCCTTTTGGTTTGAGCCGACATGCCTTTATGTACATGATTTACAGGAGAAGGCGGCTCGTTTATCGCGCAGATTCGTTTCATAGTGTTATAGTGGAGCTGAGGACAGCGTGGACTTTCAAATCTAATCTGTGACCCACTTCGACCTAAAAATCAAAGTGAGAAAGTGCTTCAGTGTGCCCTTCAGAGATACAGCAGGGATACTGTCAGTGAGGAACAGTGCTCAGGAAGCTGGTCTGGCTTGTTGTTCTGTGGGTAATACTGGCCAGTGAAAGTTGAGCTGTCAGGTGTGAGGGGCTGTGTTTTTTCTGTGTGTGACTGTGGACTCACTGGTCACTCTGTAGGGAATCCTGTGAAATAGAAAAATGCCTCGTTTTAACAGACAAATGAAGTCTGTCACACACGTGGAGCGCATCATGGGTTACTGTCATCCCCCCTCCTGTCCGTACTGGCCCTCAGACGGCCCCTACTTGGAGTGACTGCACTGTGAAAGATGGGGGACGAAATCAGCTGAAGTCAGACTGACCAAGTCGCTATCTTCCAAACTTACAGTCTTTGTGGTATAAAGATTGTTTGCTCGCTGAGCAGCAGCGCAGGGAGACGTCCTGTTAGCTTTATGTTTGTTGCACTCAACACTGGTGATAAACCTGCGGCTGCCTGGACCTTGTTTTTTCATGCCTGAGTTAGTTAGATGTAACTGCTGATGATTTGAAATAAGCTTGTTTCTAGTTATTGGTTTTCTATTCTATTATTGGTTGTCATAGCTACAAGTCCTCAAACCCAACCTGTAAATCAGGCTGGTTTATTTAGTTAGCTGGATGAATTAAATCATTTTCAGATACAAATGATACTTGCATTTTTACATTGGCAATAACAGAAAATGTTGACTTAATTAATCATCAATATCGGTCATCGGTACATATTGATATTTTTATTGTAATTTAATTTTGAAATTTTTATTCAGTTTAGTTTGGAAAACTATGAGCAAAAGAAGTGAAAATGCACTGTCTGTAGTCATGGAGCCATGTCAGCCAATCATATCGTCATCTTATGTTGTCTTTTCAAAATAAGACTATGTTGTTCAAGATAGTTTTATCCAAGTTTAACAAATCAAACCTCTAAAAAGAATTAACTGGATTTATATTAACAGGGTCACTTGATGATAAGATGTTAGTCTGGATTAGTTAAGTTAAAGAACTGAATCCAGGAGGCAGATCCCCACTAACAAACAGCTGATGGCTCATATTAGCTTTAGCAGATTTACATACAGAACAAGCACTGTGGATTATAACCGTATACAGGAATTTTGAAGCCTTTATTGATCTCTCAAAAATCAGCATATCAGTTTATTGTCCATGTATTGTAGGCTTTGTTTTTATTATTATTATTTACCATTTGACAGTTGAAAAATCAACATGTCAGTGCTTCCTGGTCGACAAACTTCGGATGGAGGCGCTGTCACTAAATGACCTCTGATATAATTATGCATTTCTGGTCTGCAAACTGTTGTTGCTGTAACAGCTGACTGATACTGATATATCTGTAGTGAGATACATCAGCTGATATCATTCTGTCCCCCATGTCTGACACTGGCGTCGCACTACAAAGGGCTCGCTTTGCCAGGAGGAATAATAACAGGCACCCATCGCCCCCTCGATGTAGACACAGGCCTGTGAGTATTTTTTGAGGATAGACTTGAAAAAAAATCCAAATCTGTCCTTTTAATATATAAAACAACAAGAAACGTGTTTCCATTTTCACATCAGATAAATCCAACAGCAGCTGAGACAAAAACAAATAAACCATGGAGCTTACATGGATTTGATTCCCTTCTTATAATCCCTGGTCATATTGTTACCATAAGAATTTCAGTCTGGATCAATCTCTTATAAGCCACTTAGGTAAAGCACAAGCAATTATGATATTCACTCCTAATTAGAGTTTAAGTTTGGCTGAGGAAAATCGGATAATCGTGTATCTGAACTGTTTTCTACCCACAAAGAAAAGAAAAGAATGAATAACATAAGAAAAGGTTACCAACATACACGCACAACAAAATCATTTTAAAAAAAAGAAAAACAAAAAAGAGACACGTTTGATTTAATTTAAACAAGTAACAAAAGTTTCAAAGTGAACATGCGGAAGAAAGATTCAGAAAATTAGAAAGAGAAGGTGAAGCAATCAAAAGTGCATCAAAAAGTGATGATAAAAATATTCATCTCATCTGCACATACAAATATGCATTGTTAATTAACTGTTAATTTCCTTAAAATATCTATTTGCACACGTTTCCTTCACAAGCTATAATACAGTGAATCTCTTGAATCATTTCATCTCTGCAAGAGGACAGAGAGAAAAATATCAAACCCCCCCACGCTGCGTCAAAAATCAACATGTTGCATTTGTTCAAAATAAGCACTGAATCTAAAACAAGAGGTAGAGCTATAAAAACATAATTTTCCTGCTACAGGAAAAATGTTATTAGAGTAATGTATATAAAAATTCAGACAGATATATATATATATATATATATATATATATATATAAAGAGCAGGGAGGGCACTCCATGCATGGTCAGAGAGCTGCAGCATTTTACTGTTGA